>NW_020664483.1:13881069-13892010 GCF_002925995.2 Terrapene triunguis | reverse complement strand
AAAGAAAGAAAGAAAGAAAGAAAGAAAGAAAGAAAGAAAGAAAGAAAATGTATCTTTGGGCTGCTCTGCTCTCAGGACTTGATCTTGTCTCCCCTCAACTCCACTGAATTCACAGAATGATTTTGTACATAAAGGCCCTGGCTGAGAAGGTGCTGAACCTTTCCTCCAATGTTCCCTCAGCACCCACTGACTTTTGCCTGAGGAAGGACTTCTCCATATGCAGATTGCAAATTGTCAGACTGCTTTGGCCCTTGCTTTTAGCAAGATAGTTAAGCACTTGCACTTGCTTAAGTACCTTGCTCAGTCAGGGCCTTTATCTCTTTCTTCTTTCTGATCTGTCCCCATTTCCTCTCTCTCTAGGCTTTCCCAGAGTTTTACCTTGACCTTAGCCTGCTTACATTTGCTATGGCCCATTTGTAGTAGCAATTTAAATTATTGTCTCATTATCAATGTTTGCTCTTGGCTTTCATCTCTTTACATGTCAGCCATACGTTGTGACTTTAGCTGTTTGATATGTTTTCCCCATTTGCCATCTGTGGTCCATATTTTGCTTTCTTCCTGTTACGCTACTTTGATTTGCTGACACCAAAACAAATATGACAGTGGCAGGCAGATGTAGTGACGCTCAGAATGATAGATTTCAGAGTAGCAGCCGTGTTAGTCTGTATCCACAAAAAGAACAGGAGTACTTGTGGCACCTTAGAGACTCTAACAAATTTATTTGAGCATAAGCTTTCCTGGACTACAGCCCACTTCTTCGGATGCATCCGAAGAAGTGGGCTGTAGTCCACAAAAGCTTATGCTCAAATAAATTTGTTAGTCTCTAAGGTGCCACAAGTGCTCAGAATGATGTGTATCTTCACAGCTGTCTAGTCACTTCATTTGCTGAGTCCTGCTCTTTTGCCAGAATTTTCCCTTCCCCTCCTGGTGGAATGACCCCACCCCGGATCCTGCAGCTCCTGGAGCACCAGATTTTGCACTGAGAATGGGAGTAGTCTCTGCTGTCCCTCAGCAGGCAGCTCCTCACTACAGAGCCCTAAGGCAGCTCCAAACTTTGACTTTTTCTCTGCCCTACTTCTCCTTCCCACCATGACTCCCATGCTTGTCTTCTGGCCTTCCCTTCATGCATTAGTTTTCTCTCTTCCCCACACCTCATTGCTCCTCCCCATCTCTATTCCCCGTCCTTCTCTGCTCCCTGGAGCGGTAGCCTTTTCAACCCTTCCCTGTCTCACTCATATATCCTCACCTCATCTCCATCTCACTCATTGCCTCATGCATCTCTCCTCAGGGTGATTTCTCTCCTAATCCTGGCCCATCCTTCACCTCAGTCCTCTCCTCCTCCCACTCTCTCCTGTGCCTTCATGCTCACAGCCCTTGCAATCTGATTACCACCATTTCTCTCCTGCTCTTCTCCAGTTACCCCTGGAAATCCTGCTCCCTCTCCAAGAAGCTGACTTGGGCCACAACTTCTTTTTCATCTCACGCTGTTCACCACTTTGCTCTCACCAAATCTGACATGCTCCCAATTGACACAATTTTCTCACTTTCCCCAAGCTGTGTTGCTTCACCCTCTTGCTCCTCACGCCCATCAGCTCCAGCTCCTTTCTCGTTTGCCTTCACATAACTTCTCCTCCTTTGAAATCCACTCCATCTTCTTCCCCATTCCATGTACTGCCCCATGGATCCCAGCCTCCCTTTCCCTTTGAATCCTGGTTTGTTTGTTTGGTTGGTTGATTGATTGGTTGGTTTTTTGCTCATTCCTCATTCTATTACCACCATGTGCTTTCCTCAGTGTCTCCCACGTTCCCACATCCTGTCATTTGATCGGTGATCTTCAGTGCATCTATCTCTTTGAATTCTCTCTTAGCTTTTTCCGGTCTTCCCTCTTCTCATTTCCTTCTAGTAACACCATCATTTCAGCTATTCTTGACTGTTTCACTCCACTCCCCATATATTTAGTTAATATATGCTAGAATCAAAAACCTAGTCCCAGAAGAAAAGAACCACTTTGTGGTTGAGTTGCAAATATTACTGAACACAGAAAGATTTTTTACACCTTTTTATGTAGAACAACAAAAAATCTACTCATTAGTTTGATCTTAGTTAAAAGAAATCATGTGTAATGTAATGGAAAATGGAAAGGAATGAAGTTAAAAATGAAAATGAGGTATCTCATTAAAGCTCTATAAATCAATAAATTGAGTGCACCAACAAGAGTTGCCCATAACAAGCACAACAACATTTGTGTACCGGACAGACAAATGGTATCTTAAGAGGCATCTCATGAATTAAATAGAACACACACAAAAAGATGACTTATGATTACAGAAAGCAAGGATGGCTTGTGCCTGATGGAACAATTTTATTATGACATATGCATGGAAATCTTACAAAGAGCAATGCTGACCTTCAGACAACTCATGAGAGAAGGAATATAATGGACTTAAAGTGAGGGGTAGAAAATATTGATTATGGGCCTAATCCAGCTCTTATGTGAACAATTGGGGCAATAGCAACATTTGTCTTGTGTTCAATAGCCCACTATGATCAGAGTGCAGCTCTGTGGGTTAGGGGCATAAGTATGGTGCTGCAGTCATTTGGAACATTGTGGGTCTGGGACAGGGTATACAAACCCCACACCAGGAAAGGCAGGGTTAAAGAGCAGCTTTGGGCTCAGGCAGATCTATCCCACCACACCTGTGAGGCTTGCCACTCTTGAAAGGGAGAAGTCCTGTTCAGAAGGGCCCAGCCCTGGGACCTGGGAGCTGAACAGACCTCTCCCCATTAGCAACCAGGATGGAGCACTGTGGAGGTTGATACTAAACTGTTCAAGATAGTTAAGACCAAAGCAAACTGTGAAGAACTCCAAAAAGATCTCACAAAACTAAGTGATTGGGCAACAAAATGACAAATGAAATTTAATGTGGCTAAATGTAAAGTAATGCACATTGGAAAAAATAACCCCAACTATACATACAATATGATGGGGGGCTAATTTAGCTACAACTAATCAGGAAAGAGATCTTGGAGTCATTGTGGATAGTTCTCTGAAGATGTCCACGCAGTGTGCAGCGGTGATCAAAAAAGCAAACAGGATGTTAGGAATCATTAAAAAAGGGATAGAGACTAAGATGGAGAATATCTTATTGCCCTTATATAAATCCATGGTACGCCCACATCTTGAATACTGCGTACAGATGTGGTCTCCTCATCTCAAAAAAGAGATACTGGCATTAGAAAAGGTTCAGAGAATGGCAACTAAAATGACTAGGGGTTTGGAACGGGTCTCATAGGAGGAGAGATTAAAGAGGCTAGGACTTTTCAGCTTGAAAAAGAGGAGACTAAGGGAGGATATGATAGAGGTATATAAAATCATGAGTGATGGGGAGAAAGTGAATAAGGCAAAGTTATTTACTTGTTCCCATAATATAAGAACTAGGGGCCACCAAATGAAATTAATGGGCAGAAGGTTTAAAACAAATAAAAGGAAGTTCTTCTTCACACAGCACACTGTCAACCGGTGGAACTCCTTGCCTGAGGAGGTTGTGAAGGCTAGGACTATAACAGTGTTTAAAAGAGAACCTCCATGAATTTATCTAGTTAAGTCCATTAATAACTATTAGCCAGGATGGATAAGGAATGGTGTCCCTAGCCTCTGTTTGTCAGAGGGTGGAGATGGATGGCAGGAGAGAGATCACTTGAGCATTACCTGTTAGGTTCACTCCTTCTGGGGCACCTGGCATTGGCCACTGTCGGTAGACAGGATACTGGTCTGGATGGACTTTGGTCTCACCCAGTATGGCCATTTTTATGTTCTTATGTTCTTATGAGGACAAAGATGGCAGAGGGGTCTTGTGATCAATGCATGATAGCCATGAAAATGCTGTGCTGGGCTATGGCTTGTCATGAAAGGAGGGAGGCCAGGCAGGGCCATCCCTAGCTATTCTGGGGCCCTACGCAGCCCCTCGGTGGGCAGGGGGAGGGAGTGTGGGGCCCCAGGCCTCCGTGGGGAGCGGGGCTGGCCCCAGGCCTCCATGAGGGGGGGCGGGGCTGGCTTGGAGGACAGGGCAGAACCACCCCCCAGCACTCACCGGTGGCGCAGCTGGTGCCAAGCTGCTGCACTTCCCGCCGTCAGTGAGTGCAGGTCCGACCCTGCTGCAGTCCTCAGGGGAGTGGGGACGGGGCTGGGGTGGAGCAGGAGTGGGAAGAGGCAAGGCTGGGGCGGGGCAGGGGCTTTACGGAAGGGGTGGAGAGGGGCAGGGCTGGGGCGGAGCAGGTGTGGGGGCCATGGGGAAGAGGTGGAGCGGGGACTGGAGCAGCACGCAGCTGCGCAGGGCACCAGGAAATTTGGTGTCCCAGATTTCCTGGTGCCCTATGCAGCTGCATACATTGCGTATGGGTAAGGATGGCCCTGAGGCCAGGGACATATTTTGTGTTTTGCCTTTCCTTTGTTACCTTTCCTCTGAAGAGGGCTGGGGGCCCTCCGATGGCCAGGGGCAGGCCAGGGCAGCACTCGTGCCGGCCTGGGGGGGGAGGGGGTCGGCCAAGCAGCTTGGCCTGGCACTGGAGCCAGTGGCTCGGCCTGGCGTTGGGGCTGTCCTGGCACTGGGGGAGCCAGCTGGCATGGTTGGGGCAGGCCGGGATTCCTCCAGCCATAGGGGCGGGGGATTTGGGGCTCCAGCAGAAGGGGTGGGGCTTCTGGCAGAAGGGGCAGGGCCAGCAGGCTAACCTCCCTGAAGTGGGGGGTTCACCCACCGCCCATGGAGTGGAGAGTGCTTCCTGTGTGGCAAAATGTGACGGATGTTGTCCAATTAGAAATAGAGGTCTTTATCATTGACGTCCGAACAGTCCCCATGTGTCAGGGTTTGGTGACGATCCGTACAAGTGTTCAAGAGTAACAGTATTTCTTTTATATTGTTGTGTAGATATTGTTGTGTAAATATGTCCTTTATTAGTCTCTACATACACTCTTCAAGTCTTAAAACACAAGTACACTTTCACAATTACACAATAAAAGAAGGTTCACAATATTACAGCTGGGCTCTCACTTCACTTCAGTCATGGGTAGTATGTAAACTCCTGATTGGGGGAGGCTAGCTCCCAGCTCCGCCCTTTCTGCCGAAGGTCCCACCCTTCCGCCCCCCTTGCCCACCGGAGACGGCCCTCCCAAGCACCTCCAGTCCTGGAGGGTGGGTGGCCTCAGCCCCAGTGTCCCCAGCCCCAGAGAGCCAGGCAGGCGACCACAGCGCCCCCAGTGCCAGACAGCCCAAGCACTGGCCCCTGCCGCCCTGGGCCACAGGCGGCCTACCCTAGCCTCAGCCCCAGCCTGCTTTGGGGAACAAATGCAGCCTAACCCGGGGCCACGGGGGAAGAGCAGAAAGCAGAAGGGGGTCTCGAGGCAGAGTGTGGGCGAGGCCATGTCTGGCTGTTTGGGGAGGCTCAGCCTCCCTGGCTTGGGATACCTGCTACCCATTACTTCAGTTCAGTCTTATATTTTACTGACTGACTGGCGACGCCCTGTCCCTTATATACCCACGAGGACATGGCTGACAACATTATAGGAGATTCGAGGAAAATGTAGTTCTCAGAAAGTCTGGAAGGTTCCACAAGATTCTACAAAGGTCCAGAACATTCTAGGAGGTTAGTGAAAAATGAATCCACATACGGAATACCTGAAACATTTTACTTCAAACATTCTATTTTCCCTTTTGTCACCAATAACAAAAACACCCTGACCCCGGCGGCCCCCAAGCCCAGCATCCCACATGGTCGCTTAGGTCGCCTGCCCCTAAATCCGGCCCTGAGCCCAGCATAGAGGAGCAGGGACTGGGTTTCCCTACAGGCCATCATGGAAAGGCCTGGTGAAGGCCTTGGTCAAGGGTGATAAGACCTAGTGGGTGTAGTGTTGGGCTGGAGCCCAAGAATAGGCTGCTGGACTTTTATTGGACTGGACTCTGATGTCACCTGAAAGAGGAGAGACTAAAATACAACTCGCCTGGATGGCTGAGTAAGGGAGGCCACCACCAGGCCTATATGGCTGCTCAGGGAGGCTATGGAGAGGGAAAACCTGACAATGCTGCACCCAGCCGGAAGGCAGCCCGCTGGCTGCTTTGTCCCAAAGTCCAGTTCTACCTTCACTTACATGGGCATAACTCCCCTTCACTGCAATGGCAGTTGAACCCATGGGAGTGTGGGTGAAATTAATGTATCATAACTTGCCTTATAAAATAAAAAATAGTATAGTATTTTAAATAAGGGTACAAAACATGACAGCACTATTGATTCTGCAGAGTTTGGGGGCATTTTTAATAAGGGCTTTGTGACAGAGTATACCAGACCCTCCGAGGCCCCCTGCTGGAGGCCTCATGGCCCTGCCACATTCCACCCCCCAAAAGGGTCCTCCAAGCTGCCTAGAATGGCTGTGTGGGACACAGCCAACCAGGGCCCAGCAGCCTAGTATAAGAAGAGCTGCAGGGCCAGAGGCAGTTTAGTTTTTTGCTAGAGCTGTAAGAGTGTGGATGGAGCTGCAGAACCCAGGGCTGGGCTGGGCTGGGCTGCCAGAAGCCAGGGAGAGCAAGAAGGACCCCTGAGCTGGTTGCTGGGACTCCATTAGGACAAAGCCCTGAGGCAAGGCTGAAGATGGTGTGTGGTGTGGCTGTAGGGAAGTGGCCCAGAGAATTAGAGAAGCCATGTGACATAGTTAAAGGGACACAGCCAATGGCTGCTATCTACAGGGTCCCTGGGCTGGGACCTGGAGTAGTGGGTGGGCCCATGTTCCCCTCCACCCCCCATTAGCCACTGGGGGGAAGTGGCCTGGATATTGAGGGAACTGAACTATAGTGGCCCAGCTGGAGAGCTGCAGCCAGAAAGCACAAGAGGGCAAAAACATTTTCTCTAGGGAGGGAGCCCCGGGGCACTGCCCTATCCTGGAACAGGGATAAACACAGAGAGGTGAAGCTCATGAGTGATGAGTGTGTCCTGTTACAGGTTTGTATGTTGTATAAGTAATAGTAATATCACTAGTTATTTGATGATAATGTTGTTTCACTTTACCACAAATTCAGTCGTCACTGTTTAAAAACTAGCCAGTTGCCTAGATACAAGATGTAACTTTACCTTAGCGTCTGTGTGATGGCTGCCATCTTGGCCAACATGCCAGGGACCTCTAGAGCTAAAAGCAGAAGTTGCTACCGCTTGAACCAGAGTCATGGCTCTTTAGCTGGGGACTGTAATCACTCAGATCCTCTGTGGATCAGCAGAGAATTGCCCCTGTAACACACGCTTGTCAGTGAGATATATTTGCACTAACCACAGTATTCCCTACAGTCAATGTAGAACTGTTAGTTACTCTGCAAATACAAAAAAACCCATAAGTTTTTTAGGGAGGATATCTGTGTGCTCAGTGAAAAGAGGAGTTGGAATTTCTCTGTTTATTCCACGCCAGAGGTCTAGATAGGAGTTTGACTCCCAGGGTATTCTGACTTTGGACCGATCTGTAAAGAAGCTGTCACTTAGGAGTGGAGAGTAGTTACTCAATCCAGATATTTGACAGTCAGTACCTTTGTTCTGTTTGCCTTTTGCAGAATGTGCCAGTCTGGAATAGGAGATATGAATACTTGAATGTCACAATTTTCAGCTGTACCTCACATTATTATTCAGAGGTGCAAGCATGGGGAGGGGACTGGTAGTGAAATTGCATGAATCCTGCAGCTATACTGAGACCACAGGACAGTAATAAAAGGAGGAGGGAAGTCAAATGACTTCATGAATTCTTCAATTAGAAATCTGTACTATGGGTATGATTCTCCCCCCTCACCACCTTTACTCTGAGGGGGAAAGGGAAGCCCCATTTATTCCACATACCAAAAAATAAAGAGTTACTGTTTTAAAAGACAAATGTAATCAGTGTTATAATTATTGAGAGGCAAACCTGCACATTCAGCACTGTTAGGAATCTTTCCACTCTTAATGGCTTCCATAGTTGCTATTTTCCACACTCTGTGCAGTAATTTAGCTGCTCTGTGGAGCCATCTTCTGGGTTTAGCGATACCTTTTGATTGCTGCTGTTGGCCTACTTTTAGCCACACAGCATATTTCTAGTTCTAGCATATACTGTGCCATATTTTTCAACTGCCAAGCTGACAGCTAAGAGATCAGAGGTGATGGCCAATGTGTGTGAGAGAGAGAACTGGAAAATGAGGGGTGCAAAACTAAGAAATATCTTCTGGCAAATCCTCACTTTAACCTCATTTCTCTTCTTTAACAGCAAAAACTAACTTACGCCAAAATTCAGAACCTTTCACTTGAAATGCAATCCAAGTTCATGTACAATACACTTGTGTATGGCCTCAGAATCCCCAAAAAATTCAGATTTAAATAATACCATTACAGAGAAATAATCGATGGAGAGAAAAATTACAAGGGATTGTAAAGTATCAGGGGTAGCCGTGTTAGTCTGTATCCACAAAAACAACGAGGAGTCTGGTGGCACCTTAAAGACTAACAGATTTATTTGGACATAAGCTTTTGTGGGTAAAAAACCCTTTTCTTCAGAAGCATGGATTGTAAAGAGAGCGTGAAAGCAAAGGAATAAGGGGAGAACCAACTGGAATACAGGAGAGTAGGTAAAGGAGGCAAAAGATGGAATTATTTCAGCTTAGAGTTGGAATAACACAAATCACTGGCCTGGCAGAATGATACAAAAAGGCGGTTCCAGGTGTCAGGCACTACAGCAAAAGGTATTGCACCATCCTTTCAGGCAATCAGTAAGGACCCTGTGCTAATGGCTAATGCCTTTTAATCCTAAAGTATTTTAAAATTCCTGACATTTAAAAACATGCATCTCTGAGCGGGTGGCTTTTAGCACAAAGTAAATTGACCAGGAAGTATCAAATCAGGAAAAGGATTGAGGTAATGTCTTTGGGGTGACCTGCAAATAGACAAGTTCATTTCCCACCCCCACCTCCCTATTTTTTGCTTGTTTGGTTTTGTATTTATGTTAGAAATTCAAGTCCCATCTTGGGGGTCACTGCAATACTAATAATTGTAGAGACTCATGTTTTGGCCGACTTGTGCACCAATCTCTGCTACTCTTAATGCATTCTACCTTTCTTCTCAAGGACTTATGAGAGGCACTGCTTCCAGGAAAAGCCTGTTTACCATGGAATGCACTGGCTGGTGTGTGAGAACACTAGCTCTCTACTGGCTGGAGTCAAATCTGCACAAGTATTTGTGATTCTCATTCCCTCTAATGATTGGCCCGGCCTGTAATACATAAAGGACCTGCTACTAGTGACACCTACCAAGTTCTATCACCTATGAAGGGCACTGAGGTTGTAGCTGTGTGTGTGCTTTAGCCGCCAATTTTGGTGTCCGTTGTTTGTGGGCAAGGATTTGATACAAGCAAGGTGCAGACCAGGAGCAGATTTCCTGTTGTGCGGGTGATGAGATAAAGTTGGGGCAACCAGACTGGGCCAATGGGGCCTGTGTCCAGGGGTCCCAGCAAATTGGGGGGGTCCCCTAGAAAAATTGGCACCCCTGCATCCTGCTCTTCCCGCCTGGCGCTCCTGTCGGGGAGCAGGGTCAGGGCGTGGGGGCTTGCCCCGCTCTGCCTGCCTGGCTCTCTGCCTGCAGGGGGTGAGGCAAACCCCCTGTGCCCCAACCCCATTTCCCCAGCAGGAGCACCAGGGGGGCGAGGGGGAGGGCAGGGGTGACTTCAGGTGGAAGGGGTGGGCAGGACCCCCATTTGCTCTGGCCAAGGGCCCCACAAACCCCTAATCCGCCTCTGGGGGCAACCTGCAAAAAGCAAGAGCTGTTTATTTCTGAAACTTGATAAGTGACAAGCTAGTCTTCTGTCTATCTGTCCCCTTGCACTTATCTTGGCATCCTGGTGCAAAGCCTGGTCTCCTCTCCCTTGGAAGAACTGCTATCTTTAGTCTAAAACAGTGTTTCCCAAACTTGGGACGCTGCTTGTGCAGGGAAAGCCCCTGTCGGGCTGGGCCGGTTTGTTTACCTGCTGTGTCCGCAGGTCCAGCTGATCGCAGCTCCCACTGGCTGCGGTTCGCTGCTCCAGGCCAATGGGAGCTGCTGGAAGCGGCGGCCAGTACATCTCTCGGCCTGTGCCGCTTTCCCTAAACAAACGGCATGCCAAGTTTGGGAAACACTGGTCTATAAGATACGAGTCGTCTGGGACCCTGTGTCATTTTGAGGAGTTTGTGCTTCTGTGCACAACTTATTGAACTGCAAAGCCACCACAGGCATCTATTTACCAGGCACAAGTATGCACTGTTAGTATCTACTGTAGCATTAACTAGTGAGGTGTGGGTGCAGAGTGAATTGCCTCTCTCTCCCATAGGTCAGACAAGTCAGAGGCTAGAGCCAAATCTTAGATGGGTCCAGGATTGAGGCCAATACAGTTGCAAGCTGTGGTTGCCATAGATTCATAAGGCCAGAAGGGATGATTAAGATCCTATAGTCTGATCTCCTGTATAAGAACACAAGCCAGAGAATTCCACTCCTGCAATGTAGTCTGTTGTAAAAATTAAGGGCCACTGGTAGTCACCGCTGCTGAGCATCTAATTGTAACAAGCAGGAGTTCTCATTCATTCCTCTACCCGCCCCCTACCAAAAGCAAACCAGTTATGCATTTGTTGCACTGGTACGTTTTCTGATATAATCATTTCTGTGTGTGTATACCAGACAACTTTGAGGGTGGCAGGGTCTAGGGACTTCAGTGGAGTTTAATCAGGGACAAATTTTGAACTCCGATCCGTTGGTGTGATGGAATTCCCTGCCAGTGGACGGGCTCACACGCTTTCTGTTCCTCATATTTCCTTTACCAAATGGCTTTGGAAACTAAAAGATCTATTATTGTTCCATGCATGTATAAGGTGACTGTCAAGGCTGGATCCCCACTTTGAACTTTAGGGTTCAAATGTAGGG
>NW_020664483.1:13877228-13881059 GCF_002925995.2 Terrapene triunguis | reverse complement strand
CAGATCCAAACCCCCTTGGATCTTAAAACAAGGAGAAATCAATCTGGTTCTTAAAAAAGAAGGCTTTTAATTAAAGAAAAAGGTAAAAATCATCTCTGTAAAATCAGTATGGAGAATAACTTTACAGGGTAATCAAACTTAAAGAGCTCAGAGGACCCCCCTCTGTCTTAGGTTCAAAGTACAGCAAAACAAAGACAAACACTCTGGTAAAAAGGTACATTTACAAGTTGAGAAAACAAAGTAAATCTAAGACGCCTTGCCTGTCTTTACTTACTAGTTTGAAATAGGAGAGACTTGTTTAGAAAGATGGGGAGAACCTGGATTGATGTCTGGTCCCTCTCAGTCCCCAGAGCGAACCACCCGTTAAAACAAAGAGCACACACAAAAGCCTTTCCCCCCCCAAGATTTGAAAGTATCTTGTCTCCTTATTGGTCCTTGGGTCAGGTGTCAGCCAGGTTACCCGAGCTTCTTAACCCTTTACAGGTAAAAGGATTTGGAGTCTCTGTACACAGAGAGCTGTTACCCTTCCCTTTATAGTTATGACAGTGACAGACACTGTAGTATCAAGAATATACAAAACTACCTACCGTCCCAAGATGCCCAGGAAGATGTCTATGTCATGGTTGTGAATGTTTAGAAGAGTCAATAACCATGTACACTGAAGACAGGTTCGTCCCTATTATGGAGCAGGGATTGAAGGCAGGTAACCTGAATCTCCTCTATTTAAGGGCTGCCTGTTTCCCTGGCTCAGATTGAGGTAGCCCCAAGTGCACTCAAAACATTCAGCTCCAAAGGCAGGAGACTGGCATATCTCCCTGTGATTCTCTGAAAAGATCCTGCTTCCAGGAATCCTAGGGCAGGCGATTTAGCCATGCCACCTAACTTAAACCATGGCTGCTATGCATTTACCTTCCCAAATCCTCTTCTTTTGTTCCTGGTGACTTTCAAATCAATTTCACGGTCTGTCTCTTACCACTAGCACAATGCTCAATATGTGGGTTACAAACAATGCAGGGAAACACTATTTGTTGAAGAAAAGCACTCTTTTTTTAAAATTTGAATACAACAAATTGAAATATTTTATTGATCCATTGATTTGCTGAAAGTTCTTCACCAGATTTGACTTGATAGTATGCCTCTAAATTCAAAGTAACTGGAGATATTGTATTTCTTTCCTTTTTGGGTTAATAAAGAAAATGAACAAACTGTCTCTTAGTTTTTATAAGCTTCAGCAACCAGCAGGGGAATATGAAGAGGCCCATTATGCCTAAAAATACACGTCTGCTTTTTTTATTCTTAGAACGTATGTAAGAGCTGCACTGTAAACATGCTACTTCTGATCAGCTATTCTGAATTTCTATGTCAAGCATTACCACAGCAACCTCATACTGTGTTTTTGCAGGCAGCTGTGCAAATCAGACCTCTACAGGCTCACTTTTGAAAGGGATCTGGAAAACTTCACATGCAGCCTGCAGCCTGATCACATTTGCACGTACAGACTAGGCATAGTTAGACGTCCCAGGGCTGCCAAGGGTAGGGTGTCTCTGGTAACACTCAGGCTATGTCTACACTTGCAGAGTTTTTGCGCTGTCAGCGTCAACGGTGATAGTGAAGCGGTGAAAAAAAGTGCTGGTTTGTGTACTCACTTCCACGGGTGTCAGAGTGTGTTTACATTTGCAGCACTTAGAATCATAGAACTGGAAGGGACCTCGAGAGGTCATCTAGTCCAGTCCCCTGCACTCAAGGCAGGACTAAGTATTATCTAGACCAGGGGTGGGTAAATTTTTTGGCCTGAGGGCCACATCAGGGTTCCAAAACTGTATGGAGGCTGGGTAGGGAAGGCTGTGCCTCACCAAACAGCCCGGTCCCCACCCCCTATCCACCCCCTCCCACTTTCTGTCCCCTGACTGTTCCCCTCAGAACCCCTGACCCATCCACCACCACCCTGCTTCTTGTCCCCTGACCGCCCCCCCCCGGGACCCCCAGCCCCTAACCTGGGACCTCACCCCCTATCCAACCCCCCTGCTCCCTGTCCCCTGACTGCCCCGACCCCTATACACACCCCTGCCCCCTGAGAGGCCCCCCATGCCTATCCAACTGCTACCTGACTGCCCCACGGGACCCCCTGCCCCTTATCTAACCCCAAATACCCGGCTGCCAAGCCCACTGGTTCTTGTCAGCTCTTGTTTCTCTGAGGTGTTCAGATTGGTGAATGGCAAATACCGTTCCCAGAGCAGCAGTGTACCCCGGTTTTATCTTCTTGATAAATCCATGCTGACTGTTATTTATCACCTCATTATCTCCTAGCTGTTTGCAAATTGATTGCTTAATTATTTGCTCCATTATCTTTCTGGGTACAAAAGTTAAGCTGACTGGTCTGTAATTCCCCAGGTTGTCCTTATTTCCCTTATTATAGATGGGCATTATATTTTCCCTTTTCGTCTTCTGGAATGTCTCCCGTCTTCCATGACTTTTCAAAGATAATTGCTAATGGCTCAGCTATCTCCTCAGTCAGCTCCTTGAGTATTCTAGGATGCATTTCATCAGGCCCTGGTGATTTGAAGATATCCAATTTGTCTAAGTAATTTTTGACTTGTTCTTTCCCTGTTTTAGACTCTGATCCTACCTCATTTTCACTGGCATTCACTATGTTAGATGTCCAGTCGCCACCAAACTTCTTGGTGAAAACCAAAACAAAGAAAATCATTAAGGACCCCTGTCCTGTGTAAGTGTGAGGCAGTCTGGTGACTAGGGCCAGGAATTAAATTGCTAGTCGTGCTGTGTGTTACAAGGTTTTTGCACTCCAGGGCGAGGCAGCAACTGTGCTGCCCGTTCAGACATCTGACAATGCACCCCCGTCAGCTCTCTAGTGTTGGGTGTGTGTGACACTCACATGTTTGCAGTCCTGCAGGAATCTCACACAGCCAGCTAGGTTATTCCTCCTCACCACTAGCCTGCCTCTCTTCCTCCCCTCTCACTGCTCCCTCTCCCCGCTCTTGCTGGCTGCCAGCACAGAAAAGACAGTGTGTGTGGGGGGGAGGGTTGGGCACAAGCAGTCAGTGTCCCATCAGCGGTAAGAGCAGGGGAGTGAATCTAGGATGAACATGTTGGGGGTCAGGGAGGGGAAGAGGAGCACAACTGGAGGAGCAAACCCACTGTTGTTTTTTTTTCCAGGGAGGTATTCCTCCTCCTTCCCTCCCCTCCACCCCCAAGCCCCATAAGAAAATCTTGCTGACTTCACCTATCCTTGTGAGAAGGCTCGTGCAAGGAGCTGCTCCACAGCTGACAGCTATAGATGTACTCTCCTCTGCTCCCCACAGCATAGGCAGAGAGAGGGGAAACGCAGGCAGCTGCAGGCTCTCTGCACTTCATTTTTTCACCAGCTGTTCTGCCCTGCTCCACTAGATCTATCCCACAGGGCATCCCCCACCTGCTGCGCTGCTGCTCCTGGAAGCCTCTCTTACAGGACTGCATAAACTTTTCAGTGGATTCGCTGCGGCTTGGTGGGGTTATAAAGTGAGTAGCACACCTAACCCCATTGCCCTGGCTCGCTTGTGCCTCACCCTGCTCCCCACACAGGATTCCGATTCCTGGACCTACAAGGGATCCCTGCTACATGTCTGACCTCCTGTATGTGGCTCTATGCCAGGAGGAATTGTTTTATTACTCTGACTTTTGGCCATCAGCTTGTTAGATGACATTTCTAAACAGTTTATGAACTGTGGCCTGAACTCCATTTTTTTTCCAAAGTGGATAATAAAAATTAAATGCTCCTTCTAGCCTGTTTGATGGTGTTTCTATATCTAGGCTCATCACAGCTCTCTCTCTCTC
>NW_020664483.1:13868487-13872228 GCF_002925995.2 Terrapene triunguis | reverse complement strand
CAGGGGCAGGGAAAATCAGTGTTCCAGGACAATACTGTACACTGGGCACGTAGCTCTTGGGGAGAGCCAGCACTGTAGGGAGGGCCTTATAATCATTACTGTCCTCACATTTTCCACAAACTGTTCATTATGGAAGATATTCCGCTGCTGAGGGTGAGCAGGGAATCAAGGGAGGGTCTTCTCCAAGACTGCGGCTTCCACCCTGGCCCTTATGCAGCTCGCCTGTGTGCAGCAATGGTCCCCCCACCTCCAGTGATGGCAGAGTGGCGCGGGAAAGTTACCCTTAATGGGGCAGGAAATAAAAGCAGCTCTGCCAAAGAACCTGCGGCAGCAGATTGCCCAGTATCTCCATGAGATTTTCCTGGAGATCTCTGAGGCAGTTTCCCGTGAAGTGAGGGAGTCAATCAACACCCTATTCCGCTGCTCAGACTAGGCATGTGGTGGTACACGCATCATACAGACACAGCCTGCGTTCTGCAACCCTCCTGCCCCCAACAACTCGCTTCAGTGATTCCCAAAATCAAAGCCACTTACCGGGGGCCTCCCCTCCTGTTTGCACTTCATCAAGCTCCGACAGCTGTGACTGGCTAGCCTCCTCTCGGGTAGAGAAGAGCTCTGGGCTGCATGCATCTCTGACCTCCGAGTCGTCCTCTGCCTCTGGCCCTCCTCCCCCTCCACATTCTTGTCCAAGATTTCCTCCTCCTGGTTCAGTCCACTCTCGACTGGTATGTGAGCCACTGAAGTATCCACAGTGGCCTTCGCAGTGGAGGTGGGGTTGCCACCGAGTATCATGTCCAGCTCTTTGTAGAACCGGCAGCTCGTGGGCGCAGCACCGGAGCGGCGGTTTGCCTCCCGCGCCTTGTGGTAGGCGTTCCGCAGCTCCTTCACTTTGACCCTGCACTGCAAAGTGTCTTGGTCATGGCCCCTTTCTGTCCTGCAACGTTAAATCTGTCCATAGGTATCATAATTCCTACGGCTGGAGTGCAGCTGGGACTGCACTGCCTCCTCTCCCCAAATGCCAATGAGGTCCAGCAGCTCGGTGTTGCTCCAACCGGGGGATCGCCTGGCGCGTGGAGCAGGCATGGCCACCTGGAAAGATGCGCTGAGACCACTTCACCCAGTGATGAGCTGCCAAAATCTCTCCTCACCCCACAAGGGGGTCATAGCCCACCCCCACCCCCCGGGACTCCTGCCCCATCCACCCCCCTTCCCTGTCCCCTGACTGCCCTCTCCAACCCCTCCTCTCATTCCTGATGGCCCCTGGGACCCCTGCCCCATCCAACCCCCCTTCTCCCTGTCCCCTGACCACCCCTGGAACCCCTGCCCCTGACTGCCTCCCACCACCCCATCCAACCCCCACTCCTTCCTGACTGCTCCCCCGGGACCCTTGCCCCCATTGAACCCCCCTTTTCCCCGCCCCTGAACTCTATCCAACCCCTCCCCCCGCTCCCTGCCCCCTTACCGCACTGCCTGGAGGTGGTTGGCAGTGCTACAGCCGCATTGCTCGGCTGGAGCCGGGCCACGCAGCTGCCGCGTAGCGCCTGGAGCACCGGGTCAGGCCAAGCTTGCAGCCCACCCGCTTCGCGCAAATCAGCTGTTGGCGCGGGAAGCCTGGGAGGGCTGAGAAGCAAGCGGTGGCTTCGCGCTCAGGCCCAGGGAGGCGGAGGTGAACTGGGGCGGGGAGCGGTTCCCCTGCGCACCCCCCCCCGGGTTACCTGCTGCGGCACGGGCGGCCCCCCCGCCCCAGCTCACCTCCACTCCCGCTTCTCCGCCCTCCCAGGCTTCCCGTGCAAACAGCTGATTCGGGAGAAGCGGGGCGGAGCACTCAGGGGAGGAGGCGGAGCGGGGAGATGGAGCACCCACAGGGTCGGCGCCTAAGGCACCACTTTTGGATAATGTGCTCAGGGGGCCGCTCCCCCTGCTCCCACCCTAGCTACGGTTCTAAAAGGGCTTCTAAATTTAACAACCGGTTCCCGCGAACCGGTGCGAACCGGCTCCAGCTCACCACTGACTGCACCCATCACCGAGCAAATAGGAAAGGGACTTTCAAAATTCCCAAGGAATTTAAGGGGTGGGGATGACGGTTGGTCACCTGAGGGCAGGGCAGTAGAGTTCAAACCGATGACCAGAGAGGTGAGAACAGGCATTGTGGGACACCTCCCGGAGGCCAGTCGCTGTGATGTAATCGACCAGTCTGTCTACACTGGCACTGCGGCACTGTAGCCCTGGTGCAGAAAGCTGTACGCCTCTCATCAGGGTGGGGGTTTTTTTTTACAGCACCGCAACTGCGCAGTTTCTGCACACTAAAGTACGTTGGTAGTGCGCACATCTCGGGAGTTACAGCGCAGAAAGCTGCTTTACTGTGCAGAAACTCCCCCGTGTAAAGAAGGCCCAAGTGTCTCTGAGGCAGGTGGGGCAGACACAGAGGAAGAGGAGCCAGAGCCTTTCATGGAAAATTATCTAGTAACAGTCAAGCTCAAGAGGAAGTTCAGGCTGATTTGTTTGGTTTAAATTAATAATGACTATAACCCAGGAAGGGGTCCGTTTTAGATCCTATCCAGTGTGTGAGAACGGTATCAGGAACAAGCTCTGAATACCGCCTTCCAGTCCTTAGCCAGGCAAAACTTGTATTGCCATCAGCGCTTCCTCTCAACGATATTAACGTGCTCAATAACTATACACTTCATACTTAAATACCCGAGACATTTTATCCAGGCCTACACATAAGCAAGGTGAACTGGCCTTCTTGGTTTTGTTCACATCTATCAGACTCAGTTGATGGACATCGCAGCCACTATTACTTTGATGAAAAGCTGCCTTGATTTCGTTGTGACCTACAGAGACAACAGATTTGAAAATGCCATCACTGCTGCCAAAGAAATGGCAGAAACTATGACATCCTAATCGCCTGGGACCATTTGCAGGAGTCTCAGGCATGACGTCTATCAGGCTCCCCCTTTTTTAGCAGGCTGGTCCAGTGGATAGGGAGATTGCCCTCAGAGACCTGGGTTCTACTTCCCCCATGGACTTCCTGTATGACCTCAGGCCAGTTCTTTAGGGACAGAGTTTCAAAGGTTTAGGCACCCAAAGATGCAGCCCGGCATCTAGTGGGGTTTACAAAGCACCTAACCTTCTAGGTGCTTTTGAAAATCTCACTAGGTGCCTAAATACCTTTGAAAATCTGGCCCTTCAGTCTCTCTGTGGCTCAGTGCCCCATCCGTACAATGGGAATAACAGCACTGCTCTACCTCACAGAGAAGCTACGAGGAGAAATAGGTTAGACATTGTGAGTCACTGAGGTACTAGGGTGATAGGGATAGCATGTGGCCCTTCCCTTGGTTTGGGCTCCTTCTTTTCACCTGTCCCCCTCACATCTCCCTCTTTTCTGAATGTCACCTTGGCTGTAAGTCTTCTGAGTCCCCCGCGTTCTGTCTTCAACTCTGCCTCTCCCCCTCATTCCTGTTTTACAGGCTCATCTAACTTAATTTAATTACCAGCCCTTTCTGATCTTAATCCCCCTGCCTCTGTTTATAAACAAAATACTGACTCCCTGCCCCGGGGCACAAGCTGGGAGCAGGACCTCACTTCTGCAGAACTCACATTCCACACTCAGGCTAGGTCTACACTACAGCGGGGTTCCGACCTAAGATACGCAACTTCAGCTACGTGAATACCGTAGCTGAAGTTGCGTATTTTAGGTCGGCTTACCTGGCGGTGAGGACGGGGGAAAGTCGACCGCTG
>NW_020664483.1:13722084-13868477 GCF_002925995.2 Terrapene triunguis | reverse complement strand
ACGAGACGCGGTAAGTCGATCCCCGATAGACCGATTGCTACCCGCCGGATCGGCGGGTAGTGAAGACATAGCCTCAGTTAAGATTAAGAGCTCCACCTGAGGCTAGGACATGTGACTAAACTGAGGGGGGGGTGAAGCCCTCCCTCCCTTGCCCTTAGGGTGACCAGATGTCCCGGTTTTATAGGGACAGTCCCAATTTTTGGGTCTTTTTCTTATATAGGCTCCTATTACCCCTAACCCCCGTCCCGATTTTTCACACTTGCTGGCTGGTCACCCAACTTGCCCTCCCCCCCAATGGCACCCCTGAAAAAGAGATGTTTGTTGTTTTAAACTGTTCTGATTCTTCAGGCTCAGACATACACTCTCGATGGGAAAAAGTTCCAATATTTCTAGTCTTTCTCCTCTCTCTCTCTCTCTCTCCACTTGCTCCATCTACAGGCTCAGTGGAGCACCTGCAAATGTTTTTACCAGACTTTCCAAGACTAAAAATTATTAATGCAGAAAAGCAAAGCATTAAATTCTCAGCAAACCTAAGCTCTGATCCAAAGCCTGTCAATATCAGTGGGAGTATTTCCATAGACTTAAATAGGCTTTGGTTCAGACTCCTGTTCAGAGAGAGAAAAAAAAAGTATTAACAAATAGTTTTTATTGTTTAAAATTGTGCTTACTTGATTAAAAATCATTTAAAAAAATAAATTCTAAATACCTAATTCATCTCTGTTTGGTGCTTTTTCTTAGATCTCCTAGCTGCTGATGCTGGCACTCAATTGGGATTTTTGGCAGATCTTATTAATAAAGGGCCAAATATGCCTGGGATCCAAAAGGGACACTGACCAGAAGTAAAACTGATCAGTCTCTTTTCACTGTGCAGACTATGTGAAATGCGAAAAGGGAACAAACAGCATAAATAGCAAACAAGTCGCAGTGTTACAACTAAAATAATTCTAACAAACTAAGATGGTATTAATAAAGAGGGGGTAAGGAAATAGGGTTATTTTTAAAGAAATTCCCATTGATTTCAATGGGGCCAAGATTTTTCTCATGATTTTTAACCTGACAGTATCCCTTTTAAAAATCAAATACATCTTTACTTAGTTTGAGCAGCGGTGTTTTACACAGCTAAAAATATCACAAGGGATGCTTTGTCCTCATGGCTTCCGCTGTGGCAATGTATCCAGGAAGAAACAGCTAGAGGAGGGGACTCGTGTAGCATTTTGGGAACTGAGCTGCTTACCTGAAGTCCTGTAATGGGGGGAAACCAGTCCAAGGGAGGGGTTGATAAGGAAGTTGTCACCGACATGAGCAGGAGAGGTCTGGACTGAAAGCAGCTCTCCAGTGAGTGGAATAAGTGAAAGAAAGACCTTCTTTGTTCTCTACCAATGGGAATAGTACCAAGAGCAGAGTGACTTCAGTAGCCAGGAAAAAAGTAGACAGATGAAAAAGATTTGGAGCTTGTACATGTTATGTTTTCATTTACATTAAAAAAATGTGCAGTTTAAGAGACTACAGACCAAATCCCTCTCTGTTGTAATTCAGTTTGAAGCCGATGGAGTTAAACCAAGGATTAATGTCTCTCCATTTTAAACAGTATAGTTTTATGTCTGATGAACATCTTCAATCCAGGCAGAATAAGCAAGCTAGCTCAAATAAAAACCTGGAGACCAAAACATGTGTAGGCTCATATATGCTCGGCAAAATAGTGACATTAAAAAATCACTTCAAATGAACCAAAGTTATTATATAATTTATGTAGTTCCGAAAGCATGGCAGTGCTAGATAAATACTACAGGCATTATTCTTCACTTCATAATGACAGTTTTATTGGTGTAACTTCATGAGCGGCAGTACTGTGATGCCAATGTAAATCTGGTGTAGTGGAGAATCGGGATATATGAAGTATATTCTTTCATATGAATACCAGGTATGGCAGTGTTTTTGAAGTAACGGTACGAGGAATAGATATATTTCTGTTTTGCTTGAAGGGGTGTGTACACGGGTAACCATTTGATCTCTTTTCAATAAATTTTGAAAAGGGGTCATACTGAATCTACCATAGTGTACTTCTCTGATGACTGGCTTTAGTTTTAGACAGTTGATGTGCACTGGTCCATAGGAATGATACTACTATGTTTCTTTTGGTGATTCAAACCATCTTAGGGCTTGGCTACACTTGCGAGTTAGAGCGCATTAAAGCAGCCCAGTGCACTCTAACTCATGACCCGTGCACACTGGCAAGGCACGTAGAGCACTCTGACTCCGCGGCTGGAGCGCTCCTGGTACTCCACCTCGGCGAGTGGAATAACGTTTGCTGCACCCCCGCTGGAGCACCGCAGCGCCAGTGTGGACGCCCTGGTCTGTTAATGTGCTCTGATTGGCCTCCAGAAGTGTCCACAATGCCTGTTCCAGCCACTCTGGTCATCAGTTTGAATTCTACTGCCCTGCCCTCAGGTGACCAACCGTCAGACCCGCCCTTTAAATTCTCTGGGAATTTTGAAAATCCCCTTCGTGTTTGCTCAGCCAGGCATGGAGCTCTCTCAGCGAATCTTTCCAGGTGGCTATGCCTCCACACGCCAGGTGATCCCCAGTATGGAGCAATGGCGAGGTGCTGGACCTCATCAGTGTTTGGGGGAGGAACCTGTGCAGTCCCAGCTGCGCTCCAGCTGTAGGAATTACGTACCTTCGGGCAGATATCAAGGGACACGATGGAAAGGGGCCATGACCGGGACACACTGCAGTGCAGGGTTAAAGTGAAGGAGCTGCGGAATGCCTACAGCAAAGCCCACGAGGCAAACGGCCGCTTCGGTGCTGCCCCCGCGACCTGCCGTTTCTACAAAGAGCTGGACGCAATACTTGGGGGCGACCCCACCTCCACTCCGAGTATCACCATGGACACTTCAGAGCCCAGTTCAACAAGGCAGGAGGAGGAGGAGGAGCAAAGTGGGAGCGAGGGTGCTGAGGAGGAGGAAGACACCCCGGCATCCCTAGATGCATACAGCCAGGAGCTGCTCTCAAGCCAGGAGGAAGGCAGCCAGTCGCGGCGGCCGGTGCTTGGAGAAGGACAAACACCAGAGGAGGTGCCCGGTAAGCAGCTTTTATTTTGAGAAGGAAGTGAGTCGGTGTGGGCTCTTGGGACAAGGAGGGTTAGGCTGCATGTATGCCTAGATGCGGAATAGGACGTTGATGTGCTCTCTCACATCGTGGTAATCGGCCTCAGTGATCTCTTCAAAGGTCTCAGCCAGAACTTGGGCAATTCGCTTGCGCAGGTTTCGTGGGAGAGCCACTGTGGTCCTTGTCCCAGTCAGGCTAACATGTCTGCGCCACTGTGCCAGGAGGGGTGGGGGGACCATTGCTGCATGCAGGCAAGCTGCATTTGGGCCAGGGTGGAAGCTGCATTGTAGTAGAAGACCCTCCCTTGCTTCCCAGGTCACCCTCAGCAGTGAGATATCTTCCAGGACGAACTCCTGTGGAAAATGTGGGGACAGTGTTCAGTATAGGGGCCCCCTGCAGCTGTTGGCTCTCCCCAAGGCACAGAAACCCAGAGGACAGTACAGCCATGAAAGAATCAGTCCCCCTTGACCCTGTGCTTACTCACCATTTTGGGGCTCCTGTGGGTTATGTGTGCTCTGGGACGGCAAATTATGCTATTGTGTAGACTGTGCTTACCCTCCTTAAGTACGGGGGAATCATTGCTCTGTCTGGTGTGAACAATGCTGCCTCTGTTAAGTGTTGCATTTTGCCTTTACAGATGCAACCTTGAGATCTCAGCCGTCTGTGTTATCACCGGCCGAGAGGCTGCAAAGAATCAGGAAGAGGCCCCGTAGAGGCAAAGAGGACATGCTGCATGAAGTCAATGAAAATCAAAAAGTGCAGGAGTGGCGGGAGGGTGAAAGGAGGGTCCGCCAGCAGAATGCGGATTGCTGGCAACAAAGCATGGAGCAGCTGATAAGCATGATGGAGCGCCAAGTGGACTTGATCCAGGCGCTCGCCGCCATGCAGGCGGAGCACTACCGTGCCCGCCCACCCCTGCAGCCCTTATCCCAAAACTCTTTCCCTTGTACCCCCATGTCACCTCCAACCCACTTTCCCCAACATCCGGGTTCTTATCACCACCAGCTGCCTCCAACACCTGTAGCTTCACCACCCAGTCCTGAAAACGACGACCCTTACCCACTGCACTCAACCCCCATCACCATGCAGTATAGCCTTCCTGAAGTGCAGCACTCATTGAACAGCACTCCAAACAGGACAGCTGAGTATGATAATAGGACAGACACAAATCTGTGATTGTACCGTTCCCCACCCCACCCCCTTGCCCTTCCTCTTTCCCAAGCAGTTGTATTTTTTTTCAATAAATGAATTTTTTGCTTTGAAAACATTCTTTATTATTGCATAAAGTAAAAGATGCCTTAGCCCAGGAAAGCAACAGGCACTGCAAGTCAGTGTATCATACGTAGCAAACACAGATTCCTACTAACATTGGAACCACTGCACTTCACTCCCGTGCAGGGCACCAGACATTACTGGTGGCTTTCAGCCTCAAATTGCTCCCTCAAGGCATCCCTAATCCTTGCATCCCCACGCTGGGCCCCTCTAATAGTCCTGCATTCTGGCTGTTCAAATTCAGCCTCCAGGTGTTGAACCTCTGAGTTCCATGCCTGAGTGAATCTTTCACCCTTCCCTTCACAAATGTTATGGAGGGTACAGCACGTGGATATAACCACGGGGATGCTGTTATCGGCCAGGTCCAGCTTCCCATTCAGAGACCTCCCTTTAAACAGCCAAAAGCACACTCCACAGTCATTCTGCACTGGTTCAGCCTGTTGTTGACCCGCTCCTTGCTGCTGTCAAGGCTCCCTGTGTAGGGTTTCATGAGCCACAGCATTAAAGGGTAAACAGGGTCTCCAAGGATCACAATGGGCATTTCGACTTCCCCTACCGTGATATTCTGGTCTGGGAAAAAAGTCCCGGCTTGCAGCTTCCTGAACAGGCCAGTGTTCCGAAAGATGCGTGTCTCATGCACCTTTCCAGACCAGCCTGTGTTAATGTCAATGAAACGCCCACAATGATCCACAAGTGCCTGGAGAACCATAGAGAAATACCCCTTCCGATTAACGTACTCGGAGGCTAGGTGGGCTAGTGTCAGAATTGGAATATGCGTCCCATCTATCGCCTCTCCGCAGTTAGGGAACCCCATTTGTGCAAAGCCATCCACTATTTCCTGCACGTTACCCAAAGTCACGGTTCTTCTGAGTAGGATGCGATTAATGGCCCTGCAAACTTGCATCAACACGATTCCAACGGTCGACTTTCCCACTCCAAACTGGTTAGCGACCGATCGGTAGCTGTCTGGAGTTGCCAGCTTCCAGATTGCAATAGCCACCTGCTTCTCCGCCATCAGGGCTGCTCTCAATCTCGTGTCCTTGCGCCGCAGGGTGGGGGTGAGCTCATCATACAGTCCTATGAAAGTGGCTTTTCTCATCCGAAAGTTCTGCAGCCACTGCTCGTCATCCCAGACTTGCATGACGATGTGATCCCACCACTCAGTGCTTGTTTCCCGAGCCCAAAAGCGCCGTTCCACGGTGGTGAGCATGTCCGTGAATGCCACAAGCAATCTTGTGTCGTATGCGTTACTCGAGTCACTTTGGAGCTTAAGGAATAACTTGACTGCCAAACGTGATATGCTGGCAAGACTCATCAGCATATTCCTCAGCAGTTCAGGCGCCATTCCCACAGACCGAAAGGGAAGACAGAGCGCGCAGTACAAAAAACGTTGAAAGATAGCGCCAATTGTGGATGGAAGCAGAGGGATTGCTAGGATGTGAACCGATGCATTATGGGGCCCAGAATGCCCTGCCCCCCCGCCCCTTCCCACAAGCCACAGCGCCAGAATGGGAAGAGGTGCTCTGTAGGAAGCTGCCCACAATGCACCGCTCCCAGTGCTGCTACAAGTGCTGCAAATGTGGCCACGCCAGTGCACCTGCAGCTTTCAGTGTGGACAGACTGCAGCGCTTTCCCTACTGCGCTCTACGAAGGCTGGTTTAACTCAAATTGCTCTACATCTGCAAGTGTAGCCATACCCTTAATGTCTTCAGTGAACATCGTGTATATATCACTATAAGGTGGTCATGGTGTGGGATTCTTCTTGTTGAAGAGCTATAGTATTACACCTGCAACATTATCTGAATTCAGGGAATGATGCATGCAGTTGATAAAGATCTCTTTGTTCTCCAAATTTGACACATACTGGAAATCCAATCACTCCTATTTACTGCATCACAAAGATGTCATGAAAGTTGTTATTCAAAAGCAGCAGCTTCTGTTGATGCAGAAAGTTCCCCTCTTTCCTACTGACTCACCTAGTAAGCATAGTGAAAAGCACTCCTTACCATATTATCCAGTTCTTATAGTTTTTTGTGTGACTCAAGCATCAAGATTTTGTTGACAGTCAATTGCATAGTCCCTGAGATTTTTTATTCCCTGGGGGTGCTCCACCCCTGCTGTGCCCCAAGACCCCACCCTCACTCTGCCTCTTCCCATCCCCACTCCGCCCCCTCCCTGAGGCCCAGGCCTGC
Organism: Terrapene triunguis; assembly: GCF_002925995.2. Taxonomy (NCBI): domain Eukaryota; kingdom Metazoa; phylum Chordata; order Testudines; family Emydidae; genus Terrapene; species Terrapene triunguis. Next base: position 13,861,905 of record NW_020664483.1, on the reverse strand, counting down.
TCGCTGCCCTCCCCATCCTCCAGCCTCCAATCAGCTGTTTGGCTGCGCTTCCAATCAGCTGTTTGGCAGTGCCCTGATCAGCAAATTGGGGGTGCTACCAAACAGCTGTGGCTGGTGGGTGCTGAGCACCCACTATTTTCCCCCCAACTATGCACTGAGGTCTATTTTTTGCCCAGTAGGCAAATGATCTTTTAAAAACCAAATGTATCATCCATGAGGCCTCCACGTGCTAATTTTGATACTGCTAATATTGAAGTAAGACTTTTATTAGCATAAAGACCAGCATGTCAGCTTTCTTGTTCTTTTTTACGATAAAATCAGAGCATATATATGTGGCCCCCTTCCACTGGTGCTGTTGCTTTAGTCTGGACAATTGAAGGGTGCACAGTTGATATTTTAAGGGTAGTGAGAGCATCTCTAAAGCTTTTGTCTTATTTGAACATCTTCAGAACTAGATGTTGGTAGAAGAGGACGTACAGCAGCTTTGACCTGAGTGCACACAGAGCACAACACTGAGCCTTTGGTTCTGAATCAAAGGGAACTCAAGAAAACTTTTGATCCCAATAGTTTTGGAACATGTATATAATTAGGCCCCATCTGTATGGCCATCTATTGTAATTAGACTCTTGATTTTTTCCCCCCAATCTCTTGCTCCCTCTCTATTCTCTGCCACTAAAACCACCGCTGTGACCACTCTTTAACCAACATTTTTTCCCTGGGACAACAGCCTTGGCAACTAATGTGTCATTTACAATCTCACTACAGTGCACTATGGTTGCCTGACATGGGTGACACTGGGGGAGAGTGATACAAAGAAACTGAAGTCAGAACCAACTTGATATCAACAGAGCTAGCAACATGTTTTGTATTTAATTAGCTTCAAAGCTGGAAACCTGAGGTACTTCGAGTTGGGCATAGCTACCCAATAACAGCAGCAGTAGGGAATGATGCTTTCAGAAAGATTAACGATAACTTGCTATCCAGTTCAGTGCTGAGTGAGGTTGTCTTGCCTTAATAGCCATGGTTGGCTGTAGACCCCAATTAAAAACAGGACATCAACTTTCCCCCCACAAATTACCAAAAAAAAAAAAAAAAAAAAAAAAAAAAAACCAGGGATTGGTAAGTAACAAGTTATTAACTGCTTTAAAACCCAGAGATTCACTGGAAAAAACTTTGCAGATGAGGAAACTATGTAGAGATGGTGTGCATGTGTATCACTGACCTCTACTGGATGGAATTATAACTGCTTGTCTGTGAGTAATAGGCCCATGTTTCTAAGGGCTTGGCTACACTTGCAAGTTACAGCGCAATAAAGGAGCCCCGGGGGCACTAGCTCACTCCCCATCCACACTGGCAAGGCATGTAGAGCGCTCTGACTCCGCGGCGACAGCGCTGCTGGTACGCCACCTCAGCGAGAGGAATAACGTTTGCTGCGCCTTGGCTGCAACGCCCGGGCATCAGTGTGAACGAGGTGTTGCGTTACTGCGCTCTGATCGGCCTCCGAAAACATCCCATAATCCCCTTAAGTCAAGTGGCCACTCTTGTCATTGTTTTGAACTCCTGTAGGAATGCGGAAATGCCCTTTCAAAGCTCCGTTTCTGACAGCCGGCATGCAAGCCGTTACTGTTGAATGCTGTGTGTGAGAGAAGGAGTCGGCCGGGGGGGAGGTGGGGGGAGAAAGAGGTCTGCTGCTGTCTGAACTTACAAGACAGCATGCTGACATGCTCTCCCCCCACATACACACAATGCACTTCCTGTCACACTCCACCCCACCCGTCCCATTTTAAAAGCACGTTGCAGTCACTTGCATGCTGGGATAGCTGCCCATAATGCACCGCTCCCAATGCCGCTGCAAGTGCTGCAAATGTGGCTTCGCCAGCGCGCTTGAAGATGTCAGTGAGGACAGACTGCAGCGCTTTCCCTACTGCGCTCTACGAAGGCTGGTTTAACTCAAAGCGCTCTACATCTGCAAGTGTAGCGATGCCCTAAGTTTGATTCTTTGGCTGAAGTGATGTAGCCTATGCTTTTGGAAGAAGAGAGTCTGAGCTCTGTGCCCACTGTCAACTTGAAGTACTGAGTAGCCATAGTATGAACGGAAACTAGTGACAACTGAGAAATCCTAGGTCCTCCTACAGAATATTTCATTAGGATGCTACAAATGCAGGGACTGCTAGGCTGTATAAGCCAACTCATGTTCTTAATTTGTCTAAATAATGAATCATTCAGTATATGCAATAGTCAGCACTTCAGGGATAAAGAAATTGGACAAAAACCATCCATTGTCTTTTTTGTCTCAATTAGTCAGAAAGTATTCAGAAAAAGCAAATATGTATAGCAGCTGTGCAATTAAATCCTTAGTCATAAATTAGCGTGCATACTAAAAAGGCATTTCCTTTGCAAAAGCAACACATGGAAGGCCCCTTTCTTTCTAGGCTAGAGCTTGTATTTCCACCTAGATTAAATACCAAAGGCACAGGTATTAAGAGAAATGAAGTGCCTCTTCTCATCAACTGTCCCTCATCTGATAGCATTAGTCAAGCACTCCTATGAAGCTAGCACTTGAATATTTTTGGAATCTATTTCTCTGTAGGACTTCCCTATGTGAGCAGACATTAACGTTTCCATTTTCAACTGAAAAGGGCTATTTTATTTACATAAGCTTCTCTCTCATTTTAATTGTGCTGTAGTTATCCTCTGGGACTTACTAGTTGTGATGCAAAATAGGTCTTTGCAAATGAAAGAATGCCCATGGGGGGAGGGGAGCAGGAGTGAAGAACTTTACCAAATTGCCTCTCAGGCCAACTTCTCCTGGTATGGTTTCAGAGCATCTAGGAACAGGCAAGATGGCATGAAAACATCACACGCTTGTTTTACTCAATCAAAAAAAGCTGGTAAGGGCCCAGTTCAGCAATGCTCTGGCCCCTGAGCAGTCATTTGCACTGGTGCAAAGTGAACATACGATGCTATCGTTCTGAGCTGGTAGCATTTTAACCAGTATAAATGACTATCCCAGGAGCAGGGTTATGGTGAATGAGGCCCTATGTACTTAGAAGATATGGAGCTGGTGGTATCACCTATAATTATTGGAGGAAATAGCAAAGCAAAGGTAGCTGTGATAGGGAGCAGCAAAGCAATAGAATAGCTGTCTTGACTCATTTTCAGCCTGAAATCCGTTTTTACTAAAATAAATAAATAAAATTCAGCCACATCTCTTCCTGAGCAGAAACACTGCTGGGAGTTGAGACAGACAAGTAGAAAAGCCTCCATAAGGTTGACTTTGAAGGTTTTCCTGAACAGCATCCCCTTGCTGGACAGGGCTTAAGGACCATGGAGTTCTTCTGTCAACCTAGCTACTGCCTCTCCGGGATTCAGGGCCGTCCATAGACATCGTGGTGCCTTATGCAGCCCCTCCTGCAGGGGTGGGGGGCTGGCCTGAGGCCTCCACGGGGAGGGCATCCCCAGGCCTCTGTTGGGGAGGGGGGCATGCAAGGTCTGTGGGGGGCAGGAGCAGGCTCAGGGGGGAACCGCCCCCCAGCAGGAGCTGGTGGAGCGGGTTGGGGCTAGGTCACTCCACTTCCCGCCACCCAGTGATTGCAGGACATACCTGACCCCTGCTGCAGGCCCCTGGTATGTAGCTCAGAGAAAGGGGTGAAGTAAGGGCAGGGCTGGGGTGGGGGGTGGGGGGGCGCACAGCTTCCCTGGCCGGCTCAGCCAGCCAGGGGATCCGGCTGGCCGCTGGAACAGCACGCAGCTGTGTAGGGCACTAGGAAATTTGGGGCAATTTGGTGTCCCAAATTTCCTGGTGCCCTACACAGCTGCATAGTTAGCGTATGGCTAACGATGGCCCTGGGTGGATTAACCCTAAAGCAGTGAAGCAATATAGCAGCACAACTGCAGAGCCATTCAGTGTAGACTCGTGTGTGTGTGTGTGTGTGTGTGTCTTCTGACACTGTAGTAAATCCACCTTGCTAAGAGGCAGTAGCTGTATCAGCTACGATCTAGCAGTGTTGACATTGGGCCTTAGGCCAGCTTAATTACATTGCACAGGGTATGAAATGTCCCCTCCCTTCTCTGCACAGTCCTTGAACCACCATCTAATCCATTTGAGCGTTCACAGCTAACCCAACTAGACTTAACTGTGAATGAGTTTTTAAACACCACTACCTGAAACACATGAAAGGCAAGATGTAGGACATTATCCTTTCCTCCCCTACTTTTGTGATGTGATCAGTCAGCCAAACTGTGCTGACAAGCCAGAGTCTTTCTATAGAGGCACACTGCTTATTGTTTTGTTTTTTTTTCTATGGGCCAAGTCTCTCAGGGTGCAAAGGAGGAAAGAATTTGGCCTTACAAGTTTTGGGGATAGTCTCTTCAAGAGAAGAAATAGTAACAGCTGCAATCATGTGAGAATAAGTATTATTTGCTTTTCTTCCATCATCTGGTTCAGTTTCCTCATGACTTCAGAAATGAGGTAGTATATTAAGCTATTGTGCCACCTCCCCTAGTACTGTAGCATGCATCTGTTCCAGAAGTGGGTGGAAGGGAGAGAGCATCTCATGGTTAGAGCAGTAGTCTTTAGCTGCCTATGTCCTCTAAACACCTGTTCAGAAGGGCATAGAGAGATACTAGTACATTCACAATAATGGCTTCCATTAGTTAGCAGGGGTACTGTGGCCAGGGATTAAAGGAAGGTAGACATGCAGGTAAGCAAAAGAATCTCATTTGAATGCTTGGGTCGGTCACAGGACCTTGACCTAGAAGCCTTGATCACAAATAGCTTAATAGGAAAAACTACTAAACTCTGTCAGTTGCATCACAGACATCCTTTCAAGTTTCTAGCTATTGTATACAATCTGCTGTATTCTAGTCCTGAACTACTGCAGCTCCTGAGCTCTAATTATTAGGGTGTCTAATTTACCCACCCCTGAACAAAACTCGACTGTCTGTTTCTCTAAACACAGCACAAGTAGAATAAAGGGGTATTTTGGTTGGAAAGCGCTAATCATTAATAAGACTTCCCAAAGACCTGTAGTAGCCTCTATGCATGCCTTCTAAGCTTTGCTTTCCTCCCCTGCCCTTTTAATTCAAGACTGAACACAAGAGAATATTTTTACAAAACCATCAGTTATATGGCTGCCCAGGGAGGTATCCTGCCCATCACACAATTTACAGAGGCAAAGTATGTTTAGAAGTCAGAAAAGACAGATGTGATTGGTATCCATTGTGCAATTAACCATCCTTTAATGTTTCTATTACAAACACAGTAAAGGGTAACCAGAGTGAACAGTACATGCTCTGTATCCAACTAAATTTCCTACTTGCATTTTTAAAATAGGAAAGTATTAGTTCAAGGAGAACTATTGGCATTTTTATCTTCCTTTTAATATTAAGCCACTTAATGTTAACCGTGATCTCTAGATGATAATTCAAATGCCACCAGTGCCAATTTCTGAACAAGACTGAATGACTATTCTCTATTCAATACAGAAAACATGTATATTACTGAATTGACAAGTTTTGGTCAAAAAAGCTGAACAGATTTTGAATTGCTTGTATGTTTAATTGCCAAGAACTCTTGATAATAGGCACACGTGTACCAATAAGCATGTGATCTTTAAAATGAATGACTGTCACAAAACAAACTTGAATACAGCAACAGCATTGGTTACTAGATTTACAGACGACTTTTAGACTCTTCAGCTTTTAAAGGATTTTCTAAATCTTGATCAGCTAGTCATGCACTGGAAAGAAACTCCACAGCAGTCTCCTTTTCTTCCATCAACTCCTTTGCAGTCAGATCCATCTTCTCTCGGGAGAAGTCATTAATAGGAAGACCTTCGACAAACTTCCAGGTTTTATCCTGTTTGAAAGTTAGTCCTTATGAGAACAAGTCTTGTACGGTCTAAAAGCTGCACCTAATTTTGCAGTTTTGGTATGCCAGTGAAATGAGTGACACCTCTGAACACAAATGCTAATCTGTGGTCTAGAAATTGTGTTAGCAATCATGTGTTCTCAAAAACTGAAACCATGTGATGGTGTGGAGCAGATCTGTTCCTCTAGAAGTCTGCTGTAGTATAGTGACTAGAGTTTGCCATCTGAATGAGAAATCCCGTTCTCTAACAATTACAAGATATAAGTTTACTTGTAAATATCCCCAAACAAACTGACTGAAGCAGATGGACTTCTGTCTCTAATTTCTTTTTACCTGAGCAGTCTTAAGAGCATTAATATTTTTCTTCAGATTCAGTGTAGAAGGTTAGTTGCAGTATATTCTTTTTGCCTCCTTCTCCCTACACTTCAAACTATGTTTTTCTGCAGCCATCCAATATTCATTTGACAACTCAAATTATGGAACAGTGAGTGTAATGGGCATCTTGCAGTGGGCACAAGTATGTTGAAAGCCTGCTTCACAGCACCAATGATCCAAATCCTAAAATGCTACCCCTGAAATCTACATAGCCTCCTCCTACTTTGTATATAAAGACATTTCAAAAAGTTAAACCTTGATAGATTTAAAAATAGCGTAGTTACCTTGATTACAACAGGGAATGAATAGAGCAAATCCTCGGGGATACCATAGGAATTTCCATCAGAAATGACTCCCATGGAAACAAATTCCCCCTGAAAACAAAAAGTTAGTGATAAATAGCTCTCCTTGCTATTACAGCGGGCACAAATTTAACTAGTTACTATCTATACTATAGAAAGCCTTGCTGCATTTGTTATAGTCCCAAGTGTGTAATATCTTCTGTCACTCATGATTAGATAGATTAATCTACCCAGTGTTACTCTAGAAGGACATTAAACACACAAAAGTTTAAAGAGATTAGTCAAGAGCACCTCTCCATGTGCCATAGCAATATTTACCTCTGGAGTGCCAAACCAGATGTCCCTCACATGGTCACAGATCGCTTTGGCAGCTGACATTGCACTGGACAGCTTCCTGGCTTTAATAACAGCTGCACCACGTTGCTGAACAACCTGTAGTAAAGACAAAAAAAAAAAAAAAAAATTGGACATCTCATTTGCATATAGTCAATAAATGACAGAAGGCTTAAGCAAGCAAGCAGTGGCTTTGTCGTCTAGTCACCGCTAACATACTACTGCCGGGGGAATTCTGCGCCACTGTGTAAGCGCAGAATTTATGTCTCCTGCAGAATAATTGAATCTGATGGGGGAGGCAAAAGGAAGATGCACTTACACTTTTTGCCTACTGAGGGCTGATGTGGTGTCAGAAGAGAGGGCAGCTGTCTCATGGGAGGGAGCAGCCAGCTGTGGAGAGGGAAGGGGCAGAGGCTGACTTCCTGACTGCCCTGCCCATGGGAGGCGGCATAGGATATGGGAGGGACAGAGCAGGGCATACCAAGTTGCTGGGGGTGTGGGGGAGGGGGAGACAGACTGGGGCAAGGGCACAGAAGCTAGTGGGGTGAGCCAGGAGCCGAATGGGGGGGGGGGGGGGGGGGGGGGGGGGCACATGGGGGGGGGGGAGATATGCCCGACTGAATGGGAGAGGCTAGGGGTCAGCCAGGGTTTGCATAGGGAAGGCTCCCCAACAAAAACACACCCCACCCCACCCACCAAGCCTCAAGGTTCACTCCCAGGCTCCTTCGCAGCAATGATTTCCCACTCCTGCAGTTCCTCTGTTACCCCCGACTCCCTCAAGCCTTTGCACTTCTTCTGAAGGGGGTGGCAAAAAAAAGTTCCTATATAGTAGTTTAAATGAATTATTACTCAGAGTTCTGTATTAATATGCCCAGCAAGGAATTTGTCAAAAAACATTCTGAATCTTTTTTGTTGTCTGTATTGTTGCTCCAGACATACTTGATAACAAATATTTTGAAATGAGTTACCAAAAATAATTGAAACTGGCGTGATTATATTGTGTTATTTTGACAAATATGCAGAATTTTAAAATATTGTGCACAGAATTTAACTTTTTGGCACAGAATTCCCCCAAGAGTAATTGTCATGAGAGAAAGTTTCTTATATAGTCTTCACTAAAAACCCTCAGAGTTGGAGAGCAAGATGCTCACAGTTGAATTATGGCAGATATACAATCCTACCAATAAGCAGCTGTAACACTGAAATAGAACAGGCTAAGAGCCTAGAACTGTTCTGCAAGGGTCAAGGCTGATACACACTGAAGGGTTTGGGAGGCTTGCAGTGCTGTGTTTCTTGCTGTACCAGTTTTGTGGCTAGAAGCCTATCCTACTGGGTTATCAATGTAGCATCTTTCACAAGCGTCACATACATCAGGCGCTCTGTACCAGTTTCGGTTCAGTAACTGACGCTTTTTTTGAAGTTTATAGGTAAGGCCCTACTTGAATTGCGGGATGATTGTCAAATAATTGTGACCGAATTTTGGACTGAATCATGGAAAATTGTGGGAAAAAAGTAATAATGGACATTTATTATTTGCAGTAACTTGGAAAACCTGTTCCCGCTGTCAGCTGCCCATCTGAGGGCTGGGGCGCCTGTCAGCTGACAAAACTGCGGTGGAAGCCTAATATTGCGAATCTGCAACGTTGCAAGTTAAATTAACCTATACATAAGGCCTTACTTATGGTTTACGTTTATACTTTAGTGGTCAGCTGAAGACTAGAAGTGAACTACTTATCAACCTTTGTCCCACATGAGCCATCAAGCAACTTGAAAAATTATATAGAACCTATTTTACACGCTATCAAGTCATTTGATAGTGCCTGAAGGTCCATGTCTGTAGAGTATTTTTCCAAGACACTTAAGTCAGACTAACGAAGCTAATTGCTGAGATGTATACATAAAAAGCAATTCTCATTCATGTACAATATTTATAACAGCCAAAATTTGTTCACTGACTCTGTACCAGGTAGACCCCAACTCATCCCCTAGGAAGCACCTCTGAACCGTCTTAATAGCCCCTCAGACGACAACACACACATTTATGTAACAGACCAGCTATATGCTATTCCCATGAGGGCCTATCCCAGCTGTGTGCAGCAGGCCAGAGTCAAGGACCCAGTACTGAAGCCCTCTTGTTTAAATCTAGGGACTCTAGCACCTCAACTGCGAGTGTATAATAATTAATTAGAAAAGAGGGACCTCACAACCCTACAGAACAAGCAAAGGACTCCTTTTATAGGTCAAACATAAATTGCACCCACAAACAAGCTAGACGGTAGCACAGTCTATGGGGCACAGGCAATTCAAGTTCTTTATAGGAAGCACTGCTCAGCAGTCAAACCACAGAATCCTTGAGTTAGAAAATGGCAGCCTTAAAAAATAAATAAAAAACAACAACAAAAAACAACACCCCTCATCCCCAAGTGATGATGAGTATATTCAGAGGGGAACTTTCCCAATTGTATGGACTAAAATTACTGAAAAGTGAACTATCCTCTCCCTACAGAGGCTAGGACACCACATGACACCCTGTGACAGCAATTTTGACTCTCAACATTAACTTTCACTGTTGATCATTTCAGCAGAAAAATCCAGCTAGCATATTTATTTAGGTTTATGCAAAAGGAACCACCACAGGAACAGGACTACAAATTTTAAAGATCAAATATCTGATTATTCTGACAAGCTATTTGAAGACAAATCATTTTAGTAGGACTGGAAGATCTGCTTTGCTAAGGTTTGCCATAAGATTTCCATTGAGTATATATTAACACTAGCTTTTTACACTGAGTCAGAATTAGTCTAACAGGAGTACAGTATTGTCCAATTATGCGGATAGATCATTAATAAACAGAAAATCTTACCGTGATAAAGTCACCCTTCAGCCAGCTGTCATCTTTTACAGCTTCATAAACTCCAACTTCCTTTCCTTGCACTTTCACCTTAGCATGGGTAACATCTGGATACTGAGTGGAGGAGTGATTCCCCCAGATGATGACATTCTTCACATCATTAGCAGTTACACCAAGTCTCAGAGCAATCTAATTTGCATTTAGAAAAAGACATGGAACATACCAATTACAACTACACTTTAAGTAGAACACACTGCTTTCTGAGAAAGCTTAAATTTACACACTTCTTTAGAAGACAGACATAAGAAGGTATTTTAGCCCTGGATGGATTCTTCCTACCTGGGATTTAGCTCGGTTGTGGTCCAAACGAGTTAGACAGCTGAAGTTTTCCTTTGGTATTGAGGGAGCTGACTTTGAAGCCGTCAGGCAGTTGGTATTTGCTGGATTTCCTACCACCACGACCTAGAAAGGCAATGAAGGGGAGTGGGGTGAGAAGAGAAGTCAACTGTTTACCCAGCTGAGGGGAATGAATTTGCAGAAATTGTAGCTTGGCTAAACACAACATTAACCATTTGTAAAGAAAAGGCTTTACTCCAAAGAAGCTGTCAAGAAATGAAGACAAAAAGTCTTGTTTAAATCCTAAACATATTGTATAATCACTAATTTAAAGTCGTTTATCAAAAAGAAAAATTACACAGAAGAGGATATCAAATATAGAATCACAGAACAGTTCATTTTAAATGCTTCTTCACAAGTGCCTCTATAATAAAGGAGACCAGTATTTTAGATATCAGCACTACTTACCTCCAGTCTAGTTCCCCTGCACCGCAAAAATCGCCCATTATCTCTTAATACATTAAGAGGACTATACACACAAACTAGTCAGCTCTTTCCTCGCTTGCTTTCTGCTCCTCACCCCCTATTAAAGTTTCCCATTAAGATAGCTCTACTAAGTGACACTGCTTTACATGATCATAGTTACGACTGAAGCAATTGTTGCCTATTTGAAGTAAGATGCTGGATCTCAAGTTAAGTCAGTTTCTCTTGTTAATATGAAAAGGACAGATTAATTGATGAAGAAAAAAACGTGTCAAGCTCCATACAGCCTCCATCTGGTGAGCTGATCTAGAGACATGCTTTTATATTTCCCTTTTTGATATTCCAACTTCTCAGTTAGTTTCCCATTACTCTGCAATAGCTGATGCTAATTTTTATTTCAACTGTAGAAAACACTGAACAGCCCTGTAGACTCAGCAGGAAGTTCATCAGCAGAGGAAGCAGGCATTAAAGTCAGTTACAAAGCACAGTGGGAGCAGGAGTATGAGATTAGGAGCTGTAGGAGGCAAGCCACATGATTCTATGCATTGTGCCTGAGCTACTGGAAAGAAAAACACATTTTAAAAAACCTCCCCAATGTGACTTTAAAAACTAAAAATCTAAAACAAAGCCTATTTTTATTTTATGTGACTTTATTTGATTGATACTGAAGTCATTAAATTAAAGCTACAGATTCATATGAAATAGGAGCCAAGTTTGCATCAGTAAACTGGTTGTTCATCTGCATGTGCTATTATCAATATGAGGCCACCTCTTCTCACTCTACTGCTCCCCACCTCTGAAAAGTAACTGCAGGATACTACACACTCCTACCTAGAAGATGGTTCATCTTCTGCCAGTGAATGGACTGGGATCATTCCCTAGATCAACTATGGGGTCTAACAGGATGCCTCCCCTAAGGCTTTGGCCAATACAGAGCATTTGAGAAGCAAGACCTTCCGTAAAACAAAATTTGTCGTTATGCTATATCTGTACTACTCTACAGCTCTTGCTTGGATCTTTAAGTTGCTTGGTAAAGGGTTTCCAGTTAAAAAAACAAAACATAGTTTCTGTAATCACCTTGACAGTCTTCTTGGCATACTTGTCCAAGGCTGCACCCTGGGATTTAAAAATTTTCACATTTGCTTTGAGTAATTCTTTCCTCTCCATGCCCTCTTTCCTCGGCATGGAGCCAACCAGAATTGCTACGTCAAGATCTTTAAATGCAACCGCCTCCTTGTCTGTTGCAATGACCTCTGTAAGCAAAGGAGGGAAGAGACAGAATTAGTAACAGAGCAATCTTTTTGGGAGTTCTATGGCAACATCAATGGAATTATTCTTTGGATTACCTTCTATTTAACCACTAATCAGACAGGCAGCTGTGACAAAGACAGACCCAGAGAGCAAATGCCCATATTTATTAGTTTAATTACTGCTCTTTTTCCTTTCACTAAGTCATCGATGGGTGTTAGCAACTTCTTAACGTGAATGAATTATGCATCCTCATTTGTTTGCCTGTATCTTTTGATGTACCCTATACGTAGTACTCCTCACTTCTCCATCCCTTCCAACCCATGCAATGGCATTGGATTTTTGTGTATGACCCAAATGAGTTTTCCTTTCCTCAATAACCAGTAATATTAATTCACACTGGAGAAGGTTTAGTAAAACTACACAATCTGGGAAATTTTATCAACTGATATTTGAAACAGCTACTATAATAACTACAGCATTGCCCATTAGCTCACTTTCTTCCACCTCAAGAAACTATACTCGAGAATCCATAATTTGTTAGACAAGTTGATCAACCCATTTCTCAATTTTGTCTTTATTTTTTCAGTGATTTTCAGAGTTTGTGTTTTATAACCTTCTCAGAAAAAGCATTGGCATATCAGAAAAAGACAAAGCTATTTCATTACTAGGCTAGGAGGCCCATCATGACATGATAGTTCAAGCAGCCAATTGTTTGCCAGATACATAACACATCTTACTTTCAAGGTTTAAATAGTATAAATCAAATTCCCAGATATTACACATGCAAATATTGTAGGTGACACTCAAACACCCATATCTGAAGAGTTGATCATACTTCTCTTACAGTTTGCAGTTAATCAAGCTAAGTTAACTTTAAAAAAGTCTGTATTCCTTTTGATCACCTCTCAGCAGTGGAAGGGCACAGTCTTGCAGTTCCATGATTACGCCATCCAATACAGTCATCATGGGAGTGATATCCAGCAGTACAAGAACAAGAGGCTGTAAAACAAAGTAACTTAAAAGTATACGGAACAATAAGTGTAGGCTTACTCAGTTTTTCAATTATTTCTTCCTGCAGCCAGATATTAGTTAACATCACCTTTTGGGAGAGGTGGGAAACGTATAACAGCTCATTTACTAAGACAGATGACTAACAGCAGCATCACAATTCAGCGCTGAACGCATATAAAAAACAGGATCCAGAATAACTCAAGGCTCTATTTCTTCTCTTCAGGCTCACTGCTAGGGTTGCCAACGGTCTAATCACACAAACCTAAACATCCTTGCCCTTCCCCGCAGACCCGCCCCGCTCACTCCATTCCCCCTCCCTCTGCTGCTTGCTCTCCCCCATCCTCACTCCTTCCACCAGGCTGGGGCAGGGGGTTGGGGTGTAGGAGGGGGTGGGGGCTCTGGGCTAGAGCTGAGGGGTTTGGCGTGTGGGAGGGGGCTCTGGGCTGTGCCTGGGACAGGGGTGCAAGCTTGGGAGGGAGTTTGGGTGTTAGAGGGGGCTCAGGGCTGAGGTGGGGGGCTGGGTGTGGGAGGGGGTGCAGGCTCAGGGCTGGGGCAAGGGGTTGGGGTGCGGGTTCCGGTTGGTCTGTGCTTACCTCAGGCAGCTCCTAGTTGGCGGCGCAGTGGGAAGGGAGAGCCAGGGGGCTCCGTGCACTGCCTCTGCCTGCTGTCACCACCCCTGCAGCTCCCATTGGCCGCAGTTCCTGGCCAATGGGAGCGGTGGAGTCAGTGCTTAGGGTGCAGGCAGCGTGTGGAGACCCCCCGCCCACCTCCCAGGGGCTGCCAGGACATGCTGGCCACTTCTGGGAGCGGCACGGGGCCAGGGCAGGCAGGGAGCCTGCCTTAGCCTCTCCGGAGTTAACGGCCTAAAATCTCCCCGTTTGGCTTCGTAGCCTCTGGGAGATAGAGCCCGATACTGGGAGACTCCCGGCAAAACTGGGAGGGTTGGCAACCCTACACTCAGAACAGTAACTTATGTCTTTGCATGAAATGTGAAGGCTCACAGGAAAACTTAACTCCAAGTTTATCAAGAGATTTTACAGATTGTAGTTTCTTCAATACTGTTGAAGAAGACAAGTGAGAGTTCAGTTTAACCATTACCTGTTCTTTGCCGAAGACATCGCCCTTGGCAATGCTGTAGAGCAGAGAATAGGCGATCTGACCAGCAGCTCCAGTCACTAGGACTCTAATTGGTTCAGACTGTAAAAGAAATAGACAGACTCAGCTAACACATTGCTGGTAATACAGTTTTCCCTGATTAAAGAGCCATTAAGCATTTTCAGCAGTTATTGTAGAAAGAGCGTTAAAATATTTAATACTTCTGGATGTGAATCATGTGCAAAAACCCAGCACAGGGTCAGCTCCTAGGATTCTGCTTCTCTTTTAAACCAATAGCAGCACTCCCAAATGTCTTCTGGGAGCAGACCAGACCTGCAGAAAGGTAGCCAAAAAGCTGTAAGTTGAAACCCCAGAACTAGAAATATTCCAAGGCTTGTTTGCACTTTGTTCAGAAGAGAGTGGTGGGGAGTATTTTTAAATGAAGGTCAGAACAGTTTAAAGTAAGGGGGAAAATACCGCTTTTTAAAGCATAGGCACTTCAAATACAGACTCCTAAAATTCCATTAGACTACGATGTAGCTTTTATGCTTCAAACTTATTGGTGAGCCGGCACAAGTCTTCAGAAGATTGGCAGAACATGCAGCTTAGAATTACATCACACTATATTGGAGACTGCTCTCGTTACATTAATTTGCAGATTTACTTGCAAGTGGAGATTTGTAGAATACTGCAAACCTAGATATCTGGTGGAGCTGTAAATAGGACACCAACTAAAAAGTTATGTAGCAATTCAAGTAATAGACTCAAGAAAGAGATCGTGGAGTCATTGTGGATAGTTCTCTGAAAACATCCACTCAATGTGCAGCGGCAGTCCAAAAAAAAGGAACAGAACGTTGGACTCATTAAGAAAGGGATAGATAATAAGACAGAAAATAGCATATTGCATCTATATAAATCCATGGTATGCCCACATCTTGAATACTGTGTGCAGATGTGGTCACCCCATCTCAATCAGCTTGGAAAAGAGACGACTAAGGTGGGATATGACTGAGGTCTATAAAATCATGACTGGTGTGGAGAAAGTAAATAAGGAAGTGCTGATTACGTCTTCTCATTACACAAGAACTAGGGGTCACCAAATGAAATTAATAGGCAGCAGATTTAAAAAAACAAAAAACCCAAAAAGGAAGTATTTTTTCCACACAATGCAGTCAGTCAGTCTGTGGAACTCTTTGCCAGAGGATGTTGTGAAGGCCAAGCCTATAACAAGGTTCAAAAAAGAACTAGATAAGTTCGTGGAGGATAGGTCCATCAATGGCTACTAGCCAGGATGATGTCCTGAGCATCTGTTGGCCAGAAGCTGGGAATGGGTGTCAGGGGATAAATCACTTGATGTTTACCTGTTCTGTTCATTCCTTCTGGGTCACCTGGCATTGGCCACTATTGGAAGACAGGATACTGGGCTAGATGGACCTTTGGTCTGACCCAGTATGGCCGTTCTTATACAACAAAGCAGTAGGCAAAAGGCTGGTGTGTATACTGTTTTCCAGTTGGCACTGTTTCTCTGGATTGTAACACTTCATCAAATCAGGTGTGATTTTCCCCCCTACTATTGTTACAAGCAACACTTAAGGAATCTTAATAGATTAAATAATTTTTATTTTACTCTATCCAGCCAGTTTCAACCATTTCCCCTGTAGAATCAGTTTGCACAGGTAGGTCTTTAACTCAGCAACAGGAGACACAAGACTTGCATAGTAAAAGGAGAATGCCACAAAAATTGGCTTGGGGGTTTGAGGCAGGTGTAGCACCCAGTATTACCAAACAATGTTGTAAAAATCATGGAGTTACTGTCGTCGTCCCCCTCCCCCTCCCCACCCCCCCACCATAACTGATTAAGCCATTATTTCTTTTAAACTGTCTCAATTTTATTTTATTATTTTTATTAGCTTTTACTATTTTATTGTTTATTAGCTGTCTAGGTTGAGCCTTTAGCATGCACTCACTTCATGTATTCAAGCTTCTTCTCTGCAACAATGAGTATTAGTTTTTTTTAAAGACAAAAACAGGTTCCATGCATGGGGTCCCTAGATTCAGGAGCTAGGGTGTTAACAACAACAACCACTAAATATTGTGATTTGTTTTAATCACAAAAATGGCAAGATATAGCAGCACTGAGCCACTGAAGCTACTTTTAAAATCAGTTTTGTTTTAAACATGCTAGATGTCAAGATGATCATGTCCCTTTACATAGAGGCCCATTCTTTCAGAAAGGAACCTTAGCTACATAGGACAGTCAATTTAATCTGTGACTTGGCTCCTACACTGAACTTTAATAAAAATGCTTTCATGCTCTGGTAACTAGAGCAGTGACCTTTAGTAGTTACCGGTTTTTGGAATTTTTAAATGAAATATATAGAATAAGTTCAATTAACATATTTTGAAGCTATTTACCTCCCCTGTCAAATTCAAAAGTGTGGAAGAGAGCCAGGAAAGGATATGGAATATTTAGTTCTATATAAGAGAAAAGGTGGAAAAATAAAGTGTTTCATTGTAGTAGTGTGTACAGGACCCCTACATCCTCAGATAGCTTCAAAAGACAACATAAGTAAAATTCTGAAGAGGAGGACAATTTTTTAAAAAGAATACTTTGTTACAGAGCACAAGCTTCCAATCTCAAACCTACGGCTGACATCAGCACCATTTATTCCCTTCCCCCCATACTTTTTCGTAAGTGCTTACTACCTTAATTAGTATCTTTTGCAAAGTATTAACACCTTCAATTTTAACAGATTTAGGACTTCTCAAACTTGCTGGATGCAGTACTATTTAACAAAACAAATAAGCCAGCTATGCTGCAGGTAGCTACAAAGGACAGTATCAAAGGCCTGGTCTACACTATGAGTTTAGGTTGAATTTAGCAGCGTTAAATCGAATTAACCCTGCACCCGTCCACACAACGAAGCCATTTACTTCGACATAAAGGGCTCTTAAAATCAATTTCTGTACTCCTCCCCGATGAGGGGAGTAGCGCCGAAATCGACATTGCTGTCCAGAGCAGTCACAATGGTGCACTGTGGGATAGCTCCCGGAGGCCAATACCATCGAATTGCGGCCACACTAACCCTAATTCGAAATGGCAATCTGAACTCGGATGCACCGGCCACGTAGACAAGAAAAGCCCCACGAACTTTTGAATTTCATTTCCTGTTTGCCCAGCACAGGTGACCACGCAGAGCTCATCAGCACAGGTAACCATGCAGTCCTGGAATCCAAAAAGAGCACCAGCATGGACCGTATGGGAGGTACTGGATCTGATCGCTATATGGGGAGAGGAGTCCGTGCTAGCAGAACTACGTTCCAAAAGACGAAATGCCAGCTGCTCTGTGATTGCTTTGGCTACTTGCATCACAGTAGCCCCCACAGTAGATTTGCCCACTCCAAATTGATTCCCGACTGACCGGTAGCTGTCTGGCATTGCAAGCTTCCACAGGGCTATCGCCACTCACTTCTCAACTGTGAGGGCTGCTCTCATCTTGGTATTCGGGCGCTTCAGGGCAGGGGAAAGCAAGTCACAAAGTTCCATGGAAGTGCCCGTACGCATGCGAAAGTTTCGCAGCCACTGGAAATCATCCCAGACCTGCAACACTATGCGGTCCCACCAGTCTGTGCTTGTCTCCCGGGCCCAGAATCAGCATTCCACGGCTATAACCTGCCCCATTAACAACATGATCTCCAAAGCGCCGGGGCCCGTGGTTTGAGAGAATTCTGTGTCCGTGTCTATGTCCTCATCACTCTCGTCGTCGCGCTGCCGTTACCGCCTCCTCCTCGCCTGGTTTTTCAGGTCCTGGTTCAGCATAAACTGCATGATAATGCACGAGGTGTTTACAATGTTCATGACTGCGGTCTTGAGCTGAGCGGGCTCCATGCTTGCCGTGGTATGGCATCTGCACAGTTGACCCAGGAAAAAAGGCGCAAAACGGTTGTCTGCCGTTGCTTTCATGGAGGGAGGGGTGAGGCTGTACCCAGAACCACCAGCGACAATGTTTTTTGCCCCATCAGGCATTGGGTTCTCAAACCAGAATTCCAATGGGCGGGAGAGACTGCGGGAACTATGGGATAGCTACCCACAGTGCAACGCTCCAGAAGTCGATGCTAGCCTCGGTACATGGACGCACACCGCCGAATAAATGTGCTTAGTGTGGCCGCATTACACTCGACTTTATACAATCGGTTTCCAAAAATCAAATTCTGTAAATTAGGAGTAATCATGTTGTGTAGACATACCCAAATTAATATTGGATTGTCCTCCATCAGTAGGAGGCGGGGGAGGGGGCAGAAGAACTATATCTTCCAACTTCCAACACAGAGGTAGACTGTGTGCCTTGCCAATCTGTAACTTAATTACTAACTGTGATAACGTACCTTGCTTTACAACATCCAGGAAAGCGGGATTAAGAGGACAGTAATCCATGCACAGTTCAAGTTTTAGCAGTAACCCACCTTGCTTGATAAAACATTTTAAAACTATAAGCTGTCAATATTACTGAAGCTGAAAGCTTAGGAGTCAGATATCAGACCAATAAGACTTGGCCAACAGACCAACTCTTGTTTGAAGTGTCATGGTAGCTGTGCTGGTCCCATGATATGAGAAAAACAAAGTGCATGAGGTAATATCTTTCACCAACAGAAGTTGGTCCAATAAAAGAGACATGCTTTTGAGCTCTACAGAGGTCTTCTCATTTCTTTCACCAACAAATGTGTTCCAATAAGAGATACTGCCTTACCCACCTTGTCTCAGACTTCCATTCTGTCCTTTCTGTATTTCTGAGTAGAGGAATTAGTTGAGAAAACTGCATTCTGATACATTTCAGAGAGTGGTGAGACAGTTTAGCACTTGAAGTTACTAGCTATGTGCAAGTACTATACCGATGTAGTGTTCCCCAGTCCGTTCCTTTAAAATGGAAGTTGAGATAGGTGCTCCTAAATGTGAGCGTTGTTCACATGAGGATTTGGCTAATGGCAATTATACCAAATCATGGGGGACTTTGTTTTCAGAAATTTCAAAACTGTCATCCCTAATACTAAATGGGATTGGGAACATCCTGAATTGACATGAATGGAGTAGTGTGAACAGGAAACAAAATAAGAAGGTTCTCCAGGGACTAGAATCAATAGAGTAGCATTTTAGATATACAAATAAAACACGGTGGGGTAGAAAAATCTGGAATTGAAGAGCAGGATTTAGGCAAGAAAGACATGAGGGGCAAAAAACAAAACAAAAATCCATGACTAGAGATGGAAGAAGGGTCATCTACATATATACATTAGATAGTGACAGGAAGCAAGTAATTTATACATGCCACAGCAAGCAATATCATATCACTTTACACATTTAACCTGAACAAAATTCTAGATGCATCAGAGATAGGAAATGGAAGTGACTTGAAACTTTTAAGGCCAGAGCACAGGCAGTGTGTGCCTTATTGTTACACCAGAAAGGACAGAAGCAGTGTAATGAATATAGCTCCTTGCAATGCTTTTGGTGACATCATTAACACCTATTTTAATAGAGAAATAAGAATGTTTATATCTTAGGCCTTTGCAGGCAAAATAGCTTTTCAACTCAACCATTTCACTATTACCATAAGAAGAAGAAATGCAACTGAAATCCAGGACTAGCATCTGGGATTAGTTCCAGCACCCATCCCCTCCTACCCAACTACATCATTTGAACCTGCCTAATTCACACAGCTCAAACAGAAAAGGAAATGGAAAGTAACACAGAAGAATGTCATATGATCCCCTAGACCTGTGACATTCTAGATCAGGATACAGCACTTTATGGAAAACACTGAAGTTGCTAGTTTGAATCCTACAGCAGACATGCACCCTGGCTAGAACAGCTTGAGACTCAGGTGCACTTGTTCCACAATAACCCATTGGAGAACACTTTCAAAGCCACCTTGTGACACTGCAGCAATGTCACCCACTTCCCCTCCCCCACTCCAGCAATTAACAGATGGTTTCTATAAAAATCACACCAAGATTTTACCCAACAGCTGGCAGCTCTGTGCACAACCACTACTCATGCCGATGTGCCCGCTGCAAGCAGCCTGCAATGTTCAGCAACCCACCCCAGGCTCTGGCCCAGGCTGCAGGCTCCATGTCCTCTGCTGCAATGATAAGAAGGGGTCACCCCAGCAAAGGAACGACGGCGCCTCAGCTGTAAACGTGGCCACCCGGTCCCGTAACCCCTTCTGCTCGCCCTACCCCCGACCCTCCTTCCAAGAAGGGGCGCAGGCTACATACTCTGCACATGCCCCCGTCCCACCAGGAACTGCACAGGGTCACCCCCTCCCCCACACATCCAGGGGCATTGGGGGCTCCAAACCCCCGCCCTTACCCCAGGTAGGGGGTACGCCCCCACATACACGGAGAAGGGGTGCGGGAGGGGGGGTCTGTACCCCAGGCCCCACCACATGTAGGGGTTACCACCCCCTCCCCCCCCACACGCACGCAGCGGGAGGGGGATCTGCACCCCAGACCCACACCCCAGACAGGGGGTACACCCTCACACATAGGGAGAGGGGAAGGGGTAGCTCGAGGGGAAGGGGTAGCTCAGTGGTTTGAGCATTGGCCTGCTAAACCCAGGGTTGTGAGTTCAATCTTTGAGGGGGCCACCTAGAGATCTGGGGCAAAATCAGTACTTGGTCCTGCTAGTGAAGGCAGGGGGCTGGACTCAATGACGTTTCAAGGTCCCTTCCAGTTCTAGGAGATAGGATATCTCCATTTATTTAATCTGTACCCCCAGGCCCTCATCTCAGGTAGGGGGTACACCCCCACATACACAGAGAAGGGGTGCGGGAGAGGGGTCTGTACCCCAGACCCCCACCACATGTAGGGGTTACCACCCCCCCCCACACACACACATGCGGCGGGGGGATCTGCACCCCAGATAGAGGATACCCCCTGACACATAGGGAGAGGGGTAGGGAAGGGGTAATCTGTACCCCCAGGCCCTCATCTCAGGTAGGGGTTACCCCCCCACACACGTATTCTCCAGTGGGGGCTTCGTATCCCCCGCAGGCCGAGCGGTACTGACCATGGCTGGGCGAAGCGGCTTGTCCGGCTGTGTCGCTGCCTGGCCTCAGGGTCACCTCTAAGTACAGCTAAGGCAGCAGCAGTTCCACGGGCGGCGCTGAAGGTATTAAGCGGGAGAAAGAGGGGGCTGATCCCAGCGGGCCGCCCCTCGCCGCGCAGCCGCCTGGGTGCTGTAGTCTCTGTCCACCCTGCTCTCCGCGCGTTCCATTCAGTCTCAGTCTCGGGAGTACTACAACTCCCAGCATGCGCCGGGCCAGCCTCGCTGCCGCTTAGTGAGCTCGTCGTGCTGACAGTAGCTCGTGTCCAGTCTCTTTCCACCTCCCCACCAACCGCTGAGGCGCGCCCGCAGTAACTATTGGGCACATTCACAGCAGGGCCAACGAGGAACAGCTTCCCCAGCCTCCGCCAGGGGGCGCTACAGCTCAAGCTTTTGCGCATGCGCTACAGAAGACACGTGGCCCATGTGTATCTTTGCACATGCGCGAGACGAAGAGCCGGGAGGCCGGGGGACGGTGTGTGTGCAGAGTCAACGCTCCTGTTTCGGGCGAACCGGTGAGTGCGCGCATGCGCAGCCAAAGAGGCGAACGGTTGCATTATGCGTTGACCTGTTCGCACGCGCAAGTGAAAGACGAGGTGAGATGGCACCAGTACGTGCGCATGCGCACGCACGTTGTTTCCTCGGTTGCCAAGTGACGAGAGCAGAGCGCGCTGTTGCTAGGATCCGGCAGACGCCGCAGCAGTTACGGCTCCGGTCTCGTTCCACTTCCTGACGTTCCCTGTGAGGTGAACGGGACCCTGGCCAGCGACCCCCCTCCGGGCGCTCGGCGGGCTGGGCTGCCCGGACTAAGGGACGGTTGGGTCCCTGAGGTGGAGGCGGCAGCTACCTTCAGCCGTGGAGGCAGCTGCGTCTTCGCCGGTATTTGTCACGTGGCTTCACTCTTGCCGCTCCTTTCAGATCGCTCGGGTGTCCGGGGGGGGCCTCTGCCTCTCCTAGGGCCCAGCTGCCCCCCGCCCCCACGGCAGGCCGGGCGGAGGGGCGTGGCTAGCAGCGCGCGGGCGTGGCTCCCCCGGGGGGGCGCCGCGGGCTAAAGAGGAGCGAGTGGGGAAGATGTGGGAAGCCCGGGGTGCGCAGCACTGCCGAAAGCCAAGACGTGGTGCTGTCTACACCGCCCCCAGGTCGGGCTCCGGAGCGCACCAACGTGCTGCTGCGCTGTAACTCTCCCGTGCGAACCCAGGACCTTTCAGCTGGTGCCCGCGGCAGACAGGGGATGGATCGCTTGGGGGGAGGGGATACATGAATTATATTTCCGTCACCCTTTTGTCTGCTACTGAAATGTTACAATTTTGGTGAAATAATAGAAGTAGGTAGACAATTCAGTAGGATTTTAGTGACTCTTTAAGATAACTTTAATCTATAATGTAGATACATGGTCTGTAGTTAGATGGGCCTGGCAGTGATGGAGTTTTGAGCTTCTCGGGGAGCCCCATCTGAATTAGCTGAGCAGAGAAAAAAGTGAAAAGAAAGACAAGAAGTAGTATAAAGAAATAAAAATAAACATGACCATAAAATACCAAATGGGGGAAAAAGAGAAACAGAAGCAAAAAATCAATGATGATGAAACAACCTTGCAGGAGAGAGAGAAATATATAATAGTAAAACAATGAAGAGGCTGGAAATAGGCAAAAATAAGCAAGAATGTAAAGCAGTGGTTCTCAAACTTTTGCACTGGTGACCCCTTTCACACAGCAAGCCTCTGAGTGCGACCCTCCTTATAAATTAAAAACAATTTTTTGTATACTTAACACCATTGTAAATGCTGGAGGCAAAGCAGGGTTTGGGGTGGAGGCTGACAGCTTGCATCCCCCCATGTAATAACCTCACGACCCCCTGAGGGGTCCTGACCCCGAGTTTGAGAACCCCTGATGTAAAGGGTTTTGGAAAAAAATTGCAGAAAAATCATAAAAGGAAAATTTTCAGATAGTATCAGTATTTCCTGTAAAACCATGGAGGATGGGGACAGAGGATGCCCTGATATCCCCTCTGGCCCTCTGCTTATCAGAAAAAATTATTCTGAACAAAAATATGAATATAACAATATTTCACTATAGTCATATTGGCTGGTTTAGTGCTGCCAAAATCTCTTCTAGCCACAGGAGCAAGACAATATTTGAAGCTGTTTTTTTGTAATGGATGTCATTGGTGTCGTGGATTCCATTATTTTAATGTTTTAAATGTTTATCTGTTTAATATATACAGCCTTAGAGATTTTTCATGTGAATGAGTGGAAGTGACAGTAAACAGTTGAGCCAATTTTCCTGAGAATCCCAAGCTGCCAAGTTAGTACCTGGGCTTTACGGGAGGCTCAGAGATCAGGAACTCTGAAATAGACAAGTTTGCCATTTGATCACAGGGGACAGAGAGGTTACAAATTCCTTGATTTATCTGGTGTAGGAATAGGGGGAATGACTCTGTTTACATACCTGGTTTCAGACGCATCTCAATAATGCTGCTGTTCCTGAGAAATTCTGAAGGAAAGATAGCATCTTTCACCCACCTACCTCGTGTTACTGCTTTAGGTGGAACCTAGCAGACCAATGGACAGGGATATTAACAGTTCAAAATTTAGTAAATTTAATGCATCCCCACAAGAAAATGTCTGCAGTTACTACACTCTGTATCCCCCTGCCAATTTTTGTGGTTTTACAAAAATCTTTTTTTAGTTAAAAATCTTTTTCTCCCCTGTTGCTCTGTTTTAGACCCAGATAGGGTGCCCAGACAGCAAATGTGAAAAATCAGGACGGGGTGGGGGATAATAGGAAGCTATATAAGAAAAAGATCCCAAAATTGGGACTGTCCCTATAAAATCGGGACATCTGGTCACCCTAGACCCAGATGAACAAAAAAGGAAACTGACCAGACAAGAATAAGAGTGAAACTAGCTACACAGCAATTAATGTCAATTGCGCAAAATGAAAATCTGAAAATCAGTCTTTTTTTTCTTTAGTCTGTTTCAGTTTTATTAATTTTATGTGCTATTAAGAACAATAGTAGACTAAATATTTTCAGAGAGAAGTATACATTTATAATTTGATGGTGTCCTCCTAAATCAGTGGTTCCCATACTTGGTTCACGGCTTATTCAGGGTAAGCCCCTGGCGGGCCGTGAGACGCTTTGTTTACCTGCGCCGCTTCCCACAGCTCCCATTGGCCGAGAACGACAAACTGCGGTCACTGGGAGCTGCGAGTGGCTGTACCTGCGGACACTCAGGTAAACAAAGCATCTCGCGGCCCGCCAGGGGCTTACCCTGAACAAGCGCGAACCAAGTTTGGGAACCACTGCTCTAAATGTTTTAAAAGGCTTTAAACTTAATGACTTTTACATGACATAAAAGTTTTTATTGCAAATTAAAAAAAAATTAAACTAATATGTCCCTGATGTTTGCCCACCTTTTTTGTACAGTTTTAACTTTTGCCTTTCTTTATCTCATGATCCCAGGTTGACTCTTCATATAGTTTATGAAAACTAACATATCAGATAATTTAGTACTAACAAACCACATAAATAGCAATATAATCTTTCTGCCTAAGCTTAAGTAGAGTCAGATGAATGAATCTTTTAACTGCCAAATTTAGGGCTGGATTGTCCTCAGGTCTTATTTGGCTGTATGGGGGAACGGGAAATGCAGATGTGGAATGGGAAGAGCGCGGAGAGTAAGCTTCTTCATGAAAAGAGGAGAAATAACTTTCCCATCCACCCAAGCAAGGGGAAAGCAGGGGAAAATTTGACTATAGTCACAATTTGTTTTTTCTGGAGAGGTACAGCTACACACTGCTCCTGACTCAGGGAAGATTGTAAAGTTGGAATCTAGCCCTTTGTTTTGAACAACTGAGATAATGTATCGCCACAAGCATGGAATTTAGTTATGTAGGAGCCTGTTGACATGTCTCAGTCCTATTGGGAGATGTTTTCCTAAGGATTGTGCAATATACTTTTAATTATGGATAAACCATGCAATTTTTTTAGACTGTTGTGATATATAATCAGACTTGTTTGAAGCAAGGCACTGAATGACATGATTATTTAAGGTACCCACGGTATGGCTAGTTTTGGATTCAAAAGCACATGAAGTAGTGTTATAAGATGGCATTATCTTTTACTACTTGTCTGGTACACATGGGCCAGCCTCAGCATAGCAGTCAAGAGAGCTGGAAATACACTGCAGTTAACAATGAATTTAAATCTCCAGGTGGTGCTTGAATTCACTGTAGAAGACTGCAGAAATTAATTTTGCTAAAGCAAGAAACAACAGGACATTAAGCCACTATGTCAGCCTTAGATATATGCTTCAGAAATTTTGTACTGCTCACCACTATTCAGGTAATCTTTAACTCAAATTGTAGGAAATAGTTGAAATTCCATTGTAACAATATCCAACAGAGAATATTAAAGTAGCATTAAGTTTCAAATGCCTGAAGCAAAATGTTCTCTCACAACACCCTGGGCACTTGGAGCTCACTAGAACATACAGTATTACAGTCTAGTATTATAGTTTACTCAGACTAAAATGAAAGCCCAATTTTAATTCTATTTCCAAAAACTTGGTATACTGCAGGGAAAAATAATTTATTTGAATATTGTTTTTTAATACAGTGCAACTAAACTTAAAAGCTATATCATTTTGTACTACTACTCTAGACTTTTGTAATCTGACTCTTTCATTAAAACCTCAAATATACCCCAGAAGGTTTATCTAGATGATTCCATTGCTAATTTAGAAGTTGTAAGGTCTTGAAGTCACCCCAGAAGTTTTTCACCATTCTGCACTATAGCTCATTTCATAAGAAGAAAACTCTGTCTAAATATAGAACTTTTAAAACAAAAAATATAAAAATATGTACAGACACTAGAGAAATATACATAAGTGCAAAATGTGGTTTAAAGATTTATCAGCATGAGTCTGGGGTGGCTGAATTGGCAAAACCATTAGTGAACAATGCAGGTTATCCCAAACAAGTGCCAGTAAAACCTTTACACTGTACCATTCTTTGATGCATTCTGCATAGGACGTATTTTGCAACATAATTATTTTAGAAATTTTTGAGAATTTAAAAAAATGATTGGGAATCTTTTGTGTGGCCCTATATAAGTCTTCCTTAACAGAGTGAGCCCCACTATACAGGGCTCCATGGGAGAAGAGAAATTCTAATAATTTTTTGGAAAACTGTAAAAATTACCAAGATATATCTTATATGTGAATATTTTAAGGTTCAATTTCTCTGTACCTGATAGGGCTGGAAGTAAATGCTGTGTGTCCCATTAGAAAGCTACAAATCTACTATTTTACTTGATATAAAGCTGTTTCTGGCCCAGATTGATTGCGATAGAATCATAGAAATGTAGGACTAGAAGAGACTTTGATAAAGTCATCTAGTCCAGTCCCCTGCACTGAGGCAGGATGAAGTATTATCTAGACCATCCCTGACAGATGTATGTCTAACCCAGGGATCCACAATCTTTGGCCCACGGCCCGCCAGGGTAAGCCCCCTGGCGGGCTGGGCCAGTTTGTTTACCTGCTGCGTCCGCAGGTTCGGCCGATCGCAGCTCCCACTGGCTGTGGTTCGCCATTCCAGGTCAATGGGGGCTGCGGGAAGCAGCGTGGGCCGAAGGATGTGCTGGCCGCCCTTCCCGCAGCCCCCATTTGCCTGGAGTGGCGAACCGCGGCAAGTGGGAACTGCGATCGGCTGAACCTGCAGATGAGGCAGGTAAACAAACCAGCCCGGCCCGCCAGGGAGTTTACCCTGGCGGGCCGTATGCCAAAAGTTGCCGATCCCTGGTCTAACCTGTTCTTAAAAATCTCCAGTGATGGAGATTCCATATCCTCCCTAGATAATTGGTTCCAATGCTTAACTATCCTAATGGTTAGGAAGTTTTTCGTAATGTATACCTAAATCCCTTGCTGCAGTTTAAACCTATTACTTCTTGTCCTATCCTCAGTCGATAAGGAAAACTTTATCACCCTCGTCTTTATAACAATCTTTTATGTACTTGAAGACAGTTACCATGTCCCCCCTCAGTCTTCTCTTCTCCATACTAAACAAACCCATTTTTTTCTATCTTTCCCCATAAGTCATGTTTTCTAGACCTTTAATAATTTTTGTTGTTCTCTTCTGGACTGTTTCCCATTAGTCCACAACTTTCTCAAAGTGTGGTATCCAGAACGGGACACAGTACTCCAGTTGAGTCCTTATCAGTGCCGAGTAGGGTGGAAGAATTACTTCTTGTGTCTTGCTTACAACATTCCTGCTAATACATCCTGAATGATGTGTATGTTTTTTTTTTTTTTTTTTGCAACAGTGTTGCACTGTTGACTCATATTTAGCTTGTGATCCGCTATGACTAGGGCACTACCAAGTTCACGGTCCATTTTGATAAATTTCACGGTCATAGGATTTTAAAAATTGTAAATTTCATGATTTCAGCTATTTAATTCTGAAATTTCATGGTGTTGTAATTGTAGGAGTCCTGACCCAAAAAGGAGTTGTGGGGAGGTCGCAAAGTTATTGTAGGGAGGATACTCTTCAGTCAGTTCCTTAAGTTTTCTGTGATGTATTTCTAACTTGTCTAAATAATTTTTAACTTGTTCTTTCCCTATTTTAGCCTAGATCCAACTTCATTTACACTGATGTTCACTGCGCTGATCATCCGATCACTGCTAACCTTTTTTGTGAAAACTGAAACAAAAAAAGGCATTTAACACTTTGGCCATTGTTGCATTTTCTGTTATAGTCTTTCCCTCCTCATTGAGTGATGAGTATACTTTGTCCTTGGTCTTCCTCTTGCTTCTAAGTATTTGTAAATTTTCTAAATCTGCCTTCTTAAAGTCCATAGTCTTTATTCTGCTGTTTTCCCTCCTACCATTCCTTAGAATCATGAACTCTATCACTATCACGCAAGCTGCCTTCCACCTTCAAATTCTCAACCAGTTCCTCCCTAGTTGTCAGAATCAAATCTAGAACTGCATCTCCCCATGTCAGTTTCTCCACTTCTGTAATACAAAGTTGTTTCCAGTAAATTCCAAGAACATGTTGGGTCATCTGTACCTTGCTGTCTTATTTTCCCAAAAGATGTCTCCGTAGCTGAAGTCCCCCATCGCCACCCAAGTCCTGTTCTTTGGATGACTTTATTAGTTGTTTTAAAAAAAGCCTCATCCCTCTCTTCTTCCTGGTTAGGTGGTCTATAGTAGACCCTACCTTGACATTATGCTTGGTTTTTTACCCATTTTATCCTTACATAAAGACTTTCAACAGGCCTGCATTCCACTTCTATCTTGACCTCAGTGCAGATACAGTATATATATCTTTGATATACAAGGTAGTACCTCCTTCCTTTTCCCCCCTGCCTTTCCTTGCTGAGCAGGCTTTACCCTTCCATACCTACATTCCATCCTGTGAATTAGCCCAGCAAGTCTCTGTGATGTCAGTTATATCATAATTGAAATTGGAGATATTGAATCTTACACTTTTGACTAGTACAGGAGTGAATATTGCTTGTTACAGATGAGACAGTTGTATTGGGAGAAGGGAGCAGTTGTCTGGCAAGTTAATTTCTTTATTTTAAAAAAGCATCTATGTGTAATATTGCAAGTAGTCCCAGCAGAGAGGGTTTAGCGAGAGAAATCCAGGTGAATGGCCATGGTTTGTGATAAGCTCCATTTTTTACATGGATCTGCATTTTTATCAGGTGGAT
This sequence comes from Terrapene triunguis, assembly GCF_002925995.2. Taxonomy (NCBI): domain Eukaryota; kingdom Metazoa; phylum Chordata; order Testudines; family Emydidae; genus Terrapene; species Terrapene triunguis. The sequence goes on along the minus strand of NW_020664483.1, from coordinate 13,833,183 downwards.
AATCATTCCTCTGTGTGTATGCATGGGCATGCACAGAGAAGAACTGTGATCCAGTGGTTAGGGCATTAGCGTAGGACCCAGGAAACCTGGGTTCAGTTACTGGCTCTGCAACAGACTTCCTGTGTGACTCTGGGCATGTCACTTACACTTTTTGTTCCTCCATTTCCCATCTGTAAAAGTGGGGAAAACAGTATGGTGCTCTATCACAGGGGTTCTGTGGTGATAAATACATTAAAGATTGTGCAGTAGGTAGATTCTACATTGATGGGAGGCCTTAGATAAATACATAGAAGTCTGTGTGTATATTATATTTAGTTGGGGATTGGTCCTGCTTTGAGAAGGGGGTTGGACTAGATGACCTCCTGAGGTCCCTTTCAACCCAGATATTCTATGATTCTATGATTCATTATATAAACTAACATATTTGCATAGCATAATATAGACAGCCATGTGAAACAGAGCTGGTGCAACTTTATCAACAATTACCAGTAGTTTAACTGTAACACCAGACAGTTTTTGCCAAGTTAATTTCACTTTTTTCCCTAATAAAACCTATTGTGGCATTGCAGTCACATTGTGGTATTATGCTATCTCTGCTGGGGGCTCTATTGTCACTCTGGAAGACCCCAGATTGCCTGCTAAGGTCCTATTCACATGCTCTGAATAACCCTAGAGCTTCTTCTGGGAGCTAGTTACCATTTGAGGCCCCTTAAAAGATGTCAGGTTGACTGCATCCTCACGATAGCCAGTCTCATGCAAAGTTGAGCCATCATTCAGTTGTGGTCCCAAACCATTATATCAATAGTGAGGCCTTATCTTGCAGATGTTATTCCCCCTAGGTGTGCACAGCTGGGAAGTAAATTCACTTAATCCATCTATTCCACTGATTTCACCCCCTTGTGGGCAAAGCAAACCCACCAGTGGGTGCTGTTTGCTTTAATTTGGTTTAAAACGTTGGTAACAACTAACAAGTGACATTTTCTCTTAAGAAACGTTCTACCTTTTGGGGGGGGAAAGCAGCCTTTTTTTATAACTTACTTTTGGAGTCTCTTTGCACTGACAAGGCTAAAGACTAAATTCTTTGGGTTGACCCCATCATTTTCAGTGTCACAATAGATTGTGAGGGGTGAAAACATTATCTACTTCCTAAGGCTTTCTGAGTTCATAGTCCTGTGCATACCCACTGTAAAGGACGTCTGTAAAATGAATATTTGTTGCACTTAACAGTTTTGTTTGTAATTCGTTTATCATTGTTGTAAAAAGTTTGGCTGATTAAATTACGTTATTATTTTGACAATTGTTTATAGTTAATTCTTCTGTCATTTAGTATGTGGGGAATATAAAGACAGGATAAATTAGGATGTCTAGTAAGGCAACATTAAAATGATACCATGCATAATATACATATTTTCAGATTAATAAGCTTTGAGGCACTTCAGCCTTTTTCAAATATTTGTTATAATATAAAATATTTGTTTATATTTATATACAAGTAGTAGTAAGAGGTTCTTGTTTTGTAGACTCCGAGTCAAATGACATACATTTTTTATTAGCTAATTACAGGGTCACTACATTAGTTGTACAAAAAAGCATAAGATATTATCCCAAAAGCTTCAGTGAACATTTACAAAGTTAAATTTTACTTTTAAGAAGTAAGTTAGTTAAACAAAAGCTTACTCTTTCAGGCCTCATGGAGTAAAATAAACGATGCATTAATCTTTAGATGATGAGAATATTTATCTGATATCTATTGTGCTGTAGATTTTTTTTTCTAGATTCATTAATATTTAATGATGCAATACTACTTAGAAAAGTGGATGTTGATATAGCAAACAAATATTAATGCAGGTAGTAAGAGGGTAGGATTGCCAATCACGCTAAAGTAATTCAATATAAAAACTTTTTTTTTTTTTTTTTTTTTGAAAGCTAGATGTACCTTTGTGGTAGCATGTCTCATCATGCAAAAATGTGAACTAAGGGTGTGATCCTTCAAGTCCTCCACATGCAAATTCCCATTTAATTTAGTGGAAGTTCTACAGGCAGGTGCCTTATAGGTTTGGCCTTGTGTACTGTGCAAATGAATCCAGTGTTACTTCTTGGATTTGTAGTTAATGAAATTTTGAAAGACTACGAGGCAAGTATTTGAATATTTCAAAATGTAAATCAGAGTAACTGTACTACATAAAGATGTACTCAGTTTTGTTACCTGCAGTGAGAACTTAAATTTACTTGAAAATATAAGTATCGATAAGGGCATAAAAGCTATGAGATTGGGTATCCTGCAGTCTGTTGCATCATTAATGAATAACCAGAGCAAGATTATAGAGTTCTTCTTCAAGTGATTCTCCTTGTGCACATTCCACTTATGGTGTGCATGCACTCCATACACCCAAGTATGACCTGAGTGTCCTTGTACTCCACACCAAGGGCATAAAGAGATGGACTGGGCCAGCTGCCACTCAGTTCCACTCACTGCCTCTTGGCTTCGAGACAGAGCTGCATGCTGTTTGTTGCTTAACTTTTTACTTGTATATGGGTAGGAATAGTTAAATGTAGTTATTAGCCTGTTGGCATTTTGTTAGAGTAAGTTGTTTGTTTGTTTGTTTGTTTTACCAGAATTAGCTCCCTCCTCCCCCTCCCCTGTACAGGAATGGCTTTTTTTCAAGATCCAGTTTTAAGTACTGCCTCTCATGTGGGGGTGCTTTGCTTTAATGATTGGCACTTAAAATGTTTATTTTGTTTGGGGAAATCACATATCCCTGGAAAATGTGCCATTTGCAAGTCCTGCACTTAGAGGCTGGCTTTGGACCCGGGTTCACAAGGCCCCCTGGATCTGATCTTTCTGCACCTAATAGTGCCAGCGCTGTGCCTCTAGCTTCCCAGGCACAATCAACAGTTTCCCCTGCTTCAAAATCTAACAGATCTGACAAGAAACTGTTGTTGAGAAATGCACCGGGCACAGGAGATTCCAGAAGTAGATCGACAAAGATCTCCTAAAAAACACAAAAACATTGGCTTTCCCACACTACTCTGCCTCTGACAACTCATGTACCAGTATGGCTACTAATGCAGTTTAGCCTCACCATAGTACCAAGGCTTTGGCAACAAAACAAAACGCTAAGACATCTTCATGTGCAGTACTGCTGAAAGCGCCTTCTGTATCTCAGAGCTTGGTACCTTTAACTTCTTGTTCAATTAAGTTGATACTGTCCATTTCTAGAGCTTCGGCACCACAGCTTCTAGCTCCGGCTGTGTTGGCGCCGTTGACACTGGCTTATCTGTTCATCCGTTGGCACCATACAGTACTAGTTACGTTTACAGTACCAGCAGATGATAGAGTATCAGGAAGTGGACTCTCCATTGTTATACAACACCATGTCCCTTCTGGCACCTGGTCTCTCTCTCTCTCAAAGTGGTACTGAGTACCTTGAGAGCTCTACTATCCACACATTTATTGACTGCCCTGCCAATTGTGTTGGACTCCTTCTTTTCCACATCATCTTCAGTCATGTCAGATGAGAGCAAAAAATCAGGACATTCCCATATATATTCATCATGGATGTCTCCTCCAATTTATTCAGCCTCACAGAAGGAATCTAGAGACTCCTCTTGTGACTGATATTATGATGTTCATCAAGCTGAATACGGTCTTTGGTTCTGCACCCAATGGTCACCATGCCCTTACTATCTATGCCTATGTGGCCTTCATTATATAAACTAACATATTTGCATAGCATAATAGGAACGATTCTATAAGACAGACTTATCTGGTGAAAGGGCCAGGCTTTTCTTCCTAGTGTCTTCAAAGGTCTGACACTTCAAGAAACTTCTGTGTCTGATATTTTGGAATACCTACTTGATTTGAAACATCAGAACCTGTTGCTTAGCTCAGTCAGGGTTGACTTGACTGCTATTTCTGCAGACCACCTACCAGTGGATGAACAAAGTTTTTCTCACCCAACTGTGGTCAGGTTTTGAAGGGTCTCATCAAGGTGTTTCCACTGGTTAAAGAAACAATTTCTCTTTGAGACCTCAACTTAGTTCTCTCAGCTCTAAGCAGCCCACCGTTCGAACCAATGGCAATATGTTCTTTATTAGACTTAACAATTAAAAAACGATGTTTTCATAGATATCACCTCTGCAAGGAGGGTAGGAGAAATCCAAGCTTTGATGGCAGACCCTCCTTATACTATCTTCTATCTGGAAGGATATTGAGGATATATTGAGGACATATCCTAAATTTGTGCTGAAAGTAATTACAGAATTTCATCGGAACCAGCAGATTCATTTACCTAGCTTTGTCCCTAAGCCACATGCTTCTAAAGTGGAGGCTGTGCTCCAGACCCTAGGTGTCAGAAGTGCTCTGGTATTTTATTTGCAAAGGCTGAAATTAAGGCTGTCAAGCGATTAAAAAAATTAATCGCAAGTAATCGTGCAATTAAAAAAATCATGATTAATCGCTCTGTTAAACAATAATAAGAATACCATTTATTTAAATATTTTCAGATGTTTTCTACATTTTCAAATATATTGATTTCAATTACAACACAGAATACAAAGTGCTCACTTCATATTTATTTTTATTACAAATATTTGCACTGTAAAAAAGAAATATTTTTCAGTTCACCTAATACAAGTACTGTAGTGCAATCACTTTATTATGAAAGTTGAACTTACAAATGTAGAGTTATGTACAAAAAAAACTGCACTCAAAAATAATAAAACTTTAGAGCCTACAAGTCCACTCCGTCCTACTTCTTGTTCAGCCAATTGCTCAGACAAACAAGTTTGTTTATATTTCCAGGAGATAATGCTGCCTGCTTCTTATTTACAATGTCACCTGAAAGAACAGGCATTTGCGTAGCACTGTTGTAGCCGGCATCACAAGATAGTTACGTGCCAGATGCGGTGAAGATTCATATGTCCCTTCATGCTTCACCACCATTCCAGAATACATGCTGATAAAGGGCTCTGCTCAATAACAATCCAAAGCAGTGTAGACTGACGCACGTTCATTTTCATCATCTGAGTCAGATGCCACCAACAAAAGGTTGACTTTCTTTTTTGGTGGTTCAGGTTCTGTAGTTTCCACACTGGAGTGTTGCTCTTTTAAGACTTCTGAAAACATGCTCCACACCTCATCCCTCTCAGATTTTGGAAGGCACTTCAGATTCTTAAACCTTGGGTCAAGTGCTGTAGCTATCTTTAGAAATCTCACATGGGTACCTTCTTTGCATTTTGTCAAATCTGCAGTGAAAGTGTTCTTAAATTGAACAACATGTGCTGGGTTGTCATCCGAGACTGCCATAACACGAAATATATGGCAGAATGCAGGCAAAACAGAGCAGGAGACATACAATTCTCCCCCAAGGAGTTCAGTCACAAATTTAATTAACACATTATTTTTTTAACAAGTGTCATCGGCATGGAAGCATTTTCCTCTGGGATGGTAGCCGAAGCATGAAGGGGCATAAGAATGTTTAACATATCTGGCACGTAAATACCTAGCAAGGCCAGCTACAACAGTGCCGTGCGAACACCTGTTCTCATTTTCAGGTGACATTGTAAATAAGAAGCAGGCAGCGTTATCTCCCATAAATGTAAACAAGCTTGTTTGTCTTAGTGATTGGCTGAACAAAAAGTAGGACTGAGTGGACTTGTAGGTGCTAAGGTTTTATATGGTTTTTGAGTGCAGTTATCTAGCAAAAAAAATCTACATTTGTAAATTGCACTTTCACAAGCACTACAGTACTTGTATGAGTATTGAAAAATAGAATTGAAAAATACTATTGCTTTTTTCATTTTTACAGTGCAAATATTTGTAATAAAAATAATATAAAGTGGGCACGCTACACTTTGTATTCTGTGTTGTAAATTGAAATCAAATATTTGAAAATTTAGAAAAATATCCAAAATATTTAATAAATTTCAATTGGTATTCTATTGTTTAACAGTGTGATTAAAACTGTGATTAATCACAATTACTTTTTTTAATTGCGATTAATTTTTTTGAGTTACTTGCGTGAGTTAACTGTGATTAATCAACATCCCTAATGGAAATATGTAAAGCAGCCACCTAGGGATCTCTCCACATATTAACACAGAATTACACCATCATTAAAGCCTCCAGCTCAGAAGCTGCATTTGGAAAGGTTGTGTTACAATCCCTGTTTTCTTAAGACTCTGAGCTCCCACCTACCATTGGTCCTGTTAGTGGAATGTGCATATGGACAGTCACTCGGACAAAAAAGGAAAGTTACTTAATTGTAGATACACCTGTTGATGATTCTGGAAACATCTGTCCAAATATTCGCTATTCCTTTCATTTCAGTTTTGCCTTCCACAAATCTGTAGTTAAGGCAAAATCTCAAGCTTTTCCTCTGTAACTGAAGGCTGAGCAAGTCCCCCAGTTAAATATATTACAGCAGGAATTTTAAAGCCTTACCTCCTCCTCTGGGAAGGGAAAAATGTGAGCATGCAGATTTTTATTTCCAGATCACAAGACAGATTTACAATGTTTGTGACCACATCCAACATTTTATTGGCAGAATCCACAAAGAAACCGAATGATACAGTATAACAAGTTGTTTATACTGTACAGTTTATACAGTGGCGTATACTGTAAAACCACATGAGAGACCGACTCCATAAATATTTGTTATTTGAATAATGTGACTTGAAGGTAAATAGTAATAGGTGTCTTTTAAAAAGTTTGAAAAAAATACATAAAATAATGTGAAATATTTGGTCTATGCTCATTTAAGTTTTTGTTTTTACTTCTGTAGAAGGGGATGTAATTTTGTTGGGGGTCACCAGATGGTTACACACTTATAAATCTAATCTGTAACAGTTCTATTTGTAGAGGTAGTTAGATCTTGAGAGAAAAGCTGGTTGTCATCTATGGTACAGTTCTTTGTGAACGTGGAATATATTAATAAAAGTTTGTTTCCTAAATGAGTCTTTCTGACTAGGTAAATTCTTAGGTGCAGAGCTTCTGCATGCAGAATATGCCCATAATCGCAAATAAGAATATTACATAGTGTTTCTAATTTGACAGAATAACTTTTAAATTATGCTGGTCTGCAAAAATTGGTCTTTTAAGCTAAATCTCACCAAGATCTTTCCATAAACTTAATTTGAAGTTTCTAGGATAGAGCATTTTTTTAAAGTAAGATGTGACAAAAATTGTTCATAGACTTTTGAAAACATAATTAATGCTTATTTTTTTCTGAGTATCTCATAAATCGCTCATTCAAGTTGCCTCATATTTGGACAAAGATTTATCTGTTGACCACAGAGCATGTCAAATTTGAAGGGGAATGAACCCTTTTTGAGGGTTTTAGAAAGATGGCCAAAATCAGTTTTACAATGGAAAGCAGCCTCAATCCTAACTATAGAGAAATTACTCCTCTCTATAATAATTCAGCGAGTGCCTTTAGACATATTACAGAACCCAGCCATCTGGAGCTTACTTTCTGTAACTTGACTTGCAAAAATAAAGAGAAATGTCTGAAAAACAGTGTTAATTATCTCAGATTATTTTCAACATTAAAATCTTTATCCCTATTTCTTTCTTCTACTGTGTATGTAAATTGTTAGAGGCATTTACCCACAAAATTTAATGTCCTGCCAAAGAGTCTTAGAATAGTTACTCTTTGTTGTTGGTATTTGTAATTCTGCATTAATGACACATCTAAAATATTGTATCTGTAGGGAAGATTTAATAAATCATAATCTGTATGAAGATTTCAGTAGAATGCCTCTGTTTCTACCCCCAACTAGCACCGAGTTTGGATCAGCAAGACACAAATCAGGTTGTTTCTGGTGTATCAGTAAATTTTATTATTATAATCCTGTTCTAAACTGGCTAACTTTTCAGTCACTATTAAGAGACAGCAGTTCAGTGTTTCTGTCTGGAAATTCCGTCTTAATCAAATTGATTGTATATACACACTGTCATGTTCACCTTTTAGGATAGCATTGTGTCTGATCACATGAGATCCATAATATAGGTGCCAGTGATTCTATTGTGCAGGCAGTTGGAGTAACTTCATCACAAATCCTTTCCTTTGTGACTGTCCTTTTATGCAGTGTTTGTCTAGTATGAAGAGATTCACGATGCAGAGGTGTACTATGCTTTTTCCTTCTGGACTGACTAGTACAAATGAAGAGTGGCTTTTCCTGTTATTGACTTTGGTATCCTCAATTTGCTGAAGAATATGGACCATACATTATATTCGTGATTGTTACGGATATTTGGATATATGCAGAGAGGTTGAGGATCACAAACAGCACCGTGCAGCCTGAACAGCAGCGGTATTATCAAATGGATGATGCCAAATACCCAATGGTGTTTCTAATATGGGGTGGGCAAAATACGGCCCACGGGCCGGATCCAGCCCATCTAAAATTTCTGTCCAGCCCGCCAGGCTCTTTGGCTGCCTCCTCACAATCTCTGGGCCACTAAAAGTCCCATGGCACAGTGGGGCACTCAGGCAGGCTGCCTGCCTGCCGTGGCCCCACGGCACTCGCGGAAGTATCAGGCTGCTGCTGGCATGTCTCTGTGTGTCCCTTGCGGGGGGTGGCAGTGGGTCTCCGCATGCTGCCCCCGCCCCCAGCACCGTCCTCACAGCTTCTATTGGCCAGAAACCGGCCAATGGGAGTTGCGGGGGCGGTGTTTGCAGGTGCGGGCAGTGCACGGAGACCCGCTGCCCTCCTTCCCACAAGGGGTGTGCAGAGATGTGCCACGATGCCAGCAGTTGGACGCTTCCGGGAGCGGCGTGGGGCCACAGCATGCAGGCAGCCTGCCTGAGTGCCCCGTTGCGCCGCTGGCCGGGAGCCATCTGTGGTAAGTGCCTCCAGGCCAGAACCTGTACCTCGCACCCCAACCCTCTGCCCCAGGTCAGAACCCCCTCCTGCACCCCAATCCCCTACCCCAGTCTGGAGCCCCCTCCTGCACCAAACTCCCTTCCAGAGCCTACACCCCCTCTCCCTCTCCTGCACCCCAACACTCTGCACCAGCCTGGAGCTCCTTCCTGCACTCAAACTCCCTCCCAGACCTCGCTCCCCCCCATTAATATAGTAGAAATGTGTGGCCCGTGACAACTTATCAAAATTAATGGAGTGACCCCCCTGTGAAAAATATTGCCCACCCCTGTTCTAATACATAATATACATGTTTATATCTCGGGGCAACCAAAAGTAGGTCGTTCCTTGACAGGGCCGTCCCTACCCATATGCAAAGTACGCCCCAGCCCCACCTCTTCTCACCCCTGCTCCTACCCAGCCCTGCCCCCACTCCACCCCTTCCCCAAAGCCTCTGCCCCACCCCCACTCTCCTGAGGACTGCAGCAGGGGTCAGGCCTGCACTCACCGGCAGCGGTAAATGCAGAAACCCAGCCCCAGCCGCACCACTGGTGAGTGCTGTGGGGCAGTTTCCTCTGCCCCCTAAGCCCCCTCCCCCCGTGGAGGCCTGCCCCCTCTCCCCCACAGGGGGGCTGCGTAGGGCCTCAGAATGGCTAAGGATGGCTCTGTTCCTTGGTACAAACATTGAAGTGTGATGGTGTTCTTCACCAGTGATGATTCTACCTCATTCACATATCAGATTCCTGATCCTGTTTATCTAGCGTATCATCTTTGTAGTGATCCTGGAGTGATGTAGCACATAGTGCCATCCCGTCTGTGATGGAGTATATCCTTCTGACTTTTGTAATTTGGCTTCTGATGCCTGATTGAGTAACAGAATAAAACCCTCACTATCTTGAAATGTCTGCAGCATGGTTATATCTTATAGTAGCGTTAGTATTTTGCAGTAGGGGACACTGGAAAGAACCTGCATCAGCCTTTGGGTGATGGAAGAAATGGCTAGAACAAGTGGTTCTTGATTATGTATATATCTTAGACAGAAGACTGGAGTCCAGGGAAGTTTATCAGGCTGAACAAATATCTCTAGGGACACTCCCGTATAGGCACTGCAGGAGGGACAAATTAATTGGACACACAGTAATGGGTTATCAAAAGGTAAATTCATGTATCTCATATACTTGATGGGGAAGCTGGGGAAAGATTATTAAGCTGCCACTGCTTGGTTAATAAGTATGTTATTGGTGGATAGGCTAATTATCCTAGACTATCTCACTTCAGACAAACTCTTTAAGGGGAAAAAGTGTTTTGGCCTGAGTATGAGCAGGGTTTCTTATATAAATAAAGACTGACTTCATGCATACTTATTGGTCTGGGAAGATCTAGCCTACTGTACTTTATTCTGCTTTTGTTCTGTTGCCTGACATCTTGAGGTTTGTCCAGTCCTGCAACAATAATTCCCATTTAGTTCCTGGACTGTCTCCTTCAACTCCAGACTAGGAGAATTCTGTACATTCATGTACATTTTTTAAGATAAGGATGTCAGCAGTAGCTTCATTCTTTAATTGAGGGAACAACTAGCGGGGTTCTCACAACAAGTTTTGGTGGCCTCAAAGTGCAGCCACCAACTCTCATTGGTGGCCACACTGACGCTTTCCCCTAAAATACTTAATTAACTTTAGGAAAAACAATTAAATATTCACAGATATACATCCAAATCATTGTAATGTATATTTGTAGGGGTTTTTGGCAGACTCAATAAAAATAATGCGTAATTCCTTTTGCACAGGGGTGGACAAACTCTTTGGCCTGAGGGCCGCATCAGGTTTAATAAATTTTATGGAGGGCTGGTTAGGGGAGGTCATGACCTGGCCCCCACCTCCTATCTGCCCGCCCCCCGGGATTCCTGCCCCATCCAACCCCCCCCCATTCCCTGACACCCCACCCTGCCCCATCTAACCACCCCTTCTCCCTGTCCCCTGGCAGCAGCCAGTCACTGGGAAAATCCCTTTTCCTTTAACACTGGGAGGGAGGGAAAGGGAAGGTGAATCAGAGAGAAATATCACGGGGGGGAGGAGACTTTTAATAGCATACTATATTACTCTTAATTTTTTACTATACTTTTGTATCGTTGTATGAAAAGGTTTCAGTGATACGGCCCTTGGCCCAACGTACTAGTCCTCATGTGGCCCTCATGGTGATTTGAGTTTGAGATCCCTGCATTATAGGCTTACTCCCACCGATGTAAGTGCCCCACTACCCCGACATAATAACTCCACCTTCACAAGAGGGCTTATGTTGGTGTACTTAGGGTGACGTAGTGACCCTGCAGAAACTGTTACTTACATCTCTTGGCTGTCATTCTTGTCAATTTCACGGTGCCACTGATTACATGTGAGTGAATGCCCTTTAAGGGCTCCTTAGACATAAAATTGTCAGAACCTGGAAGAGGAAGAGGGGTCATTGGCAGTCTCTTTTCTCCCCAGGAATGAAAATGAAATTTTGTCTATTTTGCAAGGTAATTTTTGATGTTCCCTAAAAGCAGCATATAATTCTCTCTTTGTATAGTTTTTCCATTTGGGCTGGAATGTTCACCCCTAAGTATCTCATCAATTTCCTAGCACATTTAAATTTAAAAGCTATTCTAATTGCATTTTCTCTGCCTGTGGTAGTTCTATCCCTATGGCCTCTGATTTCTTATAATTTGTGTTAAATCCAGACATTTTGCCCGAGAGCTCCATTTCTTTACTATGGACAGGAGTGAAAGCCTTAGGTTTCTTACTCTAATTAGCACATATAGATTTTTTTAAAAGCTTATATGACAATGTATCTTCTATAAATTCATTTCAGCCAGATACTCAACTGGTGTAAATTGGCAAAACTCCATTGACTTCAGTGGAGCAATTGGCAAAGCTCCATTGACTTCGGTGGAGCAAGTATCTGGCCTACTCTTTTTTTTTTTTTTTTTTTTAATTCTATGATCAGAGCAACTGCTTTGCAGTTTGTGATAGTGAAAATAACTCTCATCTCTCCCCGCTAACTTCCACCAGGCTCTGGGCTATGACATAATGCTTCTATCCATTTTTTGATATTTGCTCCAAGTCCAAAGCCCTGTTTAAAATCATAATAACTATAAAACATTCAGTGTTGCATAAAACCCCTGCTCTCTCTCTGTCGGTTTTTGCAGTTGTGTTGGGTCATGCCAGTGTGTGAATATCAGAGCTGCTGTATAGCTGTAAGTGTTCTAGATTCTAAGTTACAATTTGCTCTTTGCAAGGCTGTCCTCTATTTAAATCTGCACAACCAATCTCGTGGTGACAGGTTGATGTTTCCTGGAGTAAATGCAAATGCTACAAACATTGAGAAGAATACAGCAATGAAGACAGTACTTGTTATAAAGCAAACAACTTAAGCATCTTTCATCCGCCAATATTTAGGGTCCATTTAATCAAAACCTTAAAAGGGTTGACCTCACCCAGGTTTATGTTTTCTGTTGTAATAAGGCCATCTGGTTAAATGCCAACAATAATGCTGTCTGATGCATAATAAAAAGTACCAAAAATAAAATAAAAAACACTGTCCGAAAAGACAATACTGAAGACATTACCTGCTAGCTATTAACATAAATTTTCCCCTTTGAATTAGCTTCCCTTTTAAACCATCTTTATTGGGGGACTAGATGGGTTAAGACAGGGATCTCAAACTCAAATCACCACGAGGGCCACATGAGGTCTAGTACATTGGCCCGAGGGCCGTATCACTGAAACCTTTTCATACAAAGATACAAAAGCCTCCCTCTCTCCCCCTGCCCCAACCCCTTCCATGAGGCCCTGCCCCTGCCCCGCCTCTTCCCACCCCTTCCCCACCCCCATTCCAGCCCCTTCCCCAAAGTCCCTGTCCTAACTCCGCCTCTTCGCCACCTTCTCCCCTGAGTGCGCCGTGTCCCTGCTCCTCCCCCCTCCCTCCTGGAAAGTCTTAAGCGCCACCAAACAGCTGTTTGGAGCTTGGCTGCCGGTGGAGTCAGCACCTATGGTGGGCTGCAGGAAATAACTCTGCCATGTGTTTGAGACCCCTGGGTTAAGAGATCATAGCGTATGAGCTTTTCACCTCTAGGTCTGTATTTCAGATCTAGATAAGAGAGGTAAGGACCAAAAATTGTTACTGTATGCTGATCTGTGAAATAAGTTTAGTGGTCTCAGTCCAGTTTCCAGTGGGAAAATGTCCACAAAATTAGTTGAAACTAATTGCAGTTTATTTTTGTTCGCGTTCTTAGCACAGAGGCCTGAAATGAAGCTATCCTCTCAATCCTAGATGTGGTCCCTCCAAATCAGGGTAGAGGTACATAGGAACGGTGTTGAGAGGGAGCTTTGACTGCTGTTGCCCGTGGCTGTTGTTCTTTGGCTAGAGAACGTTGGTCATATCCTTCTATGTACTGTGTGGCAAAGTGACCCTCAATTCTATAACCAAGACCCCTAGTTTCTGCAGCACTCCAATGAGGCAAACTGGAAATCCTGTGAAAAATTCAAGTGAACTGGAAAAAAGTTTTTATTGAATTAAATAAAAACACTTCCGTACTTGTATATGAGCTTGATATTACATTCCGTTTATTTTACACTACCAGATACTAAAAGTGCTGCCGATTTTTGCATGAAGTTCATACCTGTACTGTTGAAGTTGTCTGGCAAAGCTGGAGATTCTTCCTCTGTATATTCCCACTCATGGGATCCAGGCGCTTGTGCTGCAGTCTTCCAGAACCTTTTAGAAAGCAGGACCTTCTGCATTCCTAGACTCTGACTTATAATGTAAGGATCTGTGGTCCTCCTGACCTCCAGTTAATTGTTGGCTAGTTACAACCCTGAAGAATTTTGATACCCTCTGTCAGACTTCACTCATCAAATGGGCCCCAGTTCCTTCTTTGTCAGTCCATAAACCAGTGAGAATAGTTTGCACCTACTTATGATACATTTTGACAGAAAAATTCCCCCAAAAGGGTTTCAGGTGCCCCAAACATAGGGTATCATGCTCTTCCTCCACAGAGGGATTTGACTGCTGTCTTCACAGGTCCCCATGCCCTGGCTCTCAGTTGAGGACAAGGAGACCAGGCAGGAAATAATAGGCCCTAGCGTCCGCAGGTAAACAAAGCGTCTCGCGGCCCGCCAGGGGCTTACCCTGAACAAGCCGCGAACCAAGTTTGGGAACCCCTGCCCTAGCACCAACTAGAATCAGGCTATGAGGAGGCTGAGTTGTATAGCCCCCACTGACCAGAAGGAAAAAGATGATGTTTCTGTACACTACTCCTGAGGGCATTCTGGCCCAAAAAATTAAAAATCCTGAAAATTTTATTTGTCAAATAAATGTGGAGGCTCCAGTATGGCATTGGTGACCACAAGTCTCTGACTGCACAGAGGTGGGCTATCAATCAGCAGCTCCCCCTAGGACACAGACTCAGTGGTGAGGCTGCACCCAACCCTGACACAGCGCAAGGACTGGGCCTGCCCCAGAAACACCCCAGGGCCCCGCCCCTCCGTGCCAGGTGCAGGCAGGCAAGCTCAGCCTGGCGGGGTCCAAGTGTGGAGGAGATCCTGGTGTGGGTTGAGAGGGTTCTGTATGGGGCAATCTTGGTGCAGGCGCCTCAGTGAGGTTCCGGGTGTTGGGAGATCTGGCTGCACGGAGGCTTGTTGGGGGGAGTTCTGGGTGCAACGGTAATGAGATGCTGCAGGGGGGTCCAGGTGAAGGTGGTTGGGGCTCATCAGGGGGATCTGGGTGTGGGGGGGATAGAGCTCAGCAGGGCAGTCTGGGTGTGAGGGGGCTCAGTGTGGGGGTCCAGATGCTGGGGGGGGGGGAAGTCAGTTTTCTGCAGGGAAGCAAAGAAATCTGCTGGGGACATAAATTCAGTGCATGTGCAGTGGTACAGAATTCCCCAAGGAGTAGTACACGACATGCTTGCATCTGTTTGAAAATACAGTCCTTGGAATTTTCTTTATCTACACAGTTGCTGTGCTTGTGTACCAAGTCTGCCAAAATACTACTACATTGTAGCTGAAAAAAGTTATTTCCCCAAAGCAATACCTGTTGTTTAAATTGCAGTATGTTAGTGTTGTGGTTTTTGTTTCTTTTGTACTGATGGTGGCAACGTCTCCATTTTTATTAATACCAATGGTAACTGAATACAGACTCCTTATTTGTACATTTTAAAGCCATTTTTGAGTTATGAATACAAAATCCATCTTGAACTGGTTAAACAGTCAAATTTTGCTCCATTACAGCTTTAAAATGACTAAATTAATTTTTGAGAAAGAGTTGAAAGAGTACTTCACCATAAGAACCATACGCTCGTTAATAATTAGGGAGGTTCTCATAATTTTAGTGTAATGACAGCATTATGAACAGTGATGCTGTAGTACTGTGGAGCTTAATTGTACTTTAATTGCTAGTAATAATCAGTCTCTCAAATCTCATTGACTTGGTAAATAATTATCTTCAGACATTTCAGACTAAGAAGTTATTTACAAAGATATGACTTGTGTATGAAAAGAAAAGCATACCCATTTTTTTAGGCAACAGAGTCTGTACCATTAACTGCCCGTTCATATAGAAAGCTCTTCTCATAAGCGACTAGGGGTATATCAAGTTTTGAGTAGTGTAAAGGTAAGCTTTAAGATTTACACTGAAACCAAATAAGAACACGCATCCTGGCTCTTTTGCCTATTATAGGGTCAGAATAGGGATCCCTGATCCCTTTGATCTTTGCATAAAGCAGATAAAAATGCATAAATAGCTTCTAATCAGAGATGAATTAAAGGAAAATAGCATCCCAGAGGACAAAGCACCCCAGGCACCCATCAATAGCCTAAACCAAATGACAGACCTAGAGGAGACTTCAAAGCTGCAAATATAACTGCAAATGACATCCACATCTAGATTCTGTTAGAAAAATAATTGTCACAGCTTACAAATGCCCAGGTCCTTTAGAAAAAATGATAGATGCTAACCAAGAGGACTTACTTTTTTAACTGTTAAATATATGTTTTCTTCAAAAGAGCTGATAAAGGTGAAACATGCAATTTAATGTAGTGAACAAAGATGCCTAGGCACTAAAAACATTGATTTTTCGTGTCACCTCAGGTTTATTCAATTTGAATGGCACGTTATTTGAAGCAGGAGGATATGTTTTGGAAGAGAAGGATCAGACACAGACATTTATTATAAATGCTTCATTGGTTGTCATCCCTATATTGTCCCTGTGAACCCAACACCGTTAATTCGTAAAATTGATAAAGTGAAGAAATCGCTAATAAAATTTCACCCTCAAATAAAAAAAAATAGTTTGTCAACATTTTGGTTGTGGAATCATTTTCCAATTGTGGAAGAATCGACTAACTTTGCCCATAGTCTAAACTCAGAATTTGGGTTCCAGACAAGTCTATGTAATTTATTTAAATACCTTTTGGATGTTATGACCATAATATTAAGTACAAGCTGTACATTTGAGTATGAAAATGCACATTGGCATATAGGATGGGCAAAAAATTGACCTAAACATAAAATTCCATCTATTAGTTTCAGAAATGTAATGCTATGGAAACAGCATTAAAAGAAATGCTATAAGTAAAGGCTGAACATACTTTTATGGAATGCTAAAAATTGTCCAGTTTCATAAAATATATGAAATATTGCTCAGTGCACAGGAATGATTTATTATAGGCAACTGTGGTTATGCTACCTATTATTAAAGTTGCCTGACACTTCCCATGATAAGACCCTGTTTTCAGTTGCTTAAATCTTTGCAAAACTTTTAACCATTTGGACTGAAATTTTCCATGCCAGGTGTCTGTCGCAGGCTGAATTGTTTTGGAAAACTTCAGCCAAAATTGTTCAACCGTTTCCAAGAGGGAGTCTAGGGAACAATATGTTGTTTTGCCCTTGTTAAATAAAATTCTTGAGAGAAATTCTGTGAAAAGCTCTAGCATCCCCATGCCTGGAGCAGCAATCCAAAATTTTGCAGGGGTGTATCTTTTGCCATCCCATGAAAATCCACCCATTTGGACCAGTTATAAGCCTCTGAAAATTTCAATTTGCATATGTTCAGTAGGGATGTATTCAACTTTAACAGTTAAATGTCCGAAGATTCTTTCCTAACTGAGCGTGCCCAAACCTCACAGAACTCCTAGTAGTGACCAGTCTGTGCATAGGCCATCCCCACAGAGTGACTGAGCATGCTTCAGGGTAAGGTGGGGCTGGGCACTGGATCTGAGAGCAAGGAGCCCGTCTCTCCTGTTCTCTCAGTCAGACCTCCCCTCCTACCCCCACCCTGCTGGCACCCAGGCAGCATGGAGCAGGTAGCCATCTGATTCAGATTCAGAGGGGACAAAAGCTGGACCGGAGGAGAAAAAAGAGTATATTGGACAAGGAATCTGGTGAGACTAGGACTGGTTGGGCAAGGAAACTGACTGGCAGTTGGAGGAAAGACTGG
This sequence comes from Terrapene triunguis, assembly GCF_002925995.2. Taxonomy (NCBI): domain Eukaryota; kingdom Metazoa; phylum Chordata; order Testudines; family Emydidae; genus Terrapene; species Terrapene triunguis. Next base: position 13,815,848 of record NW_020664483.1, on the reverse strand, counting down.
GATTGGGAGCTGGAGGAGTAGAGCCTGGAATTGGCTGGGCAAGAAGACAGAGACTGGGATCTGGGTGGAGGGGAGGCTGGAACTAGTTGGATAAGGAAGCTGGAACTGGGAGCTAGAAGTGGGGGAACTGGGAGGCAGTTAGCTGGGAGGAGAACATTGGTATTGGATGGAGAGCTGGATGAAGGAGGAGACTGGAACAGAGAACCAGTGTGTGGGAGAACAGAGGTGGAGGGAGGGAAGACAGACCTGACAAGGAATTGTTGGGGCAGAACTGGAGGTGACTGGCCAAAAAGATTGACACAAGGACCCAGGAAGTGGCTTTGCGGGGATAATGAAACTGAAGAGAGAGAAACTGAGACTGGGGGTCAATGGAGAGAGAGAGAGACTAATCGGACACGTAGTTGGGTGAAGGGGGATGGGGACTGACTGGGCAAGGAAACTGATTTATAGAGTCATAGAATTTAAAACCAGAAAGGACCATTAGAGCATCTAGTCTGATCTCATGTATACTACAGGCCATTTATTTTCACTCAGTCACTCACCCCTGCATTAAGCCCAAATACAGCCTATATTTGACTAAAGCATAACTTGTTTTTGGATTAAAGCATGTCTTCCAGAAAGGCATCCAGTCTTGATTTGAAGACACCAAGAAACTTTATACACCTAAGAATTACATACAAAAAACTTGCTGAAGAATATGATTAAGGTTGGAAAGTCAAGCACTCAAAAGTAAGGAACGTAATTAGTGCACAACCCTGATTTATTCTTAGAGCAGGTCCGTCCTGAGGCAAGGGTCTTGTGCAAAAAAAAAAAAAAAAAACAAGTATGTCATCATGTAATTAGAGAATTTATCATAATGCATATGCATGAGGAAGCTGAATTAATATTGCTTTTGCATTTCTGGCATTTCCTAAATTTTGCATGCATAACTTTGCAACCTTACTTATGTTCTTTTAACATAATTTTTTGTATATAATGTAATGTGCAGGTAATATAAATATGATTATATTTTTAATGCTACTGTTTTCTTGTCTTGTACAGTGGTAGGGACTTGGAAAATAAGACGGTCTTCTGGTATTTTCTGAACATGACCAGTCTTTGACTTATTCTTATCATCTCTGGTAAATTATTCTAAATTTTATGTGACTTTGACTACTTTCGTAGGCTCCACTCTAGGTCTTGTTAGGTACATTGTTCTAGAATGATTTTGGACAGTAATGGTTAGAAATGCAGTATAGCCAGATCCTAATCCATTGATGTATCTATAGAGTAAGGCCAACTTCTTCAATTGCAAAGTAGGGGAGCCAGTGAACAGCATTGATTATTGGTGTAATGTGCTTTTGATCGCCAATCCCTGTGCCGAGCCCTTATGTTGGCAGCATTGTGTTGCTTCCACATTCAACTCATGATAGGTTGAAGTTCCTGTAATATAATTCAGTGTGTAGCTTACAAATGATGAAGTACTTTCATTCAAGATAATTGATTAGCAAGATGTCAGATAACTCAGTTCAATCAGTTTATTAATCAAAGGTATATCAGCACAAACAGAGAAGTTTATACATTACAATCTCTTGGGGAACGGTCTTGCAGTCCATTTATGCAGTCTTATAATCCACTTGTTTATGACAGGTAAAAGATTAATACGCCTTACTCCCCTTTTCTCATCTGAAGAAGTGAGGTTTTTACCCACGAAAGCTTATGCCCAAATAAATCTGTTAGTCTTTAAGGTGCCACCAGACTCCTTGTTGTTTTTGTAGATACAGACTAACACGGCTACCCCCTGATACTTTTCTCATCTAGTTTCATACTTATTTTTCAGGATACCAAGACAGCCATACCAACCATGCACCATAACATTCCAGATGTTAGTAGACCATAGAGTACAAGTAGCATTAAACCATAAAAACATGAACTGCTTTGTACCAACTCACAATTTACATATAACTAAGGCTATGGTTTAGTCATGAGTGTTTTTAGTAAAAGTCATGGACAGGTCATGGGCAATAAACAAAAGTTCACGGTCCGTGACTTGTCCATGACTTATACTATAAATATAATGGACTAAATCTACTGCTGGGAGAGATGTGGGGGCCCCCTGCTGGGGGGGGATCCTGGGAGCCGCTGTGTGGGAGCATCCAGGGGGAGCGCTGCTGGGTGGGGGAGCCTGGGGGCTGCTGCTGCAGGAGGCGTACTGGGAGGGCCGCTGCTGAGGGGAGCCGGGGGTCTGGTGCTGGGGCAGGCGGGGCCCAGCAGCTCCAGCTGCCCTAGGGAATGCTGCCGGTGGCCTCCGAGCAGCGGCTGTTCTGGCCACCCCCCTGGGGCAGCCGCACTGGCTGCTGCTTGGGCTGTCCCCGGCACCAGCTGCCCAGGGCCACCCAAGCAGCGGCCGGTGTGGCTGGCCCCAGAGCCGCTCCAGCAGTGGCCGGTGTGGCTGGCCCCAGAGCCGCTCCAGCAGTGGCCGGTGTGGCTGGCTGCGGGGCCGCCCAAGCGGATGGTTGCAGAGCTGCTCCAGCAGTGGCTGGTGTGGCTGTCCCCGAGGCCACCTGAGCAGCTGAACCTGGAGCCAGCTGCTTGGGCGGCTCTGGGGTTAGCCCCACCGGCCACTGCAGAAGTCACAGAGGTAATGGAAAGTCACAGAATCCATGACTTCCACGACCTCTGTGACAGACACGGAGCGCTACAGATAACATTCCTTCACAGAATGCACATCTTATTTCTGAGAGATTCTGCACATACAAAGAACAAAGACTGGAACAGTTTAACTCTTAGTACATTTCCATAATAAAGTTTACCATGAGTACAAAGCATTCTGAAAATCCAGTTCATAGTTATACAACTTAGACTAAATATAAAGCATTTTGGAAATATATATGACATCGGCTAATGCACACTGACTGAAACACACTCCTTTCCCAGAACTCGACCAAAATGTGTGAAACTTCTGGTTACAGTTTACTTTCTGAGGGCCACACAGTAGTTGTAAAGCAGACCCCCAGACACACACACACTCTCTCTCTCTCTCTGCCCAGTCTAACACCTTTATGCTCCTTTATACTTAATCATGTAAAGCACAGGAGACTACAGATAGTACAAAACAAAACACTAAACATATGTCCCTGTCTCAGTTTCCTTACTACTCCAGGGCATTCTTTGGGCTAGGGTCTGAGTCCCTTGGGTTTCCAGAGTCCTTGGGCTATCTGGGCTCAGGAAAATCGGCAAGGTTCTCTGCCCCATGAGGCTGCTACATGCTGGGGGAACTTCTCCCTCCTGGAACCCGTAACCCAGTTTCTGGAAGCTTATTCTCTGTTGTCCATACTTCCTCTTCATGTCTGGTTCCTGCTGTTCCCTGTGTGTTTCTTTATTTGAACCCTTCCTGGTCACCTGGTCTCTTTTGTTATACTGGTACGTTTCCACTGCTCCTCCTTCTCTCCCCTCCCTTCAGTTGTTTTTATTGTTGTTTTTGGATTCCCCCCCCCTAAAACTAGATTTCCAAGGCTTGAGCTACTTTTTAGCATAATCTTTGTGAGGTCTGAGTACCATCATTAACCTTAAATATTTCCCACTCCCCCTGTTTGGGGTGGCCCTACTACAGGACCTGTCAGCAGTGGTGGGTCCACATTCATATGGGCATTCATAATACAGCAGTTTTTCATAGTACTACTTCATAATATCAACAAGAATTTATAAATTGTACAGACATTGTCACAGTCATAGACTCTGGAAAAACTCCATCTGGCACAAAACACTGCAACACATCTGCTTAGATATACAGAAGTTTTCCCATGTGTTTCCAAACACCATGGAGACTTTTTCAGGGGTTTAAAATGGTTTTCAGCCTTGAGAAACGTGGAAAAAAAATCTGTATTACATAATTATGTTTTGATATGAAGGGCAAATTCACTTTCTGTAGGAGTGATTTAAAATGAAATGTGAAGTTAGTGCTTGGGAAAAGATTGAGTGTCCTAGAAGTGATTGAGATTCTGTATTAAGAAGATATGCAATATGTGTAGTTGTAATGCAAGTTTCCCATCCATGTGTTTAAGCACTGGTTTGGAGAGACCATCAGTAAGAGTGGAGAAGTTGATTAGTGCCCATGCCTATTTAATCCTGACCCTTTTTACTGAGATTGTCAACAAGCCTACTGTTTTGATGGTGGTGTTTGTGATATGGACACTTGCAACAGGGACTAGTCATAGGCTGGAGCCTAGGTTGGGCCACTACAAGGGGCTGACATTCTCTCTGGCAGGTTCTTCCTGCCCCACTGCTGCTGCTGTTGTTCATGTGGTATAGTATGGCTGTCCATTGTGTCCAGTGATGTCATGGCATCACATGTGTTCTTATGTGGCTGTATAGTCTGATCCTTGAGGAATAAGATTGCAAACAGATATCTCACAAGAATGTGCAGGCTCCCACTGAAGACTTGGCATGACACTTGGCAAGTGTTTCCATCTTTCATTGATAATTGCTCTGCATTCAGATCTGTCTGTGGCTATGTCTTTGAAGTTCAGTATTTATGCTGCATGAGGTGAGATTCTGCTTAAAGGTATCTTTGAAGTGTTTGCTGTGCTTTGAGAGCATCAGTGCCTTCTATAGAGGCATAGCAGCAGTTGCTGCACCTTATTTCCTGCTGGTCTCTCACCTGTCAATTGCAAAATGCCCCAGGGAATGGAGGAGCTGACTGGTACCACTGAATTTCATAAGACAGGACCCACCAGAACAGACTCTGACCTTGGTACAGACCGTAGAACCTTGTTCCATCAAGTCAACTTAAATTCACCTGGTACTACAGGAATGTGGATACTCAAAGGACTTAATGTCTCAAATGAGCTGGAGTCACCTCTTTTAATGGGTACCAAATGTCTGTCGGGAGATTGGCCCTTTCCCCAGTACCACTTGATTCTTTAGCACCCTCTGAGTTTGGCATGGATCCTCCTTTAGATGCCCGAATCTCAGTGTAAGGTTCCCCTACTTACCAACAAAGGGACATCCTCCCTGACCCTTTCATGGAAAGAGAAGAGCTGCAAATGAGACAAATTTGTGCCCATTCTCATTGGTTCGAGCATTATGGGATGCCACCTCTCATGCGCTATGGGACCCTCAGTGGCCATGTTGGGATTTTTGGGCTGCCTGTTAACAGCAGTTTTCACAAGCCCCTACTCTTTCTTGTGGGGACCACCGAGGAAAACAGTCTCTTATTCCATCTATTCCTCCTCTACTACCTCAACCACAGGAATCTTTGGAAGAGCAGGAGGCCAGAGTGCATAAGGAGGCTACTCCATAAACGAATATCTCCTCATCTTCTCCAGATGAGGTGCTTATGCCTCCTCAACCTTTTCTGGCAGATGATTTTACACAATTTCAAGAATTAATTAAATGTATTGCAGATTCTTTAGAGAAGGTCAGAGAGTCCCAGTACGAGCTTTAGAGGAGGTCAGAGAGTCCCAGTACGAGCTCCTAGATATCCAGCATTGGACACCCTCTGCTCGAATGGCCTTGCCTGTTAATGAGGCCCTGTTGGATCCTGCCAGGACCATCTGGCAGATCCTGGCAATGATACCATTAATCTGCAAGTGTGCTGATAAAAAGTATTATGTCCCAGCCAAGAACTCTGAATTTTTATTTTCACATCCTTCAGCTAGCTCCTTGGTTGTGGAAGCACTGATTGAAGGTGGCAGACAGCAGCACACTAAATCCACACCATGTGATAAGAATCAAAAATGCCTTGACCTCTTTGGCCATAACACCTACTCCTCCGTGACCATTCAGTTTAGGATCACAAATTACCAGGTTCTTATCACTAAATATAATCACACCAGTTATTTTAAGTTTACACCTTTATTGACCACCTTCCAACAGAACATCATGAGCAATTCCAGTCCATTATAGAGGGTCAGTTATTAGCTAGAACTTTGTTGCAGGCCTCTTGAGTTGCAGTTGACACTGTGACTCATTCTGTTTCCACAGCTGTCATGATGCATCGGGCATCCTGGCCCCAGCTCTCTGGGTTCCCTGGAGAGGTCCAAAATACAGTTGAAGACCTCCCCTTTAACAGATTAAAACTCTTTGTTGAATCCACCTATGAGTCTCTGCGTACCCTGAATGATTCCAGGACCACCTTAAGATCCATTGGGATCTCCTTCTCTTTGTGCTGAAGCAATAAAGCCATGGAACTGGTGTATAGCCAATCATATCCTCGTTTCATCTGCTTATCCTCCAGGCATACAAAACATCATGGCGTAGATCTCGCCAGACACTTATTCCAAGATTACAAATAGGAATTGGACTCACAGACTCTCCATCACATTTTTCTGACCTGGGGATTTCCAGATGTGACCTTCTTGCTGCCATCACTCCCAACAGGAAGTGCAAACAGTTTTGCTCGGATGGGGGTTAGACCCTGTCTGGGGGATCCTTTCCTCATTCCATGGACAAGGGGCCTTCTTTATGCATTTCCTCCAATACCTTTGATATTGAGAGTGGTAAATAACATCAAACAAAACAAAGCAAGATCATATTAATAGTTCCAATGTGGCCCAGGCACCTTGCCGTTCTCCCAGCAATGAGTCTTCCATCCGTTCCCCATCTTCTCTCTCAAGACTCTGGTCAGTTTCTCCATCGCAGCCTGGGAATTCTTCATCTCAAGGCTTGGTTACTCAGTGGCTCGCCAGAATAGAGACTTCATGTTCTGCAGAAGTACAACAGGCATTATTAACCAGTAGGAAAGGATCTATGTGCGATACGTACCTTCGGAAATGGAAGAGATCCCACCACTGCTGTGACCAGCAACGTCTTTTGTCTGTTCATTCTTCCCGCTCTGCTGTTCTTGACTGTCTCTTGGAATTAAAAAAGTCTGGACTATCTATAAATTCTCTGAATTCACTTGGCAGCTATAACAGCTTTTCATTCCTCAGTGAGGGATTCTCCAGTGTCTGCTCATTCCATGACAGTGAGATTCATTAAGGGGTTGAAAAAACTTTTTCTTCAGATTAGAAATTTAGTACTTAAGTGTCTTATGAAATCCCTCTTCACACTGCTTGCCACCTGTTCCCTTCTTCACCTCTCCATGAAAACGGCTTTCTTGGTAGTCACCTCTGCCCAAAGGGTCAGGAAAATGGGAGATTTAATAGTGGCCCTGACTGTGACTGTTTTTCAAGGACAAAGTTTCATTACATCTGTATCCTAAGTTTCTACCTAAGGTGTCATCTGAATTTAATATCAAACAAGTCATCCATCTTCCAGTTATTTCCCAAAACCACATCAGACCAGGGAGGATGCTTCCTTCCATATCTTGGATGTCAGGAGGGTGTTAGCCATCTATCTGGACACAACCAAATCATTTAGAAAGTCTCCCAGGCTGTCTCTGTTGCTGACAGGTCCAAGGAGTCAACAATTTCTGGGTGTATTATTTCATGTTATGAATCTGCTGATTACACAATCTTCTTTTAGGGTTTTAGCCCATTCCACAAAGTCTATCTAGCTGGGTGACACTACTTAAACATATTCCCATTGTTGAAATCTGCAAGGCTGCAACTTGGACTTTGATGGGGTCTCAGTAACAAACATGCCTCAGTATCAAAGACATCCTCAGTACTGCAGAGGCAGGACCATGCCGGGAAGGAGTCTAAACATTCTACCTCTAAAAAGGTGGTACCTTCAGCTCCCTCACTGCATTCGGTACTGGCGAGGAAACAGGTGTGTCATACTAACTTGGTGCCTCCTAAGCAGTTCTCTTTGGTACCACTTCTACCAGAGAGGTGGCAAAGTTTGCAAAATTACTCAAGATAGTTAAGTCCAAAGTAGACTGCGAAGAGTTACAAAGGGATCTCACAAAACGGAATGCTTGGGCAACAAAATGCAGATGAAATTCAATCTTGATCAGTGCAAAGAAATGCATATTGGAAAACATAATCCCAATTATACATACAAAATGATGGGGTCTAAATTAGCTGTTACCACTCAAGAAAGAGATCTTAGAGTCATTGTGGATAGTTCTCTGAAAACATCTGCTCATTATGCAGCAGCAGTCAAAAAAGCGAACAGAATGTTAGGAACCATTAGGAAAGGGATAGATAATGAGACAGTAAATATCATAATGCCATATAAATCCATGGCATGCCCACACCTTGAATACTGCATGCAATTCTGGTCACCCTATCTCAGAAAAGTATATTAGAAATGGAAAAGGTACAGAGAAGGGCAACAATAATTATTAAGGGTATGGAACAGCTTCCATATGAGGAGAGATTAAAAAGAGTGGGACTGTTCAGCTTGGAAAAGAGATGATTGAGGGGGATCTGATAAGGGTCGATAAAATCTTGACTGGTGTGGAGAAAGTGAATCAGGAAGTGTTATTTACCCCTCCACATAACAAAAGAATCAGGGGTCACCCAATGAAATTAGTAGGCAGCAGGTTTAAAACACACAAAAGGAAGTACTTTTTCACAAAATGCACAGGCAATCTGCGGAGTTTGTTGCCTGGGATGTTGTGAAGGTCCAAAGTATAACTCGGTTCAAAAAAGAATTAGATAAGTTCATGGAGGATAGGTCCATCAATGGCTATTAGCCAAGATGGTCAGCGATGCAACCAGTGTTCCCTCTAATTTTTTACGTCCATGTGCAGAATGATTTTTGTTATGTGCACCAATATGGAGGTGATGTGTGGTGGGGGTGGGGCCGAGGGGTTTGGAGTGTGGGAGGGGGCTCAAAGCTGGGGCAGAGGGTTGGGGTGCGGGCTCTGGGGTGGGGCCGGGGATGAGAGGTTTGGGGTGCAGGAGGGGGCTCAGGGCTGGGGCAGAGGGTTGGGGTTTGCAGGGGTGCAGGCTCTGGGGTGGGGCCAGGGATGAAGGGTTTGGGGTGCAGGCTGCCCCAGGGCTGCGGCGGGGAGAGAGGACTCTCCCCAGCCTTCTCACTGTGGCAGCTCAGGGCTGGGTGAGAGGCAGGCTGGGGATGGGGCTCCTCTTCCCGGCAGCTCCGGCAGGCCTGGACTGGGCTGGACAGGGGAGGGGTTCCTCTCCCTGGCAGCTGCTGGGGGAGGGGCTCCTCTCCTCGGCAGCTCTGGCGGGGCTGGGCTTGGCTGGGCTGAGGGAGGGGCGCCTCTCCCCGCTTGCGCGGCCCTTGATAGCCTGCTGCGCAGCCGCGCAACTTACAGGGAACTTAGGATGCAACACCATGCTCTGGGTGTCCCTAAGCCTCTGACTGCAAGATGCTGTGACTGAATGATGGGATGGATCACTTGATGATTTCTCTGTTCTGTTCATTACCTTTGAAGCACCTGGAATTGGCCGTTGTTGGAAGACAGGATACTGGGCTAGATGAACCATTGATCTGATCCAGTGTGGCCATTCTTATGTTCTTATGTTATGTTTTTATGGTGATACATGCCTTTTCCAAGTATTATGCAGTGGTGCATTCTTATAGATCAGATGTTGCCCTTGGGTATACAGTCTTGTCTTCAGTATTGGACTCTGCTCCAAAGCTCCCTCCTGATGAGGAATATTGCTTGGAACTCAGCTTAAGTGGAGCACCCCAGAAGACACTACTCAAAGAAGAAGGAGAGATTACTCACCTTGTGCAGTAGAGTTCTTTGAGATGTATCCTCCTATTCGCGCTCCGCTAATCACCCTCCTTCCCCTCTGCTTCAGAGTTTCCTCTGTAGACTTTGTGGTGGAGAAGGAACTGAAGGCTGTTTGCTGGTGCTGTGATATATATCCTTGATATGGGGTACAAGGATGTGTAGGACACATGTACAGGTCAAACAGGTCCTGCCAAAAATCTCTGATCAAAGGCTCAAGGGGTGCATGCACACTTGAAGTGGAGCAGCCGTAGGGACACACATCTTGAAGAACTCCAGCTACTGCACAAGGTGAGCAATCGCTCCGTCCTGCTATTGATTGAAATAATGGTTCCTTCTTAGGGCGTTGTGTGAATGAAAGGATCTTCAAAGTGGCTTCAGCTCAGGGGAGAGAAGGGGAAATGTGGATGTGTTGGGGGTGGGGGGAGAAGAGGAAACGGAGGGGATTTAAGAGGGGGAAGAAGAGAAGAACACTGAAGTGGGAGAGGTAAGCGAGAGAGTGGGGGGAGTAGGAAGCAGGAAGAGAGGGAGAACAAGAGACCGGAGAGAGGGAAAACTAAGAGAAGTAGTAAAAAGTACTGAAGATGTACTTCTTCACACAGTGCACAGTCAACCGGTGGAAGTCATAGCTAGGGGATGTTGTGAAGGCCAAAAGTGTAACTGAGCATAGACACCAACTCCGTGGGTGCTCACACCCATGGGAAAAAAAATGGGTGCTCAGCACCACCGGCAGCTAGCTCCCCTCTGCCCCCCAGTAGGGGAGGAGCCGAGGCAGAGCAAGGGTGGGGCATGCTTGGCGGAGGGGGCGGGGAGAAATGGGGTGGAGTGGGGGCGGAACAAGGTGGGGCAGGGGCCAAGCAGGGGCAGGAAGAGGTGGGGTGGGGCCTTTGGGGAAGGGGTGGAGTGGGGGCAGGGCCTGGGGTGGAGCAGGGTTTCAAGCACTCCTGGGGAAATTAGAAAGGCAGCGCCTCTGTAACTTGGTTAAAAAAAGAATTAGATAAGTTCATGAAGGATAGAGCCCTCAATGGCTATTAGTCAAGATGGTCAAGGATGCTCCAGGTGTCCCTAAACCTCCAAGTGCCAGATGCTGGGACTGGACAACAGGATGAGATTTTTGCCCTGTTCGTAATTGCCCTGTTCTGTTCATTCCCTCTGAAGCATCTGGCACTGGCCACTGTCAGAGACAGGGTACTGGGCTAGATGGACCATTGGTCTGACTCAGCATGGTCATTCTTATGTCTTCTTGCACAGCCAGTCCTAGCCTCCCACTCTGAGCTCACTGTATGAGTCCCTGTCCCCGCCCCACTCCTAGTCTCTCCTTCTCCTCTCACTCAATTCCAGTCTCTTTGCCCACCCTATTCCAGTTTGTACCCTTACCCCAACTCCTTGTGCCTAATTTCCTTGCCCAGCCTGTCCAGGATTCCCAGTTCCTTGTCAGATCTGCCACTCACCACTGGCTCCCAGTTCTAGTCCCCTGCCCCAGGCTCCTCAACCAAAGCAAGCCTTCCCCACGGCTTCTTGTGCCCATCTCACCCCTTTTCCTGGTTTCTTTTCCCAGATAGTCCCAGTTTTCCCCCCACACTTCAGCTTCTTGTCAGATCTGTCTGCCCACCACACAGTCCCCATTCCCTCCCATACTGATTCCCAATCCCAGTTTCCTTGTTCAGACAGTCCCCTGAACTTGCCTCCTCCCCTGAACTCCTCATCTGATCTCAGTGTCTGCCCCCTACCAAGCCAACTGGCTGTCAGTTCCCCCTCCCCTATCTCTTTTACCAGCTTCCAGCCTCAGTCTCTCCCCTTAGCTCCCAGCCGCAGTCTCCTAGCCCAACCAGCTCAACCTTCCCCTTTTCCCCTCAACCCCCAGTCTGTCTCTCCCTCTGTCTCAGCCCCAGTCTCCTTGCCTAGCCAGTGCCAATTTCTCCCTCCAGTGCCAGCCTCATCAGTCCCAGTCTAATCCTTTCTTTCCTACCTGGTCTGACTTTTGTCTCCTCTGCATTTGAATCAGAAGGTTTCCTTCTCGATGCTGCTTGGGTGCGGGGGGGAGGGAGGGGTGGGGAGGCATTATTGAGAATCCAGAAGAGACAGGCTCCCTGTTCTCTGTTCCATTGCCTGGCCTAGGGTGACCGCCTTTGTTGGTTGGAAATAAGGGAAAACCGCATGAAAAATAATGGACAACTTTTAAGGGACATTTTAGGAAAACACCTTTTCCCTTAGCATATTTTCTTTTAAGTGTAAATTTCTACTGTCCTTGAGTGTACAATGCAATTATCCTAAGCTTCAATTTAATGTTTAAAATGGTACCTAGTTTTAATACATTTCAATACATCTTAAAATAAGGGGCTGGTGATCACCCTAAGGGACAAATCAATGATGGTCCCTTAAAATAAGGGACGGGTGGTCACCCTAGCCTGGCCCCACCCTAGCCCAAGCAACTGGGAGCAGCCATTACAGGAGAAGTCCAGCTTTGCCCGGGTAGCTCTGAGCTAGACGGAGTATGCTCTGTTGCTCTGCGGAGATAGTGCATGTGAAGTCTGGGCATCACTAGAAGCTGTGAGAGGCTCAGGCATGTTCACAGTGAGCACAGAATCTTTGGAATATTAACTATTAAAGTTGAATATGTCTCTACTAACCACGTGTGAACTGTGACTTGTCAAAGGCTTATATATTGGTCAAGATGGACAGATTTTCATGGGGATGGCAAAAGGCACATCCTTGACACAAAGGCCACCTCCCTGCAAAAGCATGGAATTGCTAGAGCTTTCTAACAATTTTTCTCAAGAATTTTTTAACATGGCAAACGAACATATTTTTACCTAGTCTTGTTCTTGGAAATAGCTGAATGGTATTGGCTGAAATTTTCCCAAAAAATCCAACCTGAGACAAACACCTTGCATGGAAAAGTTCAGCAAATATGGTTAAAGTTTAGCAAAGTTATAAGAAACTGGAAACAGGGTCTTATCCTGAGAAGCCTTAATAATAGGCGGTGAAACCGCCCCTGCCTATAATTTGTAGTACAAGGTTTAATTAGATCAGTGCATTCACAGGGCTGGAACTAGGGGTGCTGGGGGTGATGCCACAGCCCCTGGCTTGAAGTAGTCATAAAACCCAAATACATGGTTTCTGCCTTCAGCACCCCCACTATAAAAATTGTTCCAGCACCACTGTGTGCATTCAGTGACTCATTTTTCTAATATGTTAATGCCAGCTTCTAACTTTTTTGACTACGTCACATTTTTGGAGACATAATTATGGGGAAATTATCTTGCATTTATTTTGTTTCAAATATTATGCAGGGCACACATAAAAGAAGGAATGTAGCTTGTATTTAACTCCCTTGTTAAAATCTAAGCTTTAGATCAATTTATTGACTTTTAATTATAACATACCTCCCATAAAGAGTGAACATCTCTTAAATGACAGCATATTATTGTTTTATTATTCGTATTGCACCATTGGTTTGCATAGAACTTCAGAGGCAAATAGAAAGACCATAAACAAAATCTTTGTCCCCTGAATTCAGTGGGAGTTTTGCCATTCATTTGATTTGAGTGGGGCCAGGATTTCATCCCAGCTCGCTGCATCAAGTAGGTGACAATCTAAATTAGACAGAAAACACCAAAAATGAGAACTTGCTTTGTGGGGTAAAATTGTAGGAAAATCAGATAAGAGAAGCAAGAATACATACAGGTAGAGAGAAGTTTGAGGAGTCTAGGTTTGAGGAGGAAACATTGGTTTTTAACATTTTAATTATACTATTGATTGGAGAGTGAGAGAAAAATGGGTAAGAGGCCATTTAATAAATGAAATGAAAACATGTATTTGAAACACTAGATGGTGCTATTGTGTAAAGTTGCATTTATGGTAACTTGTAAAGTCAGTTGATATCCTCTGAGGTGTGAGGAAGAAAATCATCTTTAAAAAGTCGTGGAACATTTGCATCTTTGCTAAATGGGCAGTTTCACTGAAGGACTTAGAATATAGAATGAATATTATTGTGCTTGTAGCTCTTGTTTTATAATACGTAGACCAAGACGTAACATCTCAGGGAAAAAATGGTGTGATAATTTGTTAAACCATATGCAGTATTTTGATTTAAATGTGCCTAAAAAGTACTTACCTTCTTGGTTCCCAAGGAAGAAGAGGCAATTTAAGTCACATACTCTTAATGTAGAAACTATTTGGTAGCTGCCTTACACTGAATATACAAATACAAGGTTCCCTTGTATTAATTCAAGTACACCCTAAAATGCCTTAGGATTAAAGCAATTATCTGTAATACTATATTACTTATATTTAAGGCTTGTTGTTGATTGGATAAAAACATGAAATACAACTTTTTTTTTCTTGGAATAGTTAATGTGTTTTCTTCCTTGTCTACCTTACCAAAATTCTACATTCCTTGTGTAATCCTAGGATATTAAAAATAATTAAATGGGATATTCACAGTTTCAGTAATGAAACATAATTGGAGTTTGGAATACTTTGATATTAAAATTAAAAAGAAAAAAACAAGAAAGATGATCCTGCTGAGAATGTGCACATTATTTTCATGTATTGTTCCATGTTTCGGGCAGTGAAGCTACTGGAAGTCTTTCTCATATAAAGATTGTAGGATTAAGCCTGCTAACAGTTTTTAGCTTACAAATCTTTATCATAAAGAGTGTGTGAGTATGTGTACGTTGAGATGAGGGAAAGGCTTAGTCCTAAAATACTATTAATAATATTTTTTATGGCACAACTGAATATTTGATTATATTTACATTGTTTATTTTTTGTAATGAGTTGGTCAAAAAAAGTCAGGATAATTTGCAATAGCTGGCAAAATGTGCTTGTTATAATGCTGTTTGATAACATAAATGATAAATTATTTAGTAAACTTGTCAGGAAACATATTTAAATCTATCCAGCAAATACCAGAGGATGATGATTCCTCTGATGGATGATTCCTGATGATTCAGAGGAAAGTGTGATTTATGGACCTTGTTATTTAAATATAGCAAGTACTTTACAAATAGTAATGATTTATGTGACCTAGAAAACACTGAAGAGTTGGCATCCATTCCTAGGTTACCTATTTCTTTCAGGCTGAGGAGGACCCTGATCTACAATGCTATCTTATATACAAGGGTGCTTATTATGTACATTGCATGTACAATAAATGCTGTGCAAAGCACCTCTCCCATTTAATTACACAAACTTATTGTTAATTAATAACTTGTGTTAGCATCATCGAGCAATAGAGCATTTGTCAGGGGTGTGTTTTGCAATCCTGAAATAAAGCTGGCAAGTGAAGAGGATGGTTACTAAATAGCACACCTCTCATGAAGAAATCCTTGGAAAGGAGCCAGGGACAGGAAAACGATGCAAGGTTCACCATGCAAAGTCCCTTCAAATAAGTCCCACAACATGGAGTGGTGTGTGGATTCAAGCATCCCAAACCCCTCTTTCGTCCTAGTGATCTACAGGGAAGGAGACTCCCAGATTTGAGGAGGTAGGAGACAACTGGATGGAGATCTCTTGCCTCTGTGTTGTTCTGTTGGTCTCTATCCCTCCCAGCAGCACAGCTGCAGTTGGAGCCGCACTGGTATTGGCTGAGTGTTCCTGAGACTGCTCAGAAATAGCTACAGAGGGAACCCACATGGAGTTATACAGCGCACAGCGGCACAAATTCACAACAGGATTTCAGAGTGAAAATATGGGGAGGTCTGCAATGAATAGTGATGTAGAGCCCAGTCCACTGATTCTCCCCCTGCAGTCCTGGCCCACATCTTTCCAAACCCTACAGAGGCGCAGCTCAAGTGTTTTTTGTGAGGAGTAAGGAAAGGGAAGACAATACTATTGAGAGAGCATTCTCCACCCTTTCCCCTTTCCATGTAGGCAGTGATTCACCTGTGGAACCAAGTTTAAATTTTTAGCAGTCTGAGCATGGGCTCAGCTATGTTCCATCTAATTGCAGAGTCTGTATGTCCCAGACACAACAAGAAGGAATATTTTACTTGTCTGAGTGAGATTAAAGCAGATTTTACTTATTCTGTTCATTTGGGTGTTCATCTTTGGCTTCAATTACACATGCCTGATAGCTGTTGGGAGGCCTGTGTGAAATGAATTGGAGGCCTTTGTGGGCAGAGTTCCAATATACAGATGTCTCCCTCCTGTTTAAATCTGCCCCAGCCACTGGATGTGGGGAAGCGTATATTGCGTCTGTCCATGCTTTTATCTGTTCTACAGATATAATGGGGACTTGGCTCTCAAATTCTGTCCAGCTGATGCCTTTGTAAGTCCCACAGTCTCTTAAAAATATCTGCATGAATGGAGGCGGTTCTTGTGGTGCTGAACACTAGTCAGCCACCACACAGTATAGCTTTCTTGTTGCCCGGCCATCTTGGAGGCGCGTCTCGGCTACCGCTGGACCCGACACGAGGCAGCAACATGGTGGCCGCGAAGAAAACGAAAAAGTCGCTAGAGTCCATAAACTCAAGGCTTCAACTGGTTATGAAAAGTGGTAAATATGTGCTAGGGTACAAACAGACTCTGAAAATGATTCGGCAGGGCAAAGCCAAGTTGGTCATCCTAGCCAACAACTGTCCTGCTTTGAGAAAATCAGAGATTGAGTACAGTATTACTCAGTTACTTTATATGGACATAGGAGACAAATCTGCTTATGTGTATTATTCACTGTAAAATGTATGGTTAGCTCAGACTGTGTCTCTATGCTGGTAAACATACATACTTTGGATAATCTTTTTAATGACCTTAATGTGACATTACACCCATTCTGATATGTAGAAGATCCATGAGTGGGGGGGAGAAAGATAATTGTGCATAAGTCAATTATTTGAGAGTAGAGCCTTTAATTTCTTCAGGCTCTATAAAAAGAATTTGGGCATCTGCACATATTTATTTTAGAGATATACTGTTACATCTTTAGCGCAGTGCATGGGGAGTTAGCCATGGAACACTCATTAACGTTAATGGGATTTCTATGGCTAATTCCCCACACACTGGCTGAAAATTTAGCCCAAAGAGATTTGCAAAGTGATGTTGAGAAGCAAGTTGGTCGGTTAGGCTCATTACTTTTATGTTATTAAGCGCTCTATCTGCCATTGGCTTTATATGAAGACTGTAATATTATACTTAACACTTAATACTGAAGTACTGTATGCCAAATATAGAATCTAATATTGAGATAAAATAATATAGCAGTTTTAGTACATTTCAAAATACTAGTTCTAGGTATTTTTAGTCAAATTCAGCAAAAACTGTAAAATATAAAGAAAATTATATATTAAAGGAAAATTTTTAGACTTCAGAACAATTTTGCATTTCCGGTAACTTCAGTGTAGCCTTGAGGCAATTGCTGAGGTAAATGAAAAGGACAACTATCTGCTTTGATCTTAGCATACAGATAGTATTTTACATACATCCTCCTGTGAATAATTTTTGTGAAAGTTCATTGATAAGATAGCAAAGTCATTTTCTCTTCAACAGGACATGTAACAAAATATTTAAAATACTGAAATATACTTGTAAATCATAGAAATATAGGACTGGAAGGGATCTTAATAGGTCATCTAGTCCAGTACCTTGCACTGAGGCAGGACTAAGTATTATCTAAACCATCCCTGATAGGTGTTAGTTTAACCTGTTCTTAAAAACCTCCAATGACGGAGATTCCACAACCTCCCTAGGAAATTTGTTCTGGTGCTTAACTACCCTTACAGTTAGGAAGTTTTACCTAGTGTCTAACCTAAATCTCTCTTGCTGCAATTTAAGCCCATTATTTCTTCTCCTATCTTCAATGGATAAGGAGAACAATTTATCATCTTTCTCTTTATAACAACCTTTTTCATACACTAAGGCTGTTATCATATCCCCCCCTTAGTCTTCTCTTCTCCAGACTAAATAAACCCAATGTTTTCTTCTTTCCTCATAAGTCATGTTTTCTAGACCTTTAATCATATTTGTTCCTTTCCTCTGGACTTTCTCCCATTCGTCCACATCTTTCCCAGAGTAGGGTGGCAAGAACTGTACACAGCACTCCAACTGAGGACTTATCAGAGCTGATTAGAGTAGAAGAAGTACTTCTTGTGTCTTGCTTACAACATCCCAGAATGATGTGTGCTTTTTTGCAACAGTATTATATAGTTGATTCATATGTAGTTTGTGATCCACTGTAACCCCCAGATCCTTTTTCTGCAATACTCCTTCCTAGACAGTCATTTCCCATTTTGTATTTGTGCAGTTGATTATTCCTTCCTAAGTGTAGTATTTTGGATTTGTCCTTATTGAATTTCATTCTACTCATCTCAGAGCATTTCTCCAGTTTGTCAAGATCATTTTTGAATCCTAATCCTATCCTACAAAGCATTTGCAATTCCTCCCAGCATGGTATCATAGGCAGTCTTTATAAGTGTACTCTGTATGCTATTATCCAAATCATTTATGAAGATATTGAATGATTTTACTCTCTGAGTATGGTTTTTGCAACCAGTGGTGCACCCACCTTATAATAGATTCATTTATGCTATATTTCCCTATTTGTTTATGAGAAGGTCATGTGAGACAGTATCAAAAGCCTTACTAAAGTTGAGATGTATCACATCTACTGCTTTCTTTGTATCCACAAGGCCTGTTATCCTGTCAAAGAAGGATATTAGATTGGTTTGACATGATTTGTTCTTGACAAATCCATGTTGGCTGTTACTTATCTCCTTATCATCTTCTAAGTGCTTACAAATTGATTGTTTGATTATTTCCTCATTATCTTTCTGGGTACCGAAGTTAAGCTGACTGGTCTATAATTCCTTGGGTTATTCTTATTCCCCTTTCTGTAGCTAGGTACTATATTTGCCCTTTTCCAGTCCCGTGGGATTTCTCCTGTCCTCCACGAGTTCTCAAAGATAATCGCTAATGGCTCAGAGATCTCTTCAGCCAGTTCCTTAAGCAGGGGTCGGCAACCTTTCAGAAGTGGTGTGCGGAGTCTTCATTTATTCACTCTAATTTAAGGTTTCGTGTGCCCGTAAAACATTTTAACCTTTTTAGAAGGTCTCTTCCTATAAGTCTATAATATATAACTAAACTATTGTTGTATGTAAGGTAAATAAGGTTTTTAAAATGTTTAAGATGATTAATTTAAAATTAAATTAAAATGCAGAGCTCCCCGGACCGTTGGCCAGGACCTGGGCAGTGTGAGTGCCACTGAAAATCAGCTCATGTGCCGCCTTTGGCACGCGTGCCATAGGTTGCCTACCCCTATCCTTAGGTATTCTAGGATGTATTTCATCAGGCCCTGCCAACTTGAAGACATCTAACTTGTCTAAGTAAATCTTAATTTGTTCTTTCCCTATTTTAGCCTCAGATCCTATACCATTCACACTGATGTTCACTATGTTAGTCATCCAATCACTGCTAACCTTTTTGGTGAAAACTGAAACTAAATAAACATTTAGCACTTTGGCCATTGCTGCATTTCCTATTATGTCTTTCCCTCATTGAGTAATGGGATTACCCTGTCCTTTAAAGCCCTGCAAGGGGCTATTTTTTAATCCCACTCCCATCCTGCCCCGCAATTCCCACTCCCACCTGCTCCTGCATTGTTTCTTGCATTTTATCCCACTCCCACCTGCAAAAACCTTAGATCCCACAAATCCAGCAAGAGACGGATTCCCCCATGCTACTAAAAAAAAATAGTGGTTAATATATGTATAAACAGACTTCAGACACAATTTTTACCAAAATTGTTACTAAAAGACTAAAACAAATCATGCTTAAACCATGTAAAAATATTTTAACTCCTGTTACAATAGACATCTAATCTCTTTCTATCCCTCACTTATAATTTAAGTATTAAAACCTTAATTAAAAAAAAAAAGATTTAGTGTTTTCCCGCAAATAACGCGCAGTCAGGTTTTTTTGCCTACCCAATCCCGCTCGCAACAATGTACATTTTACCTGTTCCTGCTGTTATGGCAACAGGTCCTGCGGGACCCATGGGATCTCAGTCCCACCGGAGGGCTCCCCTATCCTTGGTCTTCCTCTTACTTCTAATATATTTGTACAATGTAAAATTTGTAAAATGTTTTCTTGTTGTTCTTTACATCCCTAGCTAGTTTAATCTCTTTTTGTGTCTCAGCCTGTTTAAATTTGTCCCTATATGCTTGTGTTGTGCTTTTTTTAATAGTCATCCTTTGTAATTTGACCCAGTTTCCACTTTTGGTATGACCCTTTTTTGAGTTTCAGATTGTTGAAGATCACCTGGTGAAGCCAGGGTTGTCTCTTACCACAGTTCCTATTTTTCCTACGCATTGGGAAAATTTGCTCTTGTGCCCTTAATAATGTCTCTTTAAAAAATTGCCATCTCCCCTGAACTCTTTGTTCCCTGAGACTGTTCCCTTAGACTTGATTCCCATGGGATCTTACCTACCAATTCTCTGAGTTTGCTAACGTCTGCCTTCTTGAAGTCCATTGTCTTTATTCTGCTGTTTTCAAACGTTTGATCATAACTCATTTTTGCATGCTGTCTGAAAACTGGAAGCAAGACCTGTGTAAATTTCCATATAGATTTGGAAATCAGCATTCAGATTTCCTCTGAAAGACAACTGAAACCTATGTAAGCTTAAAATGATATTTTATACTTCAAAACGAGGGCATTTAAAAATAAAATCCAGAATCCCATTAAATATTTGGCAATGTAAAGTGTACATTAGATGTATCTTATTCCTTCTGTACTGTGTGTAATATACCCGTTAGTGAATGTGTGCAGACGCACACACACAAGCACTCACAGACTTTCCTCTTTCCCTGTTTATCACTTAGCGTTTTAATATTTCTTCGTGCCTGGGAACGCAGATGTTAAGTAGCTTCTTCAGCTTCTATCAAATCCACTCTGCAGCCAGCCATTAGAGGGTGCTTCTGCACCAAGGAGCTGTCTTAGTTCTTCTGAGCTCCTTAGAGCCCAGTTTACTTAACTCTTCTCTATTTTTATTGTCTAAAATAAATAATTTTATGCTTCCCAGAATTACACAATTAACTTCTTTAATTTGCATAACTTTGTCCACTACTATTCTTGGATTTCAGAGGATGAAAATGAGGATAACAAAAGGTGAATAAAAGAGGTTGACATGATTCAAGTAAGCAAAAGTAGAACAGTGTGTGTAACTATTAGTCTAAAAACAAAAGAAAAGGAAATACTTATACATACTGTGTAAGTGAAAAACAGGCTAGACTCATACCAGTTTAGAACAAATGAATGAGTGTCTGTATTATATAATGTTCACTTACAAAATTACTTTCTGTTTTGGAAGTAATTTTGTTCATCATGTCCACGCATGTGTATTCACAGCAGCAATAAATCAAATATGTAAATTTCTGCTACCTACATTAAAGATGTTTTATAAAACAATAGCCTTACTAAGATAGAGACGTTCCCCTGCAGACATTATGCCCCTCCTTAAAAAGCAAACTAAAGGAAGCTGACTCAACAATGCATAGTGTAAAACCAATTTGCTTTAGGCTAATCAAATCCTGTTTGTTACAAGCTTTAGTACAGTTGCCATTATGCGTGTATTTATTCTTTGGCCAATAGCTGGTTATATAATATAACAACTTGGATACATATTATTATGGCCTTCATGTGCTTGTCGATATATATATTCCACTGTTGGGGTGCATGAGCCTATGCACTCAAGTTCAGATTTTTTTGGCCATCTGTATACACTGGGGGCTGCACCTGCACCCTGAGTGCTTTCATGCCTCCAACTGAGGGCCTACAGACCAGGGGGAATCCAACTTCCTCTCAGTTCCTTCTCACTTGGAGCTTGTGGCTCCTAGTCAGAACTTGCAGTGCCCAAGCTTCTTCTCTCAACGTGTAGCCTCTTCTGTACAGCTGTGAGGGAGTTGAGGGCTGAGTTTTACTCTAGACATAGAAGCTCAAGGAAGGATACTACTCCCTAGTATCCTTCCCTGTAGCCATCTTCTCCTTATGCTTACCAGCACCATTGTGGCTCTGTGGGGAACCATACTAGAAGACCAGTGTCTGCATCCCAGTCCAGGACGAGATCCCCTTCTCTTCCTCACAAATGGGCTTTACAACCAGTCCAGTCTGCTCCACTGCCAGCTGAACAGCCTGGTCATGGCTCTGCTGAAGAGGCAGAGGCAGAGGACCATCCCACCCCGGCTCCCATCTCATCCTCCTCCCCTGATGAGGCTATAGTTTCCTGCAACATCTACTCCAGCCCAAGATGGTTACAAGATGTTCCAGGACTTGCTACCCAGAATGTGTGATGCTCTGGAGAGTCCAGTAGAGGTGGTCCAGGAAAAAATGCACACACTGCTGGACATCCTGCACACCTCGGTACCAGGACATCTTGCAGTGCCCATCAATGAAACATTTCTAGAGCCAGCTAAATTGTTCTGGCATATGCCTGCTCCTCTGGCACCAACATCAAAGAAAGCAGACCATCGCTATCAAGTGCCTGCCCATTTGCTTTGAGCAATTTTATACACACCCCACATTGGTGTCATTAGTTGTCACTGCAGTGAATGAGAAGTTGAAACAAAACCAACACCAAGCAACACCAAAAGACAAGTAATCCAAAGTTATAGATAGGTCTGCTTCCAAGAAGGACGGAGTTGGGGATCCTTGTCCAATGTGTTTCTGATACTCTGGACCCAGGGCCTGATGTATGCTTATCCTCCAATTCAGTTAATCTTGTGCGTTCTCAGAAAGCTCAAGTGGGGTTCAGCCAGGATCATCGTAGTAGCTCCAGCATAGCTGAGGCAATTCTGGTCCTCGGACCTAAAGAATCTCTCCATTCAATTTCCACTGCAGTTGCCTCTCCAGCCAAATATTATAGCTCAAAAAGACAGTCAGATTCTCCATCCAGATCCATGCTCCCTGCACTTCACCACGGGGATATTGGCTGGTCAACATCAGTAGAGGGAACCTGTTTAACTGAATTACAAAACATTATCATCCAAGGACTCTGTGAGGCATTCTTACTTTGCCAGTTGGGAAAGACTTACTAACTAACTGGGCACAGTTATCTCCGTCTCTAGCTGAGATACCAGACATACTGGAGTACCTTCGGTCATAGTTCAGGACTGAAGGCCTTTGTTCTGATCCAGCAAACAGACAGGACCTTCTGCCCACGGGGAGCTCCCATAACCTTTGGGAAGGGTTGGAAGGACTGACCCTGACCAGAGCTCTTGTGGAGATGCAGGGTGGTGGTGAGGTGATGTCTGATAATCTTACTAGCATGTGTGTAGGCTCTTTTATTGTTTTCAATGTTTTCTCTGTTATACTTTTACTGAATAAAATGTGCTTGCTTAGTGGTAATTTTATAACTGTGGTGTGGTAATTATAACTGTGGGCAATTACACTGTTGTTAATCTCTGAACAGAAAGCAAGCAGGCCTTCTTAAGCAGACTGTCTTTTGCTGGGAATAACACCATGAAGACAGGGAACTGTTCAACCAGGAGATACCCTGGTTAAGAGGGATAAAGATGCAGGCCTCCACTTGAGAGAGGAGACGGCTGGGGAGCCAGAGTGGGTGTCCTTGCTGGACTATAGAGGGGAATAACAGTGCATTTGCCCTGAACTGTGACACCTCATCAAAGGGACTTTCAATGAGCTCCCTGAGGGTTCAGCTGGCCCTCTCAGCTTTCCACCCTCCAGTTTAGGGGTATTTCACATTTTCACAGCCTACAGTGACTGGGTTCCTAAAATGCCTTGTGAGGGCATATCTCCCCACTCAGAGAACCTCTCCCTCCATGGGATCTAAATATTGTAATAGCAGGGTTAATAGGCCCACCTTTTGAGACCCTTGAGTTAACCTAATTTGGGTGAGTGCGGCCATACTGCAAAATATCACTTGAGCAGCACTGTGTTGTCGGCAGCAGCCAGGGCCAGGTTCAGTATCTAAGGGTTCCTCTTGAAATTACAAAACAAAGTCAACTTGAGCCCCCACCCAGAAACCTGGGAAAACCTCTGGGTGCCCTTAATAGACAATACCTCTCCACTCACAAGCACTGCGTCTCTGTATATCATAAAGAACACTTGTATTAAGTGGAAAAGGAACACAGCACTAATTTGGAAAACCACAGCAACGGAGTATGTGAATAATAAGTAAAACACCGACCCCCAACACAACCTTGCCTCAGTTTCCCCACCTGCAGGTGGGAATGTGCAATGAACCCACCACTTTCTCCCTTCCTTCCACTGCACCGCACTCATGGTTTGTTGTTAGAGGTTAGTGAAATCCCAGAGTCCAAAGGTGCATTCATGTACCTTCTTCATCTTTCCATCAAAACCACCGTTCTGTTAGCAATAACTTTGGCCAGAAGAGTACGTGAGATACAAGCACTGATTGCAGGGGCCCCATATAAATTTTTTCATAAAGGTAGGATATTTTGAGATCTCACACAACATTTATACTGATGGTAGTCTCTGACTTCCACCTAAAACAGGCTCTATATCTACTTGTATTTTTCCCCAAGTCCCTTAAAAAAAAAGGTGAAGCTAATCTTCCCACCCTTCTTAGGGTGCTCTCTCTCTACATTGATAGACCTAAGACACTTAGGATATCCCCCGACTGTTCACACAATATAGGGTGAAAGGACAGACCATTTCAACACAGAGACTCAAATTGATTTATTCTTGAATCAGGCTGTGCTATGAATTAGCCAACCTAGACCCACCAATGGGTATGACAACTCACTGTGCAAGACTGCAGGTCCTTTCTGTTGCTTCTTTGGTACATGTTCCAATCCTGGGTTTTAATGCACACACTTAACCAGCATTACTCCATAGTGGAAGCGTTCAGATCTGATTCTAAATTCGGTAGGCTGTCCTACAATCGTCATTCAAGTAGACTCCTAGGACCCACCTCCTATCATCTAGGTCACTGCTTGTGAGTCACCGACCGTGGAATATATGTGGACAAGCACCCAAAGAAGAGATGGTTACTTACATTACAGTAACTATGGTTCTTTGAGATATGTTGTCTATATAATACATAATGTGATAACACCTAGATTCTGTGTTGGCAAAGGAACTGAGAAGTTGAGGGTCACCCTGCCTTTTATGCCCTAAATTAGAGGCACAAGGATATTCAGGGCACAGGGACAGACCCCAACAAACACTGCTGGTGAAAAGAATTCAAACTCGTGTGTGTTGGGTTCATGCTTACTAACAGTGGAATACATATGGACAATACATCTTGAAAAAACACAGTTACTGTAAGGTTAGTAACTGTTTCTTTCCATAAAGTAGTACCAAGAAAATCTCTTTTCAGTTAAAACCTTTGTTTTTCGACTTTGCCTTTTCAATTAGATTTCCCATCCGAGAGGCAGTTAGGAGATGTTTACGTCAAACTGAGAAGTGGTGCATGTTCTGGTTTATTGAAATGAGGTTTTTTTAAATGGCATTTTAATCTGAGTTGATAATGCCTTGATAAGAGTTATTAGCAAATAAGTACAAATGCTGCTTTTTTATTTAATTGTATAATTTGATCAATTTCAGGATTTTGAAAAATATTTCCAATTAGTAAAATCACATACATAATAGCTGGAATACTGTGAATACCATAGAACATTACACCAGCTCTGACTTTTGGTCCCGAATGAGCAAAACAAATAAATTGTAGTATTTTTCTGTTGGGGTTTGGAGGAAGTTCTAGAGCTTTCTGGATTAGTGGAAATGAAAAACTAATAAAGTTAGATATTTGAGAAATAGACGGTAAGAATTCTCCAGTGTTTTGGTGCCATACAGGAAAAGGTATTTACAAAACCACAAAGTTATTTTTTAAATTACTTAGGAGTTTCAGACCAAAATAAGATATTGGTTGTTTCCAATGAGCCAATAATGTGGTTTAGCTTCTAGTATCCAGCAGCATGAGAAGAATTAAGATTTGAAACCCATAACTATTAGTGAATGAAACTCTATCAGAGTTGTGTCATCTTTCAACTAGATGTTTATTTGTATGGAAGCTTATGAATGATTTCTTTTTCTTTTATACGCACCAGAATACTTTCAGCTTTCATTTTCTTTTCCGTTTCTTCTTGAATCCTACACAAATGAATGTGCTTATTAGAACAAGCTATATGATCTATTCTAAAGGAAATGGTTATAATGATCTTTATTGGAGTTGAGAGCAAGTGTATACCATATCCAGAAGACCCTCTACTAAGAGTTCAAATAAATCTTGATGTTTACAAGTACATTTTATGTCCAGAAATAATGACAAATTTCTCTGTGACATTAACATGTAGTTTTGTAAATTACTTTAGTGAACTAGCTCAACTATTGCTCATCCCTGCTTATGTGCCTTTTATTTTTTGGTGAGTGCCTCAAACATGGAATTTCATTTAAAAAATGTAAATGAGAAATGAGCACCCTTTGGGATCTTATCTAAGATCAAGACTGTTGTCTCTTCAGTTCTTAGGATAAAAGTGTTATTTGCAGTTTTTACATCTGAAGAGTGCATGAGATGAAATGCTAGATAAAGCACCTCCATTGATGTGTTGAAATTTTAATATTTAGAGAATATAACATTTCAGTATATCAATGCTGTGCTCTATTATTCGTGTGTGTAAGTATGTAATATTGCATAGTACATTTGATGCTAATTTTTTCTTTAAGACTGTCTGATACCTGTCTGTTTTTATTTTAGCTATAACAAGTTGACAACTATTCTCTAGAACCTGTAAATATATAGTTCAGACCGAGGTCAAGTTGTCCCTAATTTCGGAGTGAAATATAAACAAGTATGGCTACTAAATCTTGCTGTTGAACTTGCTGAACTTTTTGAATGGCAGGCTAATTGAATGAAGTTCTTGTATCTTATATATAATTTGGGCATTCTGAATGGAAATACAGAATGAAAAGTCTCCTGTGAAGTCTTTCTAAGACATTAGGTATTGAAGCTTATGGCATATGTCATCTGAAAGGTATTTTTTCTTAGACTCTCAAAGAAATTTTAGATTAGAGCTAAGACTTCAGTGTAACAAGATATTAAGGATTTCTGCACATACATGTGTTTATACAATGCCCAGCAAAATGGGGCCCCAGGCTAATTAGGACCTTTAGCACTACTGTAATGCAAATAATAATAATAACAACATCATTTTAAACAAAATGCTAGTGCTTAATATACCAGGGGACATTCAGCTAACAGATTAAATATGATCTTGATCCTGCACCATGAAAGCCAATGAAAGTTTTTCTATTGACTTGAATGGTAGCAGGATCAAGCTCTAATTTCTGAAATGTAATTTATTTACACTAAATTGTCTGTAATTGATTTGCACTAAATAGAGGGTTGTTCTACTGGTAGTGTGCAGAAGTAGCCATAAAGGATACTCACTCTTAAATCTGAAATTAAAATTGTAAGGTGTGTAGAATGTAGGTAACTGACTGACAAAATAAGATCAGGGAATCTGCCTAGTCTAGTACTTTAAAAAGCTGTTCATCTCTTTGTCTTTTTGTTGGATACCCATAATTCTCATGTTTTATCCTTTATGTCAGAGACTCAATTGTGTAATGCTGATTTCCTCAGTAACCAGCTCTTATATTTGAAAGACTGACTCTTTGCCACTTTGTAACAGTGACCAGTATAACTCCATCAATATAGCTAATGATGGGAATAGAACTAAGTAGATAAAGGATGGATGTGGATTGGTGGAAAGTCTTACAGTGAATCAGATGTTGTCCTTTGGACCTCTTCTCGTCACCTCCCCTCCCTCCCCCCAACTTCCGCTTCTCCACCTTACAAGAAGGAGAATTGAGTAATTTGAGATGCAAAATTAGATTTTTGTGTGGTACCTTTGTAGGCCTGTATATCTAGGGTGACCAGATGTCCCCTTTTTAAAGGGACAGTCCCGTTTTTGGGACTTTTTCTTATATAGGTGCCTATTACCTCCCACCCCCATCCCATTTTTTCACAGTTGCTATCTGGTAACCCTATGTATATCAGATCATTTGATTGTTAGTAGGTATATTAGCAAAAATTAAGAATATAGGATATTGTACATTTTTGATCCAGACTATGGGAACGATTGAGAAATATTGCCTTGCCACAACATCCACCAATAAACTCCAGCCAATAAAGTTTGAATGGTAGGACTCTTTCTTCTTCACATAGCTGTAACCTGTGAACATCACTAAGGAAAAAAATGCTGTATGCTATTGGGTTGGTTATGGAATAATAAAAGTTGACTAAAAATCCATTTACACTCAGTAAGGTTATATGAAAATGAGAATGTAGTTGTGTAAGGCATTCCAACTGGCCCGGTACAAAATTCCGTCAACGTAGAAAACTGTAGTGAATTCTATTATATTCTCTTCTATTCTACTGAAATTAAGGACAAGTAGCCAGCAGTAAACAGAAATTACAGCACTTACATTTTAAATGTAATGCATTTTTTCAAATAATGAAACTAGGCTTGACAGAGCAAACAACCTCTAACTCTGCATAAATACCTACCATAGTGAATAAATTTACTGTAAATCTGAAATTTCTAGGGAAGATGAAGGCCATCTTGAAATAAAATCGTTAATATTTTTCATCAGATGGTGATTAATATATTAAGCAGTGCTTGGAGGACTGTAATATCTTTCTGAGCAGGAAGTATGTAGACTACTAGAGATGAATGGGGTCATGAAGAAAGATTCATTCTATTTATAAGAATGGATATACCTCAATCATATTTTTTATCTTTCTTTGTTTTCTGGGGTGGCGAAACATAATTTCACTTGTATGACTGAGTTAATTATAGGTAAAGGGCTTTAACAATTCTGAATAGTGCTCTTTAAATTTAGAAATAGATTAGAAATCTTTGAAAAATCAGGAAGTAATTTTTGACAGGACAATCTACCTTTTTTTAGGATTAAGTAAATTTGTCTCTCTCGCCAACACAAGTTGGTCCAATAAAAGATATTCCCTCACCCCTCTCTAGTATTCACACTACAAATATAAGGCTGGGCTAAGGAAATTTGGGACCCTATACACACTGCTCCATGCCCCCCAACTCCCCTACTTCTGCTCCTATGGACCAGCCCCCAACTTGGAGTGCCTGGTGGTCAGGGACCCATGCCAGAGAGGTAAGGGGTGTAATAGACCAGAATTTTATAACTTCAAATTTTGAGCCATTGAACTGCATCAGCAACACGAGATGCATACCTACCTGTTTGTGTTCATGTTGTTATGATTATTTATTTGTACTGTGGTAGCACTTACAGGTTTCAGCCCCATTGTGCTAGGTACCGTACAAACATAGCAAACAGATGGCCCATATTTTAAAATTGTGTTTAAAGTCTAATATAGACAAAACAAGTTGTACGTTAACATGTTAGCAGGCTGAGGTAAGCCCGAGGCTTCTCACTAGGGTTGAACGCAATTAGTTAACCTGCTAAAACTGTGACTTGCCTTGTCCACACTAGGATTTTAACATGTAACTTAACATGCATTTGCCAACGTGTTAAAAGTCTGTGTGTGTCCTACACCACAGAGGGAGTTCATCTTTGGTAATTAGAGTTTGTAATGATGGAATTTGGAAATCCTGTCTGCATAGCAAATTGTCCCTGAACTGCAGACTTTGAAGGTATATGGCTGAGCCACGGGCACTATTTATTTTTATTATTTATATTACAGTTGTCACCAAAGGCTCCAATCAAGATCAGGGCCTTGTTGTTCAGAGCACTGCACAAAAACATAGTAAAAAATCAGTCCTGCCCCAAAGAGACAAAAATGCAACAGGTGGGTGAATCACACCGTGTGAAGGAAGAGGGGAGGACTCATCAGGAAGGATCAGACAGAGCCAAATTATATTAATTGCCCCAATGTGGCCTCATCAGCACTGGTACCCAAATCTGCAGCTGGCCAGAGGACCACCATACTACCAAACCTCCTGTCTCAACAGCAAGAGAGAATTCTGTATCCCCAGAAACATTGCAGCATGGGGATAACCTCCTGACTAATGTGGTCTGTTTCTGGTCTTAGGGTTCAAGCCATCCTCTGGCAATCCAGGAAAGGCTCCACCCAGAAATGCTGTAAACAAAACTGGAATTGATTTGCTATCTGGGCCACTAGTGAAGGACTCACTCCATTTCAAGCTGGAGTCCCTTCACTTCTAGAGTACCTTCCATATCATAAGTCTCAGGGCTTAGCTATAACCTCCATAAAGGTCCATATGGTAGCAATATCTGCCTAAGGAAAACCTATTTTCTGTACCCATTCTCAGGTTCCTTAAGGACATGATAAATGTGTGTTCCCTCATCATAGGGAGCCCTAAATCATGTCCTAATGAAGCTGATTAGTTCTCCTTATGAGTTCCTTGCCCAGGCCTCACTTAAGCATTTACCAGTCTTAACACACTTCCTGAAAGCAATCACATATGTCAGAAGAGTGGGTGAGCTTAGTGGTTTGATGGCCTCTCCACCTTATACTGTAGTCAAGGTCACCATGAGGCCCCATCCCAGCTTCTTGCCTAGAGTGGTCTCAGATTTCTACCTATTTCAGTGTTTTTCCTCCTGTGTTTTTCACATGACCCCTTGTCACCCAGGGGAAACTTGTCTCAATACACTAGATATAAAGAGGACATTCTGTTATTACCTGCGAAAAGAACAGGAGTACTTGTGGCACCTTAGAGACTAACAAATTTATTTGAGCATAAGCTTTCGTGGGCTACATGGGACTGTAGCCCATGAAAGTTTATGCTCAAATAAATTCGTTAGTCTCTAAGGTGCCACAAGTGCTCCTGTTCTTTTTGCGGATACAGACTAACACGGCTGCTACTCTGCAACCTGTTATTACCTGGTAATTCTAATAGGTTATTTGTAACATAAGGGGAGACAGGCCAGGGAGAACCCATTACTAGATTAGAAGATGTCTAGAACACTGCTACATCTTAACTGAGAACCCAGTCCTTCCAAGTTTAAAGAACCTCCAAGTTTAAAGAACTATGAGAACCACTGCAGCATCAGTGGCATGCCTCAGAGAAATTAGCTTGGTGGAGCTATGCAAAGCAGCAATTTGGAGTTCAGTGCACACCATCACCGGACACTACTCTTTGGATGTAACATCACTCTCCGATGCCCAGTTTGAGAGAGTGGAGTTACAGTCCATATTTAGCCAAGAACTCCTCATCCACCGGTGGAGCACTGCTTGTCAATCTCCCACAAGTGGGAATGCACAGAGGCCCCGAAGACAAAAGAGAGGTTCCTTACCAGTAACTATTTTTTTTAGAGACGCGTTCACACTACCTGCCCATCTTCCCTTCTACTTTGGAGTTCTACATAACATCAGGACGCCATAGTTGGGAAGGAACTGAGGCAGCTGGGCATACAGTCCCTCATATAGAGTAGGGCAATGATGTCACCCTCAAGTGAGATTTTTTTGTGCATCCCTTCCAATGGACATGGCTTTTCCAGGCCATTTCACAGCATGACACCAGGAGCACCATATCCCACTCTTGAAGAAAAAGTTATTGGTAAGTAACCTCTTTCTTTAATGCATAGTACATGTTGAGATTTAACAGAAGCACAGAAACTACCATAATGGATAAGACCATTGGTTCATACAATCAAATATGCTGTCTTCTACAATGGCCAGTACCAGCTGCTTCAGAGGATGGTGCAAGTAATCCTAGAGAAGGCACTTATTGAAGGATCTGCCCACTGGAAAAGATTTTTCTCTTCTTTTATTGATTAAAGGTTGGCTTATGCCCCAAAGAGTGAGGGTTCATATCACTTCTGAAACTTTTAAAAAATACTATTATAGCTTTGGATATTCGTGTTGTCCAGTTGTTTTTTAAATCCTGTTAAGCCCTTGCCCTTAATTATACTTTGTGGCAGTGCTTTCCACACACTAATTGTACATTGTATGACAAGAATTTCCTTTTATAAGCTTTAAATTTCCCACTTTTTAATTTTATTAAAATACAGCAAGGTTTGCTATTATATAGGCAACGGGACAACTACATTTATAATGTCTTCAAAAATATTACTGTTTCACTCAAGTCTCACAAGCTGCTTTTAACCAGAGGTGCCACATGATGATGATAAAGAAGAATGTTTTACAATGAAAACTATGCTGCATTAACATTTGTGGGCCATATGGCCTTTAAGGGAACCCTATCATCTTTCCTCAACAATTTATGTACCTCTTTCATTCTAGATGGATATTTTTGTTTTGGTTAGTGGTGTGTGTGTGTGTGATTTTCAGAACTCAAAAATGGGTAAATTTTGCCAATTCTCCCGCCCCCAAGACTATTTTAGCAGCTCTAATAATTATGTTAAAAAACTGTGGAGAACTGTATCTGTGATCTCCATACTATATGTGCTGTTGATGGTACAGTATTAATTAATTAATCTAGTTAAAAACACAAGAAATATGAAGAAAGAGTTTGCATCTTAGTGTAATGCAGATCTGTATTCTGTTCCATAAACACAAGAGGTATGGCCTTCAAAAGATCAAACAGTACCTGTGATGCAACAGTTTGACAAAACTTGAGTAATTATTTTTGTTTCCAGCGAGGACAATTTAACATCTGAGACTTCTCTGGCTGGTAGATTACTAGTATATATGGGACATACTTATTTCATTGCTTGTTTAAGATTTTAAAATGATCTGTTTTAAGATTAGGCTTAACTGTGTTTGGAAGTGATCTGTAGACAAATATAGCTAGGCCATATACTGGAGTTCTGTTTTTCTTTAATGTTTTGCAGTCTGGCTAATAAATGCAGGTATATTCCAACCAAAGCCTTGTTTATAGGCATGGATTATGTTACAAGGTAGATGCCATGTTGGAAATAACTATTTCTAGGGCGGACTAATGAAGCTAATTAGGAGATTAAGTGATACTGTGAGTGTTTGAACAAGCTGTAATTAAGAAGTTGAGAAGGCTAATTTTTGTGATTTACAGACTTTTAAAATGGTATTTCAGGCTGTGGGATTACAGCATGACTGTACATTTAGCTATTGTTATTTTTACATCCCTTGAGGACTATTGCTTTCCTGCAAATATCCATACCTGTCTGCTGTATAATCAGATATTGCTCTTTTAGTGGCTTAGTATTGCCACTAGAGGGTAGTATTGAATTCAGTGGTGATATAACTACTGTTACTTGCATATACATCCGAAGAAGTGGGTTGTAGCCCACGAAAGCTTATGCTCTAATAAATTTGTTAGTCTCTAAGGTGCCACAAGTACTCCTGTTATTTTTGCGGATACAGACTAACACGGCTGCTACTCTGAATACTGTTATTTGGACACCTCTTGTCTCAATTTACATAGCTTCACCCACTGGTATCTTGACATCTATTTCCATATTCATCCGTTTGTAAAGTGGTCAATTTCTTGATGGCGTATGAACAGTAAACTGAAACTAGTGATGATTCTAATAAATTTCACTCTGCATTCAGCATCTCACTGTGAGCAAGTATTGCTGTAAGGATATCTAAAGTAAAAGGGAAATTAAAACATGCCATGGATTAGAGGGAAGAAGATAGAGATCCAACATATAGTGGTTGAAGGCAATAACAGGAAGATACATGAGATACCGTGGAAGAAGGAAGGAGGGACAAGACCACTAGCAAGTAAGGAAGAAATAAAGGTTTGACCCTGTGCCCACTGAAGTCAATTATGTAGCTCCCATTGCTTTCAAGGGTGTAGGATCAGCCGCTACAAGACCAAACTTGGGTGGACAAGGACAACTGAGAACAAGAAAGAGAGTCCTGCTCCAGTTAGCCTGCAGCCAAACTACCTGTCTGTGGTGGTGTCAGATCTGAAGCGTAACATTTTGATGGTAGACCTCCAAGGAAAACCCAGATGCTGCAGCGAGTAGTGTCCATGATTCAGTAGGTAGCACTCACAATTCCTTATCTGTACTGAACCAATACTGCAGTGTACTACTGCGGGACATTGTGCTTCTTTTAGTGCCCAGAATATAGGTGACTGAGCAGTAGGTGCAAGAAATCTCTTCAACCCCTCTGCACTGCTGACCCCGCCTGCCTTTCCTCTTTCTTCCCATAGGGCAGAGGTGTAAATATTTGGTTTGCAGGTCAAGCGGGTGCACATTAGGAGGGCTTTGGTCTGTCTAATCTATATCTGACACACATACATACCTTTTCTTCATCAATCACATTTTTCTGCTTCTCTCTCCCTCTCTTTCTGTCCGTCATATGGCCAATCTCTTTATTGTGTTCATTCATGTCATTTACAACATTGGTTTCCCTCATTTCAGCTGATGTTGTTTCTTATTGTGACTTTTATGTAACAATATTCTCAGGTCTTTATCATTTCTCAAGTCATCCGGCAGGCAGGGCCGGCTCCAGGCACCAGCCTGGCAAGCAGGTGCTTGGGGCGGCCACTCCGGCGAGGGGCGGCACGTCCAGGTATTCGGCGGCAATTTGGCGGACAGTCCCTCACTCCCGCTCGGAGCGAAGGACCTCCCGCCGAATTGCCGCCGCAGATCGCGATCGCGGCTTTTTTTTTTTTTGGCTGCTTGGGGCGGCCAAAACCCTGGAGCCGGCCCTGCCGGCAGGTCACTATCTAGAAGAGTTATCCTGTTTGCAGCCTTCCCCAGTGTATGTGCAGATGGGAGGGAAGAGAGTTAAAGACATTCAAAAGTTCTAGACATAACAGACATCTCTTTTAGGGACAAAACTTGCTCACTTCAGTGTAGTTTTCCTGCAAATGGGTGGGACAGGATCTGGGAAGACTGCATAGGGACTGTTCACACCTCTGCAAGGTCTGGGGGATTTGGTGGATGTGCTGCAATTCTGATCTATTAGCTATTTCTTCCGGTCTCATTCCTCATAGTAAGGCACAAGTGGCTGCTTGGCACTTGAGAAGTAGCTAAAGAATTGGCTAGGTGAGACGCTTTCTTCCTCCGATTCATTTTTATTTTCTATTCCATATAGGTTCTTACACTACACTCATCACCATGGTATCTGATCACTGCCCTGTAGCCCTAGAACTTCCTATAGAATAGCCTGACTACTCAGGCCGTTCCCAGGATTTGGGTCTTAGTCTTCACAACAGTTTCAGGTTGCTTGTCTTTAGATTCAGGAAGACAGTACTACACTGGGTCACATTCAGTTCACATTCAGAAGGCTATCGTTGCAACCATAAGGGCTAGAAACGTAACTCTGCTCCAAATAAAAGCTTGTATTCTGAGAAGATCAATGGATAAATACCCACTCCCCTCAATCACTTTCACCAGGGAAGTTTCCTGGTTGCTTGTTGGTGAATGGATTTCTTAAGCTTTGGCTTGTTACTGTCGAAAATGTCCAGTTTTGGCTTGAGCCAGTTTTCTGAAACTTGCTGTTTACATGGCTGTCTCAGCACGCTTTGGACATGACTTGTTTCATTTTCATTGTTTATAATGATGTTTATAATGACCAGATGTCCCGTTTTTAAAGGGACAGTCCTGTTTTGGGGGACTTTTTCTTATATAGGTGCCTATTACCCCCAACCCCCAGTCCTGTTTTTTCACAGTTGCTATCTGGTCATCCTATTTATAAGGCATCCCTGCTCAAGCAGATTTAACTGAACTCTTCTTATAGACAAGACTGGCCTCACTTTACTCCTCTCTGGCAAAAGCAAACCAGTCAATGGTACAGTATTTAAATCTCTCTACCTTTAATTTTGCATGTGGTCCTCTGCTCAACTGTTAAAACTGTGATTATAAAATGTTTGAACAAGCGCATTTTTTCTTCAAAGTCCTTTTTCCTCCTGCGTATCTGTGCATTAATAACATAAACCTGTACAGTGGCATTACAATCTGGAATTAATTATTGTAATATGAACATTTCTATTTTTCTGTCTTCCTCCACTGAAATGTTAGAGATGAATATGTCTTAAAATAGAAAAATTGTAAGTCCTTTTCATAGTAACCTGTTTGAAGATCAGAAAGGAGTACAAAGGAAGAAAAGCTTGTTGTTTGTGTTTGCAATCAAATCTTGGTTAAAAGGAAGTCTGACACATAGACGTAGGGGTTTTTTATATTATATTGAAGACAACTAGATACAAGTCTTGTTGGATTAACTGAAAGTTACGTGCAACAGCAAAAATATTAAAAATAAATACTAGCAAACAAGATGTTCATATTAACATGAACCTTGAAAATGGCTATGCAAAAGGTCGCAACTGATCTTCAAATATTAGTGAAATTTAATTTATTGCCTAGAACAAACACGCAGAAAAGGAGAAGAAAATGGGTCATAGTAAAGAAGCTACTGATAAATTATCTGAATGTCAAAACTATTTTAAAATAAAATACCAAAAATTACATTTAAAGATAAAATTAAACAGCTTCCTACTATGTTCTCAGAAAATATTTTCTAAGACAACTTGAAAGTTTTTGTAAGATTTGCAACTAGTTCGTCAATGTGTTTTTGAAATTATTTAAATAAATATACAGGTACTTAGCATATCTGTATTCTAAGCTGCAAAGGGTAAGAGCTGTTCAGTTCTATGAGTGTGATGAAGCAGAGAAACTGCCCACCAGCACAGAAAGGGTTAAAGAGAGCCGTTGGGCCCAGCTAGTCCTGCCCCATTATACCTGCAGCCAATGCCAAGAGTGAGGGGAGAGAAACGGACTCAATTTGGGGCTGATTGATGAGGAGCTAGCTGCCTCCCTACCTGAGGGGAAAGGCTGCCAGCCAAGGCAGCTACCAGGAAACAAGCACTGTCTCCCGGGTCAAAGGAGACCGAGGAGGAGGCCTAGGAGCACCCGGCCTAAGAGAAACCCAGGTGGCCAAAGCACAGAGATCTTTTGGGATTCCAACCCCACCAAACTTACAGCTGCTCTGCCTGGAAGAACCTGGGACCGCAACAGGACGCTGCCCAAGGTTCACTAGGGGGCACTCCTAGAGACATCCATCTCAGTGACTTCGACTATAGGGGCCATGCCCCAAACTGAAGGGACAGTGGTAAGATGTAGCCCAGGGCAGTGGACGTAAACTCCATGCTGGGAGGTCCCCTACTCAGGGGTCGACTTACGCAGGGACCCTGTGCTGGGACCTGGTGGAGTGGGAAGGGTTGGTTCCCTCTACCCCCCTAAGCCTTAAAGACTGAGACACCTCTGTGACACGCTGTGTCCAGGGCAGCCCTCACTGGAAATGCCAAAGTCAGGGCAGGGTGCAAAAGGGAGAGCAGACACTCCCCAAACTGGTGGCTAACACTAAAGTTAAGCTCTTCAACCAGTCACAAACTGCTCCTGATCCCCCACACTGGTTATCAAGAAGCAAAAAAAGAAATCACACAGCCCCCTTTTTGCATTCTGGTTCTCTGGCTCCCAGTCACCACCTAGGTGCAGTACAGTGAGAAGTTATTTAAACAACTATTCTCACTATACAAAATGTTCTGAACCCCACCAGCCACATTGCCAGGTCAATATTAGGTTGGATCTTACCCAAAATACCACGCTGCCAGACAAGCCTTTAGTGTCTAAAACTAAAGGTTTATTATAAAGACAAAAGAAAGGACAAGAAGAGAGTTACATACATACAAAGACTTCAAAGTCCATATATCAGGTCCTTAGCACCATTGGTGAGTTTGCTGGCTTGAAAGTCCCTCTGGAACACATCCACAGCTTGGATGGGTCATTCAGTCCTTTGTTCAGAGCTTCAGTTCGTAGAAAAGTCACTGGAGGTAAGAAGCAGGATTGAAGACAAAATGGAGAAGATGCAGCTGCCTTTTATAGTTTTTTGCCATGCAACTTCTATTTCCTTTGTTCCAAACACGAGCTGCCCAGCACATGGCATGGAAGCCTTAGAGTTCTGTCCATAGGCATGCCCCTGCGTGTCTTGCTGAGTCATAACCCTTTCAATGGGTTCATTGTACAGTTGACGTCCCTTGAAGGGTCATCAAGCAGGCCTAGTACTGATGCCAATCTGTCTGGGGCGGCATCACCCAGAAACACAGCACAACTTTGGAAATACAGATATACCACACATATCTATAACTCATAATACAAAAGTGATACAAACATTGTCATAAATATAAAGGGAAGGGAAACCACCTTTCTGTATACAGTACTATAAAATCCCTCCTGGCCAGAGGCACAAAATCCTTTTACGTGTAATGGGTTAAGAAGCTCAGGTAACCTAGCTGGCACCTGACCAAAAGGACCAATAAGAGGACAAGATGCTTTCAAATCTGGGGAGGAGGGAAAGGCTTTTGTTTTGTCTTTGTCTGTCTGTTCTGTGTGCTTGCCGGAGACAGATCAAGAAAGCAAGGTGTCCAACTCCATTAGTAAGTACTAGTGAAGAAATGCGTTAGATTACTTTTATTTTGGCTTGTGATTTTCCTTGTCTAGAGGGAGGTTTATCCCTGGATTTGTAACTTTAAGGTTTTGCCTAGAGGGGAGATCCTCTATGTTCTTGAGTTTTTTGTTATTCTGTAAAGTACTTACCATCCCGATTTTACAGAGGTAATTCTTTTACCTTTTCTTTAATTAAAATTCTTCTTTTAAGAACCTGATTGATTTTTCATTGTTTTAAGATCCAAGGGTTTGGGTCTGTGTTCACCTGTACCAAGTTGTGAGGATATTATTTTCAAGCCTTCCCAGGAAAGGGGGTGTAGGGGCTTGGGGGATTATTCTCAAACCTGCCCAAGAAAGGGGGTGTAGGGGTTGGGGGAGATATTTGAGGAAGGTAGGGCTCCAAGTGGCCCTCCCTAAATGTTTGTTTAAATCACTTAGGGGTGGCAGCGTTACTTAATCCAAGGAATAGGGGAGTTTTTAACCTAAGCTGGTAGAAATAAGCTTACGGGGTCTTTCATGCGGGTCCCCACATCTGTACCCCAGAGTTCAGAGTGGGGAGGGTACCCTGACAAACATATAAACAAGATCATCATATTTGGAAAATCATAACATTTCCACCGATATCTTACATGGCATATCTGATCAGATTCCTTGCAGTTTTACAATATTAGTATTTATAATATCCTAAAGTGTCCCCCAGATTCCATACAGCGTCACAACCTCGACCAAGCAGGGGGCCAGAAACCCAGCGCTCCAACTACTAAGCCACCTGGCCCTCCAAGACCTCTGTTACAGTTTTGGTGGAGAATGTGGGCAGATGCCCTAGTCCTGGAATAAGGGAATTGGAAAAAAACACAAAAAAACCCTTAAGCAACCACCAACCTCAACCCCCTCTGGCTGAATGGAGATAGAACAGCTGCTAAAATGGTTGGTCGAACAAAACACACAAGAAGCAGCCGCAGCAGCAGCAACTGCTTCAGCAGATGGCTAATCAGCAGCAGCTGATCCAACACGTGGTCACAATACTATGGCCACCTGCTCCAGCAGAGCCAGCAAATCGCACCCCAGCTATGACCCCCGCCCCCATCAGACTCACCAAATTGGGGCCTGAATATGATCCCAAGGCCTTCCTTCAAACCTTTGAGCAGGTGGCAATAGTAGCCCCATGGCCCCGAGACCAATGGACTGTGGTGCTGTCCCATACTTAACCGAGGTAGTGCAAGCCATGTATCATGCTTTAGAGTCTTTAGACCCTGCCGCAGCCCAAGAATATAAGCATGTCAAGGCAACCATTCTCAACGTCTTAGGCATCTCGGAAAAGACATTCCAGCAATGCTTTCATAGGGAACAGTACCCACCGTGGGCAAGACCTCACTTGGTTGCCCAGAAACTACAAGACTCATGCTGGAAATGGCTAAAACCAGTCACAAAGACTGGAGCTCAGGTAGCCAAGCTAGTCCTTCTGGAACAGTTCACCTAGATACTACCCCTTGGGAGAAAGGAATGGGTGTTACAGCATCGTCCTGAAACCATGGCGGATGCCATTCAGCTGGTTGAAAATTACATGGCCACGAAGACCCCCATAATGGCACCCCACCAGAGACCTGTGGGGACCATGAGCCCCCTGCCACCAAAAGAGGAAGCAGCTCATGGAAGCCAGTATCTTGAGTGGCTTAAACCAACTCCCCCCCTCACCTGGACTCCAGAGGGCCTGATGACTGAGAGGCCCCAGGGTCTTCCTGCCTGCAAGTCTGGAGCCAATGACTCGCACCCCAGTCTGAAAACCACTTACCCACCAGAGGTTAAGAAAGGAACATCACTGGAGCCTGAACTTGGCAGATCTCATGGGGAAGAGAGCACCTCAGTACCCTGAGTCGGGACAGGGTAACAGCCAAGACCCAGACAAATGTTTCACATGTGGCCATCCCAGGCACTGGTCCAGAGATTACCCCTACATGGAGTATAGCTGTGGGAAGATCTTGACCCTGGGGGGCATGAGCTCCATAACACAACTCAGCGCAGATAACCATCCAGGTACGAGTGAATGGGATAGAAGAGGTGGGGCTTGTGGACTCAAAGTGTGCCCAGACCCTCATGTGAAGCTCTGTGGTTCCTAACCCATAAGAACATAAGAATGGCCCTACTGGGTCAGACCAAAGGTCCATCTAGCCCAGTATCCTGTCTTCTGACAGTGACCAGTGCCAGGTGCCCCAGAGGGAATGAACAGAACAGGTAATAATCAAGTGAACCATCCCCTGTTGCTCATTCTCAGTTTCTGGCAAACAGAGGCTAGGGACACAATTCCTGCCCATCCTGGCTAATAGCCATTGATAGACCTATCCTCCATGAATTTATCTAGTTCTTTTTTGAACCCTGTTATGGTCTTGGCCTTCACAACATCCTCTGGCAAGGAGTTCCACAGGTTGACTGTGCGTTGTGTGAAGAAATACTTCCTTTTATTTGTTTTAAACCTGCTGCCTATTAATTTCATTTGGTGACCCCTAGTTCTTGTGTTATGAGAAGTAGTAAACAACACTTTCTTATCTACTTTCTCTACATCAGTCATGATTTTATAGACCTCAATCATATCTCCCCTTAGCCGTCTCTTTTCCAAGCTGAAAAGTCCCAGTCTTATTAATCTCTCCTCATACGGAAGCCGTTTCATACCCCTAATCATTTTTGTTGCCCCTTTACTGAACCTTTTCCAATTCCAATATATCTTTTTTGAGATGGG
This sequence comes from Terrapene triunguis, assembly GCF_002925995.2. NCBI lineage: Eukaryota > Metazoa > Chordata > Testudines > Emydidae > Terrapene > Terrapene triunguis. The sequence goes on along the minus strand of NW_020664483.1, from coordinate 13,775,276 downwards.
GGAACCACATGTGCACACAGTATTCAAGATGTGGGCGTACCATGGATTTACATAGAGGCCCCGGGGTCGAGTTGGGGCACTATCCTGTTACAGTGTGTGTATGGGGATGTGAAATTGTATCCTTGCATTTAGGTGACTCTAACAGTGCGGGAGCGTACAAAGTCCCTGATGGTGGGCCTGGCCCTGACACTTGCGTACCCTGTTATTAGCAGCTGAGACTGGAGCCATTTTGGGGAGTTGTTAAAGGAGCTTGTGGGACCCCCTTCAGACTGCAAGGCCTCCCTACTGCCAGCTATAGATCTGCCTGAGCCTGTGACCCTTGCAGGTGTGGGAGAGATCCCTGATCATAGAATAGCAGGGTTGGAAGGGACCTCAGGAGGTCATCTAGTCCAAACCCCTCAGAGCAGGACGAATTCCCAACTAAATCATCCCAGCCAGGGCTTTGTCAAGCCTGACCTTAAAAACCTCTAAGGAAGGAGATTCCACCACCTCCCTAGGTAACCCATTCCAGTGCTTCACTACCCTCCTAATGAAAAAGTTTTTCCTAATATCCAACCTGATCCAGGTGAGGGGACATCCCACTCATCAGAACCCACCCAGCAATACAAGGCCCCGTCCCAACCTGATGTGGCGGTCCCAGATTCTGACCTAGTTCTCCAATTTTGTAGAACAACAGGCAGACAACATGCTGAGCCGAGCATACTCCCTAGTTGGGGTAGTAAATGGGGAGAATATCGAGCCCTGTCAAGTGGGTTTGTTCTCACACTTCAAATTTCAGGCTGACCACCTATACTGCATTGAGAAGGACCGGCAAACTGAGGCCGTTTGGAATCAGCTTCTGGTACCCCAACCCTACTGAAAGGATGTTATGCGACTTGCCATCCCATATCCTTCACAGGGCACCTCAGGAGGGAGAAGACACTAGCCCAAATTCTGGCCAGCTTGACTGAAATGCAGAGCCCTTGTGGGGTTCCAACCCCACCAAACTTACGGCTGCCCTGCCCGGAGGAACCTGGAACAGCAACAGGACACTACCCAAGGTTCACAAGGGGGCACTCCTCGAGACAAATCACCACAGCGACTTGGACTATAGGGGCCAAGCCCCAAACTGAAGGGACAGTGTTAGGACATAGCCCAGGGCAGTGGACATAGACTCTGTGCTGGGAGGTCCCCTACTCAGGAGTTGACTTACACAGGGTCCTGGGCTGAGACCCAGTGAATGTGCGGGGCCCAGGTTCCCCAGTTCCCCCCAGCCTTAAAGATTGAGGCACCTCAACCAACCAGGAGGCTGGAAATCAAGCACTCCAATCACTAGGCCACCCAGCCCTCCAAGCCCTCTGTTACAATGAGAAATTGGTTTCTACATGCGTGCATGCACACACAAAAAGGAAATTAAGTAGATGTTACTCAGATAACATGAAGGGACTACATTTTCAGTGCTCTGCATGGGAAATGAACTGTGTGATTCCCACCAATGTGGGAGTTTGATAGCTAAATCTCAGGACACTGATATAGGTATAGATCTAGATCTACCTATCTATCTATGAATCTTATTTAAACTGCTGAAAGCAAGTAAATTCAGAATTATGGCATGTTCCCTAACAGTGGCTGGTATTAGATGTCTGATGAACTAAAATACCTGTGCATATAGGGATGAGTTACAAAAAGTATTTCAGACTCTTTGAATTTCCATGTTGTTGTTCTATAATATTTCTATAGATCCATCAATTTACACTGTTCATTACAAACATGGATAAGACGTTCTCAGCTCCAAAGAGCTTCTGCTTTGAGTAAGACGTGCCTCGTTACACTGCTAGAGCAATGGTGCAAAAATTTCTTCAAACCCTCTGTCACTGCAGCCCCGCAGTTGCTAGCCAAGCAATGTTAGAATCTGGTTTAGCTACAACTGGTATTAATAGAGCTGCCGTTATAGTCAAGTACTGGAACAGGTTACCAAGGGAGGTTGTGGAATCCCGGTCACTGGAGGTTTTTAAGAACAGGTTAGACAAACACCTGTCAGGGATGGTCTCGGTATATTTGGTTCTGCCTCAGCGCAGTGGGATGGATTAGATGACCTTTCAAGGTCCCTTCCAACCCTACATTTCCATGATTCTGTGAGTATTATTTAAATATTTTTATTTTGTGTTAGAATAATTTCTTGATGCTCATCTTTTCTCATTTTAAAAACCATAAAGATGTATTGCCTTCTCTCAGGGCTTTGCAGTGAGAAATCATTTATGTGAAAATGTAAGATCTATTGACTTGAAGTTTTGAAAAACTTTGAAACAACATTCAATGTCTAAAAATATAGCATAAAACAGTTTGGCATTTAGTATTTCTACAATTACTCTATGTCATGTGTCAACACTGGTTATCTACAGTGTGAATTACTTATCTGTTATCAGGCCTTAAGGGTCTTTACCAAAAAGTGTATATGAACTTTTCACTCTATGAAGTCAAAACCCAGGTCAATTATATCTATCTTTGGTGAGCATTTAACTTTTCACACCAGCTCTGTCAGACAGTTGCTACAGATTGTAACACTTGCCTGCAGTATCAATTAAACAATGAGTGCTGGGCTCCATTAATGTTGTCAGAGGTATGACTGATTCATAAACTGAATGTCTCTACCAAATAGCATTACCTCAAGTTCATTCCGTTTAGTTATTCTTAATCCTGTTATCTTGTAAGTTAGTCAATAGCTGCCTTTCACAAGAGTGTATCAATATTATGTTGTAAAAGTATGCATGAAGGTATGAAAGATGATTTTCTGGGTTAGGCAGTGGGCTGGAACTCATGAGATCTGGATTCAGTTTCTGAATTGGCCACAATATATAGCTGTCTAACCTTAGGCAAGCCAGTATTTTCTGTGCCTCAGTCCCCATCTGTCAAATGGGAACAATGTTACTTCCTTACCTCAAGGGAGTATTTTAAGGATAATTCATGAATGTCTGTGAGGCACTCAAATACCTTAATGATGAGGGCAATGTAAGTGCCTAGACAGACTGATTGATATTTAAATGAACCTGATAAATGTATCTGTACTGTGATCATTAAACTGGATCTTTTTCAGCCAGTGTTCGTTATATTTATTGTAGAAGCACCTGTTAATTTTTAATTTATTTCCTCCTCATCACACTAGAGCTATGCCCATCTCTCCCAAAAATTAATTTATATATGTTTTTGTCAAAATTAGGGAATCTGTATAAGCATGAGAAGTGCTGTTCAGATCTTCGGCACATAAAGCCATTTTTAGATACCTAAATATGAGGCCTGATGTTCAGAAGTGCTGAGAACCTACAGCGTCCATTGGCTTAAGTACCTCTAAAAATTAGGCCACTTTTATTTAGATGCCTAAATGTGGCTTTAGATGTCTAAAATATAGGCAGACAGGTGTGAAAATGTTGGCTTGATTCAGAAGGAAAGTGAAGCAACAGTGAGTCAAAATAAAATAGATGCCTTTAAGGCAGATACACCAAATCTATGCCAAAAACACACACACACGTCTGTATGTTTTTACTTTTAAAGGGCCAAATCATGCCATTTTCACACTGAAGTCTTGTTGACTTCAGTGTGCCCAACTAAGGACTGAGGAAATATGGAGGGAATAGATGGTGATCATGAGGCATTGAATTTTACAGATAAAAATGCACAAAATTTTGCTACAACCTTGAGTACCAATTTGTACCATAGCAAAACTTAATTACATTAAAGGCCAGGATTTGAGCATGCGCAGAAAGAATTGAGCAGAGTTTATTATAAATTAAAAGTCTGATGGTAATTAAGGGCTTGTCTACACACGCAAGTTGTATTGCTTTAACTGTTGTGACAAAGCTCTGTCCTTGTCTCCGTGGGTCCCGTGTTTCCTGGCAGATTTCGCTAGCCTCAGAGGCTCACTGTGACCCTCCACATAGCCCTTCTCTCTCTAGAGGCAAGGGTCACAGCTTACTGAGCCATTTTCATCATAAGCAAGCAAGGGAGGTGAGGAGAAGCAACTCTCCCTCGCACAGTCTCTGTTGTCTCCCAGTCTCAGTGATTAATTGGGGAGGGGAGGGGGGAGCCCGGGCCCAGCCTCTACTCCGGGCTCCAGCCCAGGGACCCTAATAGTAGCAGCTATGGTAGCTGACCTTTTGGAAATAGGACGTGTACAATTCCGTGGGCCACTTCCCCACAGCAGCCCCCACTCAATAACTCCTTCACCGTTACCTCAGGGCCTCCTTCCTTGCACCTGATATGGATTTGTACTGCTTTGGAACAGCCTTCCGAGGGAAACGGTGGGGGCGAAAGACCTCTCTGGCTTCAAGATTAGGCTAGATAAGTTTATGGAGGGAATGGTTTAATGGGATAACGTGATTTTAGTCAATTAGGTAATAAAGTGCCATCGCTGGTAAAATGTGGGTCTGGCTAGAGAATCTTGCCTGTATGCTCGGGGTTCTACTGATCGCCATATTTGGGGTCGGGAAGGAATTTTCCTCCAGGGTAGATTGGCAGAGGCCCTGGAGGTTTTTCGCCTTCCTCCGCAGCATTTGGCAGGGGTCGCAAGCTGGAGGATTCTCTGCGACTTGAAGTCTTTAAATCACGATCTGGAGACTTCAACAGCTGAGTTAAGGGAAAGTGGGTGGGTCAGCTTTTGTGGCCTGCATCATGCGGGAGGTCAGACTAGATGACCATAATGGTCCCTTCTGACCTTTAAGTCTATGAGTTTATGAGTCTATGAGTTCCTCCAACAGCACAGCTTTCTCCTACAGCTCCTGACATGCGCACCTCACTGACTAACTGGGAGGCTTTTAACTAGTTCCAGCCAGCCCTTGATTGGCTTCAGGTGTCCCAATCAACCTAGCTATCTCCACTACTTTCTAGAAGGATCTTAATTCATAGATTCATAGATTCTAGGACTGGAAGGGACCTCAAGAGGTCATCGAGTCCAGTCCCCTGCCCTCATGACAGGACCAAATACTGTCTAGACCATCCCTGATAGACATTTATCTAACCTACTCTTAAATATCTCCAGAGATGGAGATTCCACAACCTTCCTAGGCAATTTGTTCCAGTGTTTAACCACCCTGACAGTTAGGAACTTTTTCCTAATGTCCAACCTAAACCTCCCTTGCTGCAGTTTCTTGTTCTATCCTTAGAGGCTAAGGTAAACAAGTTTTCTCCCTCCTTATGACACCCTTTTAGATACCTGAAAACTGCTATCATGTCCCCTCTCAGTCTTCACTTTTCCAAACTAAACAAACCCAATTCTTTCAGCCTTCCTTCATAGGTCATGTTCACAAGACCTTTAATCATTCTTGTTGCTCTTCTCTGGACCCTCTCCAATTTCTCCACATCTTTCTTGAAATGCGGTGCCCAGAGCTGGACACAATACTCCAGTTGAGGCCTAACCAGCGCAGAGTAGAGCAGAAGAATGGCTTCTCGTGTCTTGCTCACAACACACCTGATAATGCATCCCAGAATCATGTTTGCTTTTTTTGCAACAGCATCACACTGTTGACTCATATTTAGCTTGTGGTCCACTATAACCCCTAGATCCCTTTCTGCCATATTCCTTCCTAGACAGTCTCTTCCCATTCTGTATGTGTGAAACTGATTGTTCCTTCCTAAGTGGAGCACTTTGCATTTGTCTTTATTAAACTTCATCCTGTTTACCTCAGACCATTTCTCCAATTTGTCCAGATCATTTTGAATTATGACCCTATATTCCAAAGCAGTTGCAATCCCTCCCAGTTTGGTTTCATCTGCAAACTTAATAAGCGTACTTTCTATGCCAATATCTAAGTCATTGATGAAGATATTGAACAGAGCCGGTCCCAAAACAGACCCCTGCGGAACCCCACTTGTTATACCTTTCCAGCAGGATTGGGAACCATTAATAACTACTCTCTGAGTACAGTTATCCAGCCATTTATGCACCCACCTTATAGTAGCCCCATCTAAGTTGTATTTGCCTAGTTTATTGATAAGAATATCATGCGAGACCGTATCAAATGCCTTACTAAAGTCTAGGTATACCGCATCCACCACTTCTCCCTTATCCACAAGACTCGTTATCCTATCAAAGAAAGCTATCAGATTGGTTTGACATGATTTGTTCTTTACAAAGGACAAATTGGCCCCAGGTGTCTTGATTAACCTGGAGCAACTTTTGGTTACCATGGTACCAGGGATTTGTTTAGCCTGGGGCTAATGTACCTGTTCCTCACTACTTTACTATAGCCATCTGGCCTTGCCTCGTCTCACTATACCATTATAGTTAAAGGGTACAGCCCTCCTAGTGTGGGCAGTTGCATTTGTATAAAGGTTCTTTGTCCGTCCATGCTGGAAGAAAGACAGAAAGCCATGAATGTGGATTAATTAGGCCGCAACTTTATTCATGTATAATACCTGGAAGTATCTGGCAATAAATTGTACAGTGCAGGGAGGAGGTGGCTGTCTCTGATCCAGATGTAGGAGCCCCAAACCCCTTTCCTCAGCTCCCTTAAAGGAGACCAGGAAAAGGAGGGGTTTGGCTCCCTGCTGACAAGACACCAGGAGCCTCCAACCCCACTTACTCAGTTCCCATAAGGGATGTATTCCTTCAAATCCTTTTCCAATCACATGTATCCAATAACATATGCCTTCCATACTAAGTACCTGCATTGAACATTTGCCACACCTATTATGTATAAATTGTGACATGATAATCTAACCTGCCTACTCCACCCCACCAGACCAGACCAGCTGTAGGGAAGATGAAAAACCCTTGGCCAATCTGGCGGGAGGCAAAAATTCCTTCAAGCCCCACCAGGGTAAAGGGGAAACTAGTGTGATGCCCACAGCAGGTCAAAAGGGAACCCAGTCCTATTCCAAATACATGTGTGGGTGGGTTCTTCCATCTTGATAATGGGAAACAGGGCCTTTCATGGCTGCATGGGTTATAAATACCTCTCCCACTCTTTCTGTTAGCAGGAAGGGCAATGCAGTGACCTTGACCTGGCCCCAACTGCATCCTGCCCTTCCTGTCCATCCCTGTAAGCTTTCTCCCTTCTGCCCCCCTGTTGCAAGGGAACCCTTAAAAGGGCAATGCCTCTTTTCTTCCAGCAAGCTGGACAAAGACCCAACACCCACAAATGTTTCAGTGGGCACTTTATATTGCTATAACTATTTCAATATGGGAAAAGGAATTAAGCTATACTGGTATAAGGCACCTTTATGCCAGTATAACTGTGTCTACACTAGGGCTTGGACCAGTGTAAGTATTTCACTAAATAAACATTCCCCATACCAAAATAGGTGTGCCAATACTGTGAGTGAATCAGGTTGTAGTTAATGTAATATTGCATAAAATGGAGATGCCCGTGTATAATAAACACAAAGACTTGTCCATCAGCATCTAGAAATATAGAATGTTCATACAAGTGTATTTTAGAACATCTCTTCCTTGCAAATATTTGAACAGGAGTGAACTGACAAGTTGTTGACATTTTTTCAAGAGATTGCTAATCCAAGAAGTCAAATATAGCTGATCCGCAACAAATAGTGGTTCTTCACCATGTGCTTCAGGACTCTCTACAACACACAGTTAAGCAACCAAACTGTTCAAAATAATGATTTCTGTTAATCCTGATACTTAGCAGTCAAATAAAAATGCAGTGAATTTCTGAATTTTGTATTTATTTTTACGGATACTGTTTAAGGATCTGATCCTGCTATTGGCTCTGCATAGGTGGCACTTTCGGCCCACATGGATCCCCATTGGACCCCATCCATGCAGAACTAGTTGCAGGATCAGGACTGCAATATTTTGAATCCAGGTAAGATAGATGAGCAGCAGCTATATTAAATGAAAGATATGCATTGAAGATGTGCTTATAATTACTATCACTTGGGGTGAAAATGTTTGTTCTGATTTATAGCTGAACTTTTGATTAGGATGAAAGTTATGTAGTAATTTTGATATTTTTAAGGAGCTATATAATTTTGTTACAGTTAAACACTGAACTATCTTAAAATTTAAAACTGTAAATATAACTTAACTATTTGTAATTACAAAAGACAGGACTTAGTTTCAGATTTCTAAAACAATAATAAAAACCATGAAGAATTAATTCAATGGAGCATGAAACAACTTCACGGCATATGGAAATAAATTTACAATGTATGATTTTCATGCCAGAATTCTTGGGTTATCAGATAATGTATTTCCCTTCAATGACTATTCAGCCTTTTCTTACAATAAGAGCTTCAGTGTGTATTTCATTACAGTGTATACTGTGTGTTGTACACCCGTCTACATATTACCTTTTTCTTCTGAAAAAAGTCTGAAACTAATATTTTAAGATAGGTCAGATTTTGAATTGAGTTGGTTTATAAGAACATGTATGGATTTCCACTTCCTAAAACTGAGGATTGCATTTATAAATGGAGGTCCTAATTCCCATTTACACTAAAGTCTCTTTACATTTCTCTGACAGTGTAAAGGGGATTTTGCGTAAAGGGGGGGGTGTGGATAAATGTAATGTAATTTGTACTCCATTTAAAGCCCTTTACCCTGCCAGAATAGCGTAAAGGGACATTGTGAAAATGAGAACCAGGCCCTGAATGTTATTTATTATGCAGTGTCAAACTTCTATTTAAACACATACATACAGCTTTGTTAATGCCACCTTAAAGATGAGAATTTAAACATGCAGATATCAGAATGTCAGAATTATGATTCCCACAGCAACCAAACTTCAGTTGTTCATTCTCAAGTTTAGCTTGTTCTTTGCTAGAGTTCCTAGGTAGGATTGCCAGGCATCTGTTTTTTGACCGGAACACCCACTCGAAAAGGGACCCTGGCGGCTCTGGTCAGCACCACTGACCGGGCCATTAAAAGTCCAGTCGACAGTGCAGCAGGGCTAAGGCAGGCTCCATGCCTGCCCAGGTTCTGTGCAGCTCCCCTGAAGTGGCCAGCATGTCTGGCCCCTAGGCGCAGGGGCGATCAGGGAGTGCTCCACAGCTCCCATTGGCCTGGAACAGCAGCCAATGGGAGCTGTGGGGGCGGCACCTGTGGGCACGGGCAGTGCGCACCGCACAGAGCTGCCTGGCCGCACCTCCATCTAGAGGCCGAACATGCCGGCCGCTTCCAGGAGCAGCACGGAGCAGGGCAGTCATAGAGCCTGCTTTAGCCCTGCTGCGCCACCGACTGGGAGCTGCCTGAGGTAAGCGCTGCCCGGCTAGAGCCCTCACCCTCAACCCCCTACCTGAGGTCGGAACCCCCTCTCGCACCCTAACTCCCTCCCAGATCCCGCACCCCCTCCTGCACCCCAACCCCCTACCCCAGCCCTGAGCCCATTCCTGGAGCCTGCACCTCACACCTCAGCCCCCTGCACCAGCTCAGAGTCCCCTCCTGCACCTCAAATTCCTCATCCCCAACCCCACTCCAGAGCCCGCACCTCCAGCCGGAGCCCTCACCCCATCCCACACCCCAACCCCCTGTCCCATCCCAGTGAAAGTGAGTGAGGGTGGGGGAGAGCGAGCAGCGGAGGGAGGTGGGCTGGAGTGAGTGGGGGGCGGGGCCTCAGATAAGGGGTGGAAACGGGGCAGGGCCTCGGGGAAGGGGCAGGGTGGGGCAAGTGTGTTCAGTTTTGTGCAATTAGAAAGTTGGCAACCCTATTCCTAGGAGGTGTAAATTCTTATCTGTAAAATCCAGGTAAGGGATGATTAGATACGGAGATGAACCGGAAAACTACATCTGCCTCCACAAGCCCCGAATTTAAATCCAAATAAAAACTGTGTGACTTGGGGATACTTCTGCAATGAACCAAATCCCAAATACCTCTTGCATTTGGGAAAGTTCAGTTTCAATTCTGGATCTAAACTTAGAGGAAGCTCTTACAAATAGACCGAGGCAAGCAAATCCCTCTACCCGCTCAAATTGCCACTGACTTCAGTGGTGTTGTGCCGAGGTGTAGGGGTCTGCTCACATGGCTCCATTTGCAGGATCTAGCCCTTAGACATTTGGGCCAAAGCCAACAAACACAGCTAAGTTCTTATTTTCCTTGTCGGCTCTCCTGAATCCAGCCATGATAAGCAGATGGAAGTGGGAACGCCTACATGAAAAATATTGACATGTATATGAAATTTGAGAGATAATAGTAGGGTGACCAGATGTCCCGATAAAATCGGGACTGTCCCGATATTTAACCCTTTGTCCTGCGTCCCGATCAATGTACGATTGGGACGCCATTTGTCCCAATATTCAGGTAAGGAGGCGAGCGGGAGGCGGGTGCTGACCCCATGGGTGCTCTGGGGCTGGAGCACCCACGGGGAAAAATTGCAGCCAAGCTCCCCCCTCCTAGCCTCCTTCTCCCCCCTTCCCCCTAGCGTGCCGCGTCCCCACTCCTCCCCCCCTCCAGCGCTTCCTGGCGCCTAACAGCTGTTTGGCGGCGCTTAGCGCTTTCCAGGAGGGAGGGGGGAGGAGCGGGGTTTTGGCGTGCTCAGGGGAGGAGGCGGAGAAGAGGCAGGGCAGGGGCGGGGAATTGGGGAAGGGGGTGGAATGGGGGTGGGGCGAGGGTGGTGCAGGGGCGGAAAGAGGCGGGGGTGGGCGAGCACCCACCCGGCAGAGGGGAAGTCGGCATCGTAGGGTTGAGTGGCGGGCGGGGGAGTGAAGAGCCGAGCGGGCGGGGAGGCGAGCGGTGGGTGGGGGACTGAGGAGGGACGCAGCAAGCCAGCGGCAGGCCGGGGGATGAGGAAGGGCACGGTGGGGGGGCCGAGTGGGGAGAGGGCGGGACCTGGGGCAGAGTGGGGGTGGAGCCTGGGAGGAGCGGGGGTGGATTGTGGGCAGGGCTGATGGCACCCCAATGTGTCCCGATATTTTAGTGTGGTGATCTGGTCACCCTAGATAATAGAGTAGTTTCCTTAAATCAATCAGATATTAGCAGTTTGGTGGAATAAACTATAAGGGAGAATTAAGAATCTGGATTATTTTTATACTCAACCAGATTACAAACTGATTCCTAATGAAGGTTTTTAAAAAAAATCAGATTATCTACATTTCTATTTTGTTTCTAAATGCCTTCCATTATATAGCACTCAGGTCAAATATTTTTCCCAAGACATGACATCCATGTGAACAGATACAAAGGGAATGATCCTGCTCCCATAAATGTCAGTGTATATTTTTCCATTAATTGCTATGGGAGCAGGATTGAGCTCAAAGAGATCTACTTGTTTGTATGGGATAACTATTTGTTGTTTAAGCTAGTTGATCAAGTTACAGTAAAATAAAATAAAAAAAGATTACTTTAAAAATACGAACCTTCCTGTTTTCCAACTTTTTAAAATGTGTTTTGCATATTTTGCACAATGAAATATATTTGTCTGCTCATCAAAGCTACAGTACATACCTTCTTATCTAGTGTTTCTGATTGGATCCAAACTTTATCTCACAGAGTTGACTATTACATTTCTTAATATCACTGTGCTGCAAGGAATTGCTCTCCTTGGTGAAGGAGAAATTGGTCATGAAGAAGAAGAAAAAGAGACTGATCACTGCTGCTCCAGATATTACATCTCAGAAACACAGAATGAATTGTAGAGTGGTTTTCTGGCTTACCTCATTGGTTGAACACCTGATATCTGATCAGTTATAGCTTTGACAATGAAAATGGGAATGAATTCCAGTGATTACAGAGAGATAATTCTGATGCCCACATGGAAAAAGTAGTAAAAAACAAAACTGAGCTTTGGAAGATATTCTGTCCAGAAGCTTATAAAAATGATAGCCATTTCCTTATTCTCTCATGTAATTAATTTTGCTAAAGTTAAAAAAAAATTGTGGTGATATTTTGCTAAAATAGAGCTCACGTTAGGACTTCGGAAAAAGCCTTAGCTAATGTATAGTTAGATAAACATCACAGCAAAAATGTGTATATATATTTATATATACAGATATATCCCAACTATCTTTATATAAAAATAGGTTGGAAAATCTTCCTAGCAAAATAGTTCTTTTTCTTTCAATTTTTTAAAACAGAACTTTGCAAGCTTAAGGAGAGCTTTAAGTCAATGAAGAAATCAAACGTCAGAAAAAAATTAAGATCACAAAACTTATAAACCAGAAGCAAGAAAAGGGCATACGTAAAAGGTAACCTGCACTTGTCTTTACAAATCCTGCAAAGATTTATTTGCTTAAATTCAAGCAGATGAGTAATTTCATTTAGCTCAATGTGACATCGCATATGCTTGAAGCATGTGCGTAAGTCTTTGCAGGAGCAGAGCCTAATTGATGCAGTTAAAGAAATGTTGTAAACTTTGCACATCATTTTTTTAAAAAAAGAGTTAAGAAAATTGTGCAACAAATCAGGTAGTTAGCTATTGAGATGCTATAATTTGATTGTTGTGCCTGGGTTGAGTTCCTTCAAATATGTTTCCTACCAGAGGAGAATAATTCCATAATAGTGAATATTAATGCATGGAATGTATCACATTTTATTTTAGGGATATAAGTCTTCCATTCATACAGACTGGAGTAAAATATAATTAAACAGAAGACGTCTCAGGTTAGGGGATGGTTAAAAAAGTTTTTCCAGTGGACTGGTGATCACTTCACCAAAACAAGCCATCTCCACAACTGGCACTGATTGGCCTTCTTGTTGATAGTCAGGGCATAAAGGCCAAGGATAAGATGGGTCTATAAACTGAATTGCCCCTCACGCCTAGATGTGGTACCTCCAGATCAGGCTTGGATATGTTGGCAGGATCCATCTTTTACTCCTGTGAATAAACAGAGGACATCACTCCCCTGGACAGTCAATCCATCATTTTTTAGCTGAGGACTAAAATATAATTTTGAATATGCTGCTTCAGTTTGATCATTTTCCTACACACCTTTTTTTTTTTCAATAGTGGAGTGAAAATGTTTAAAAATAGGAAAAGTATCCAAAAGTTATTATTTGGTGCTGAGTGCAAAGCACCTTTCTGTCTTTTCCTCTCTGACACTCAAGGGAAAAAAACACTTGAAAGCATTCTTTTGGTGCTTAATCCGGTACTTCCCTTTTGCTCCTCTCTTCCTTTCTGTCTCTCTGATGCTCAAGGCTTGGCTCATAAACAGACTAAAACCAAAAATATAATGGTAATAATTAGATGAAAAAGCAAGAATTTTGTTCTAAGAATTACCATAACTGTTAATGTCTCTGTTGGCTCTCATACCTGGAGAAGTTTAAATCAGCTTGGGGGATACCATGTTTAGCAGATGTTTTCTACTCAGTCTTCATCATAATCCGATTGAGTGAATGGTGACTTTGAAGTTGGCAATGAAAAATGAGCTTAATTTGTGAGTGACAGTGAACCTACAAGCTTGGAAGAAGTTGATTGCCAGAATAAAAATGTAAGACTAGTCAGAGAGAATACTTTAGAGACCAGACCACCAGGTTTGAAGTATGTAGATTTCTTGTAACCAAAAAAAGGAGTCTAGCAAATTTCAGTGAATATTCTGCCTTCCAAGAAATAAAATGAAAGCAGCCTGAAGTCGTAAGAAGTCAAAGTATATCAGTTATACAGCTGAGGTGCTCTCCTAATAATAACGGTGAAGCAATATTGTACAGTGAGGTCCTCAATGGGTTTAAATCACATAGTCCATTAACAAATGTCTCGTGAGAATTTTTTTTCTCCTACTGGTATAATTGGACCTGCTATCTCAGAAAGATGGTGTTGTGCATCCTAATCTGCAGTTGCTGAGTTGCTCCACCTCTGAGCTTGGGTCACAAGACATTAATTCTTTGTGATCTGGTGTGCCCTGTTGAAGGACAGGAGTTTTTTTGGTGCAGTCCAGAAATCAATTTACGTTGAAATACTATTCTCAGAAGTGGAAAAGATTTTCTCTATAAACAGATGGTAACACCATCTCCAGGTTCTGCATCCATATATTAGATTATTCATTGTGCCTAAGTCTCTCAGCCTCTTTTCTTCTGTCAAGGTGCTCCTGCATGCCAGCTCAATATATCATCTGTGAGTGGCAGATTCTATTTTTTTTTTCAGTCAAACCACCCTCACAAAATTTCTGAAAAAATGCGGTTAATTAATGTCTTCCTGTCAGTCAGAGAACAAATTCTATCAAGGACCTTAACCTTGTGATTCTTGAGGACTTGTTTTTCTTCCACTTGTCAGTTACATCTGTAAGAAGAACAAGAGTATTACAGAATTTAATGGCTAGCCTCCTTTCACTGTCTTCCACATGGACAGTGTTGTCCTGTGTCCTCATCCCATACTTATTCCAAAAGTGGTGCCCAAGTTCCAGCAATCTCCTGGTGTTCTTGCCAAAACCTCATTCTTGCCCAGGGGAGACTATACTCCATTCACTAGATGTCGTGTGTTTTGAACTTGTACTTGGATAGGACTAAGGGGTTTAGGAAGTCAGAAAGATTTTTTGTAGTTTTGGGGATCGGTGTAAAAGGAATGCTTTTTCTACTCAGCAGTGTTTAAGTGGATTGAGCTGTGCACTGAGATATAATATGTTAGCTAGGGTGAAAGTATCTCAGGGTATTACAGCAATCTTTATCAGGACTAAGGTGACATCCATGATGAGTCTCTAATATTTTCATCATACAACTCTCTTGATTTGACATTTATGTCAGATGCTTGGTTTGGGAGGGCAGTTCCAGTTAGAACTCCTCAGCCCATCTTTCTGTGGGTGTAGTACTATTTAGACTCCCACAGTGGGAAAATGAGAGCCTATCTCCAAAATGAAAAACATGGCTCTGGCCAGTACCATACGAACTACGGTTCTTCAGGAGTGTTGCCTCTGCATATTCATGTTAAATGCCCTCCTTCCTCTATTCCACAGAGTTCTACTTTGATGCAACCATTGGGCAGAGGCAGTTGGGGCACATGGCCTTGTTTGTAACCTCAGCTGGGAATATTTGGTGCCACAAGAGGTTGGTCACACAGGTCCAATGGAAACTACTTTCCAGAAGGTTCGTGATGCTCAGTGGCGTGGGAGGAGAGAGGGGACAGAAGGGGACTCATTCTCACAACTGTGAATATGGAGAGACAACACTTTAAAGAAACAAAAAACCGTTAGAATTGCAATCATGTTACATAACAGTCACCTTATACATTTTATCTGATTGACACCGGTTGTCCTTGTGCGTTAGTAATAATTTAATATAATCTCCCTATGTTTCTGATCTAGGAAAGCCGTCACTTTAGGTATTTCACTTTAATTACTAGTGCCTGCAAGGCTCTCCTGTTCAAAACTCTCTCTTGACTTCACTGAATGTTTCCTATGTGCAGGGCTTGCAGGGTCAAACCCTAAAAGTATATTCTAATATTCCGGGGTCAAACCTTAAAAAACAGCCTCTAATTTTGCTTGCACAGTTATTACTTTGACACACGCATATCTGGTAATGTTGTATGTAAACAGCTGCAAGGACAAAGATAGAGCCTGGTTGTAAATTTGGCTCTAAATATAAAGCAAAAAAAACCCCAAACAACCTTATTGTGTCAAATTCATTCTCATGTGTCACTGACTTTGCTGTTGCTGAATATGTCAACTTTTAATGAGAGGCAATTACAATTCTTCAAAATGGTATATTTCAGGCCCTTAAAGACTGTTTCTGATCCTATTATAATACCTACTTAGAATTAAAATACAATCCATATATACATATAGCAACATAGTACATTAAGTGTAACAGAAAGGACTAATTTTTTGTCTCTTAGGTAGCATCATTCATAGGAGCAGAAATAAGAGCAGTATTGTATGTGTGGTTACTATATAATTCTGCTTTCAGAATGTCTCCAATGGCAGGCTCTTTTACCACTAAGTTGCCAAGAGACTTTCAGTTTCACTGGTGGTAGAAGGTAATTAATTTGCACATGTTGTTTCTTTCCTTCCTTTGATAGGACTGAGTTTCCATCTGCCATCAGATGTCTTTCTGCCTGACTGAGATGCACCTGTGGTCTTTGAAGAATACCTTACATGTTGGGGGTAAATCAACTGTGACCAAATTCCAACCTTTTCCTAAAACAGAATAACAAAACCTGTCAATGAATATTCAATTGACATAAAATTCTGAATACTCATGTGAAGTTGAAGTTTATTTTTATGCTTGGGGAAAACAAATTATATAAAAGTAGTATGGTATAATGTGGTTAGCTTCTT
This sequence comes from Terrapene triunguis, assembly GCF_002925995.2. Taxonomy (NCBI): domain Eukaryota; kingdom Metazoa; phylum Chordata; order Testudines; family Emydidae; genus Terrapene; species Terrapene triunguis. Next base: position 13,759,147 of record NW_020664483.1, on the reverse strand, counting down.
ATCTTGTCATAGATCTGGAGTATCCTTGTCAATAATGAAAAATTATTAAGATTATATATTGTCTAATTTATGTTTCCTTTTAAGAAGCCATGTGCTGCTTTACTATAGGTTTCACTATAATGACTAGTTTATTGATATTCATTCATCCATTCCAGTTGATTGCAGAAGAATTATAATATGTACTTAATATGTAACAATACTTTATTGCTCATGCTCTGAAAATGTTGAATGGAGAACTGGTATACTTAAGATACATTTGTCTTATTAAACTATCGTTCCAGTTTTCAAAGTAATTTGAGATACATGACTAATTACCATCCATGTGGAAAAAACCTTTATACTTCTAGCTTTGCAAGTGCTAAAATCCAATGCTCAACAAACCACTGGTTTTGAAATGTGTGATACCAAAACCACATTTATTTGACATCTAGTCCCTATGACAGTTGTAGCAAGGTGCATTCCAGTAACACTAAAAACCATACAAAAATATGATTAATCAAATATTGACTCAATATCCCACAGTGTCCCATATCCTTATGAGAACAAGCCTGCTGTAATGACAACTAGATAAAATGTTTAATCAATAGCCAGACTGTCCATAAAAGCCTGGCAGCCTAAATAAAATAATTAATTATGATAATTGTAATTAAAAGCATGTTATGAACTGTTACATTTCAGAAACATGAACTGTTAGACTTTGTTTGTTGGGAGAAACCAGATCTTTAAATGACAGTTCATTATTTTCAGATTTCTTTGTAATGGATTCCAACCGAACATTGCTTTTGCTTATTACAAATAGTGTGTATAAAATCCCATCTCTGGAAATGATAGCTATGTGATAAATTGCAGAGCCATATGATAAATGAATATATCGTGCGACTTTGACCTGTTGCCCACTAACCCATCTCCCTCAGCTCTTATTCTAACATTCCAAACCTCTGAATAGCTTCAGGAAGCTGCTATTTTATTTTAAAGTCAGCCAGCCAAAGAAATGCCTTCCATCTTCTTCCCCAACTGAGGAATTTCCCCAAAAATCTCTCCCAAGGCCAGGATGAGATAGAGTGAGTCTTGGGCCAATTTATAGTAAAATAGTATCTCTTTAAAGTCTAATATCTTAGAGCACCACATAGCTAGAAATGGGAGCTTTTTATCATGGGAAGGGGAGCTTCCCAAAGTGCACAAGTATAAAAAAAAATAGTTGCAATTTACAGGCCAATAGTGGTAACATTGCCAGTCACCAGGAGGCATTTTTTTAAAAAGTGATTCAATTTCCTTTTATGTGCTACATTTTTTCAAGTGACACACAATCACGATTTAATGATATTTCCACTCGATTATGTAGATGAAGACATTGGGATCTATCAATACTATGACAAGAAAGAACCAGGTACAGTATAAATTGTATTTAACTATAAAAAAAAACTGTTTAAAACTTTGAAATGTTTGGTCTGCTTTGGGAACAAGTTGTTTGGCTAATGGTGTTATGTATAAACTCGGCAATGAATTTCTTCTTAATATGCAAGAGTCTTTTTGTATTTCTCTAGAATCAGGAAACAGTCACAGAGACTCTGTCTCGAGTAATCTGAATCTATTTTTAAACTTTTTATTCCGATAGACAAAAACTATAGATAATAATTAAATGAATCATAAAAATGATTAAAGGAACTTTCAATAGATATGACTGAATGCCTCTTACATTTGGAGAGTGATAAACTAAACATCAACCAGGCCTCGGAATATCTATATTTTCTACCTAACAATCTTGTATGTGCTATAAAGAAAAATTATAAAACTATTTAACACTATAATTTTAATGTAATATAGTGTTTCAGGTATGGCCAATTTGATATTGAGCATTCCAGTAATTTTTTATTTGTTGGAATCCCAGCAGAGGGCATCGTAAACGCAGAGGAATGCACTGGAGTTAGCCTCCTGGATCTTTACCTGATATCTGAAATAGGCATTTCAGAGTGAATGATCAATTTTCTTTATCTGATTAATCCTGTTAATCCTCGAAGTTTCATGATGGCCCAAAAGGTCTTTTCAGCTACAGTTACTTCCTGTTTCAGGCCAGGTTAAAGCGGAGGCCTGTGTGGGCATCCCATGTACTTAGCTTGGTGGTTAATATGCTGTCTCCTTGGTTCTGATGACAGACTGACTCAGCTTCTCTCCTGGATTCAGTTGCAGCTCACTTCACTATCTGATGAGATTGGAGGCTCGGTAATACTGGCCCACCTGTTGGGCTGCATAAGCCTTTCTTTCACTGCCAATTTACGATCTCTGACTGTGAGGTGAAAAAATCAGGGCTGTCTTAATTTTGTGTAAATTTCTGTGTTTTATTAAAATGTCTGAATCGTCTCTTTAATGTATTCATATTTGCTGACAGCAGTTGTGAAGGTTAACATTCGTATTTTCATTCTCCCTCCCCCCCCCCTTTTAGTATCACAAATGAACCATGGTTACTTAGAAGAGAAGCAACAGCTTGTGGAATGTAAGGACATTTTCTAGGTTACTCGTTGTGATAAGATTGTGTTACTTTTTTTTAATTGCTGTTGCCTCTAGCAAAACACTAAAATAATCTCTCTTCTTCAAACTCAACTTTCTGCACATACCATATAGTAGGAGAGTGAATATCATAGACCTAAAGAGCACAAAATAATTCACAAGATGTAACTAAATCTTCCTTATGTAATTGCAATATATCTTTTCTATATATAGAAAATATATATATTGGGGAGGAGGGATAGCTCAGTGGTTTAAGCATTGGCCTGCTAAACCCAGGGTTGTGAGTTCAATCCTTGAGGGGGCCACTTAGGGATCTGGGGCAAAACCAATACTTGGTCCTGCTAGAGAAGGCAGGGGGCTGGACTTGATGACCTTTCAAGGTCCCTTCCAGTTCTAGGAGATAGGATATCCCCATTAATTTATAATTTTATTAATTTTATTTATATCATTGAGCATGGTAGTCACAATTGTTTCTCATTTCTCTTGCCAAGTAAAAACAGAAATAAACATAATCCAGGACTCTCCTTATCAAGTTTAGTCTGCAGATTATCAATAAATATCTTAAATAATTGAAAGAATTTATATATTAATTGGTACAAAACTAAAAATTTTCCAAGAGGAGTAAAAGAAACATGGCGCTAATAATCAGCTGTATTCCTAATTTGTTTGGTGAGGTTTTTTGGGGAAAATTTACATTGGATTATATGTTCCTTCTCACTGGTTAAAAGAAGTTTTAATGATACTATCACATTACTATCACAATGCTGCTAGAGGTTTATCATTTGAATAATAAAACCTTCCCTCCACCACAAGTTTTATAACTACTGCATAGTTACTCCTTCTCATACCACATTGTAGTGTTCAATCTGTATTGCATTACAGCTATGAAAAATCAAATTGATTTTTATGGGATTTTGCAAAATAAAATTTATACTGTAAGAGTTCCCTTAACACTGTATCTGATCATAACTGAATTAGTATTAGGACCAAATTCTTCCTTCAAATAGATATGCAAAATTCTCATTAATTTAAGTGGGATTGGTGTGTGTGTGTTTGGTGGCAGAATTTGGCCCATAAGGACAAATCCCCCTGGGACCCAGTCCCCAGTATGCTCGGAGGGCCCTTTGTCCAGGAGAACTAGTGAAGTTCTGCTATAAAGCGGGGCAAAATTTAAGGAGCCATATAGAGGATTTACATCCCTTGTATGCTGTGGAGTATTGTTCTGCATGGGTTCCCTATATGATGGGTCCGTCTGTTGTGGGCAGAGCAGAGCCAGTAGATACTGACTACACAGCTGCACCAACCAGCTCCTCTCGTATATGTGACATGCAATGGGAGCATAAGCTACTATAGCGGTGTTGCTGTAATTACTCCCATGAACTGGCTCCACTACTGCTCTGTGGCATGATGGGAAGATTCCTCCCCTATCAGGCCTCATTGGACTTCTCAGTGCACAGCCCAAATATCAGGGCTCTGTTCTGAGATCAGGGCTGCCCCAAAGCACCGAATCGCACATGACACTTTTATGGCCCATATTTTTGACAAGGCTGCACTGGCTAATTTTGTATTCAAATGGTGATTTGGACATATAATTTGGTATTTGTATGAGCAAGTTCCCATTCTGTATATGTAGATAAGAGTTCTTAATTTACACAGAGATTTATTGAAAAAATGATCTTACATGCCTAATTAGAATTATCACAACAGTTCCATTGACACTGGCTTGGTCCAATACAAGGGAAGCTGTATGTTCATGTGCTTTTTGTTTTGTTTTGAATGATATACATAGTGCAAGACTGAAGGACTTTATAACATTTCTGTTATAAATTGGTTTTGTGGGGAGGTTTAAACTTGACTGTTAATTCATTTGGCATGAAAATTGACATACAAACTCTGACAGCTCAGAGCTCGACACTTTTCACCAAATCTCCTTTAAATAGTTTAGACCGATAAATAAAGAGAGAGAGAGAGGGTTTTCCAGTTTCACAGGCTTTTTTGTTATGTACACTTGGGGGAAAAAATTGCTCACTTTTTAAATAACGACATTTAGTACGTTATTAAAACCTGATCTTTCAGCTATGACACAGCTATTGCCATTAACTCCAAAGGGAGCTTTGCCTTCCTAAATACTGCAGAGTCAATATCTTTGGCCAAATGTTTCAAAATTGTTTGCTGAAAGTTAGGCATTTAAATAAAGTTAGTAAGATTGTTAGAGAATTGTAAGTATCCATGATTCCTATTTAAGCAAGCTAAGCACTCATATACCCTGATCCTGAACTTCCTGTCTAACCTACCCTCCAGCTTTTTTTTGTTAGCTTGCCATGGCAGACACGTAGAACCAAATTTTCAATAATAAATGCCTAACTGGCTCATCTAGTAGTAGTAGTAGTGCAGGGCACAATTACCAGTTGACATCCATGCATGCATATTTTGTGGGCACAAGTTAGTGCTTGCTTTTGGAATTTTTGCCCTTAATGTTAATTCAACATAATAATATCTAAGATGAGTCAGGAGGGAGTTGATAACTTGCATCTCTGTGAACTAGAAACACTCTGCTTGGGAGACTTTCCCATGGCAAATGCTTAGCAGCTGGGGAGGATATTCTACCCTGAGAGCTTTATCCATGATTCCCATAGTGAAATCATGGTAGGTGAGGATATTTCATGTTAACTGTTCCTATGACAGAGCCTTTCAAAAGGGTATCATTTGACAATAGAAACCATACCCACTTCCCCCCAATTATAGGCAAGTTTCTGTATAACATGTTTAAGATCATTCCTATAAATCTTATTATTTTGTTTCCCCACACCAAAAGAAAGAAAACCCCAACTTAAAGCATAGTTTTTGACTGTTTATATATATATATATATATTTTTTTCTTCTTTTATTTACCAGCTCGAGATTATCCTTGGATACTTAAAAACAAACGCCCAGAAAAACTGCGCGATGCTCTCAAGGAGCTGGAGGTACCTTTTAGAAACTTTCAAGTTTGGCAACAGATAATCCGGTTTTCAAACCTCTTTCAACAGCTTTAATTTTCATAAAGGATCAGCCCTTCTGGTGATGATAAATGTGCTTTTGTCCAGTGGGCTGGTCCAAAACAGTTGCATCTTTGTTTGTGTGGCATGCTGATCTCTCATGCTTGAAAATCAGAAGCACCTTAACCACTAGTGACAATGTGTACAGCCAACTCCACTCTTTCTGTTTTCTGTTGTTCTTCAGGAGCTGATGCAAAACAGTCAGTGTGTGCTGAGCAAATGGAAGAATAAATATGTCTGTCAGGTAAAATGTTTTGACATGCTCTTGAAATGTTCAGTCAGTGGAGCTGAACGACTGTTCAGTGATTGATGCTGAAATGTTATCATGTTAACTAGTATAGAAACTCACTGGTGTTTTAGCGTGGGGGGATTTCATTATTTAGATTTTGTTTATAAGCAGAAACAGACAGGATAAAATCAAACTCTATGGTCATTTTACTAACAAGAATTACTCAGTAAGGGCTTGATCTTTTGAGGTACTGAGTGCCTGCAGCTTCCACAAAAGTAATGGGATTTGAAGGCACTAAAAGCTCGGGGGTGCTGGAATAATTTTTATGGTGGGGGTGCTGATGATAGAACCCATGTATTTAGTGTTTGTTATTACTACTTCAAGCCAGGGGGTGCAGCAGCACCCCTAGTTCCAGCACCATTGTAAACACCTTACAGGATCGGACCCACACAGTCAAAAGAGCCGTTAAAATGTATAAAGAAGCCTGGAAAATATTTTTATATTATATATTTTATGTAGCAAACATTTACACACATATATCAAAGCATTTACTTTGAACCTGGATACCATGGTGATGGGGGTTGTGCGAGAATCTAGATAAATGGATCACACATCAAGTCCCAGAGCATAGGGCACTGTGGCAAGCCATGCACGTGTATCTGTCCTTGATATGTACATAAATATCGATATACTGTAAAAAGGAAACATCTGTTCACATCCTCATTAGCACAGGGCAGCAGGGTAAGTGGGAACAGTATGGCATATTGGAATGTGTGATCCAGCTTCCTAATCAACAGCTTGCTCTGAAGATGTGGTTAGTATTTTATCACTTTAAACGTTTCTGCATAGCCCTATATCTTCGATGTTTGTGAGAAAGGTGCATCATGTTTAAAACTGCTTCAGCACTGAAGTTGACATTTTAAAAAATGTTACTAATGTAGTTCTAAAAAGCAAATTTTGTACTTTGCTTTTGCAAAATGTTTTAATGTTTTTCAATGTAAATTAAATGTGAATAGTTCCAAATTTGTATGGTCCTGTTTGTTAAATATATTTAAAGTATCCAAATTCCATGTATGTTAAAGAAATTTCCAGAATTGTTTTTAACAAGAACAATTTGTCAGTGAATGCTAATCTTCTAAAGCTAATTTTAAGTATCAACTGTTCAGTTATTCAAGGCCCCAGATTTTGGGGGGTGGTGGGGGAAGGGAAGGAGTGTGTGAATCAGAGAAGCTGAGTCGTGATCAACTTTAAGTGTCACTACACAAAAAAATGGTTGTTCATCTTTTTTGTTACCCCTTTGCTATGTATCCTCACTTGTGTCTTTCTACCCAGTCTCCCCATATCTTTTTCCTTCCTGTTACATCTCCATCTTTCTAAACTCTCACTCCTTACTAAAATGGAATACTTGTCCTCTGAACGGCCTGCCTCCTCTTGCAGCCTGTGCTTTAAGGACTGGCTTCTTGAATTTTGGAGCCTCTTGCCAGGGGACTTCTTCAAGCCAGAATTATGTCACTCCTCCATTAAAACACAACATCCTAGGTTCGCCAACTATCGTATGTAAAACTCATTTCTCCAACTTAGGTTTCTCAGAGGAAATTCTTCACATGCATACATGTGTGTGTACACAAAACATAATATATAAAAAGAAACAATATATACTTATCAAGTTATTTCTCATACAAGGTAGGGGGGAAATTGAGAGATTGCTATTTCTACTTTTAAATATGTGCTTTGACACTACATCAGTGGGGTCATATAAGGAGGTAGATAGATATCTGGCCTATTCCTGTAAGTTTTCTTGAGATATGTTGCTTGAAAATTAGCTAGAGGTGAAAACAACGGTATTAATAATAGTTACTTCTCTATCTTAATCAATTTACATTTGCTTTCTCCAGTTCTTAGCCCATTTTGCATTTGAGATTATCGCAGCTCAACACGGTTTTATACAATAAGCAGCTGGAATTGAACTTTCTCATAGTGATTTAGAACATCCAGAGACTATTCAGTCAAAAAAATTGTGTTATTCTGCTTTCCATCATCCTCATAATAAATTGTAGTTCTTCAATAAATGAAAATAAAACAGAGGAAAACGAATAATTTGGGAGAGTTCTTCTCAAGTAGGACAATTCGCAAAATGCCTACTTATCAATTCTTTTTTATGTCATACAGTATCTGCACTGTATTGCTACTTATCTTCCCCATAGCATCTTGTGAAAATGACAAGATCCCTCCCTTCATGAATTGCCTAGTAGAAGATGTGCAAAGTAAAATGTGACAGTAAAATGCCGTATTTTTGAACCAATGAATTTTAAAAAATTAACAAAAATACTTCCTGTTCTTCTATTTGGTGGGAAGGAGTAAATTCTAAAAATATTTGAAGCAATAATTTGCTAATGTTTTGGAAACATCACTTCACAAAGTGAAAAAGAAGTTAGAGGTTTATTTATAAACTTCAGGCGGGTGTATAATTAACTGTTTCACTTAAACGGTCTGAGTTATGTTATGTCACTATTCTATTTATATACGTCTCTGGGTAAAATAATCTTTGCCTATAATAGAGAAGAATATGTTTTACATTAACTTGCCATTATTGTGGTAAGCAATAAGCAAACAAACATCATGGATAGTGAAAAGTAAATTACTCCACCACTTAGATGTTAATAACTGTAATTGATTACTGATCTGGGCTCGATTTGAATGGGTGACTGGGAGTTCAAAGATTTGTATCCTAATGCCATTCTCCTCAACCTTCTAGTCCTTTTATCATAAACTACTGACAGATGTCATCAATAAAAATATAATAACTTAAAATATTACAAACAATCAATAGCCATACTTTTTTCTAAATTTCCCATTGTGTGTGAATCCTTCATATTTCTGACTGAACCATAATGAGGCAACATTTTTCTTTGTAATAACAATCTGCCACCGTCACAGCCTCTCTCTGTGGCCTTTGCTCCTCTGGCAAGGTAGAAGGGGTGGAAAACAACGTAAGGCAGTACAAGTGTAATAGGACAATCACATGAAGGACTGATGTGTATCAGATTTTGTGAGAAGTAGGCATAGGCCTACTGTCCATAAACTGTTGTGCCTACTGGTATGTGAAAAGCCGTAGTCCCTCAGTGTGCTGCCTCCCCAGAGCCTTCAGGTAACCCAGGGAGCAATAAATTGGGGGCTAGATATTTTCAGAGAAATGCACACATACAGCTCCTAAAATTAAATGTGCAATCATGTTAATTGTGTGTGCAAATGACAGACTGCATGCACATTACTGCAGTTACATGCAGAGAGTAATTATGCATGCAAGTCATTTGCATGTACACACTTCTGAAAATCTCACTTCAAGACTCTAAATTAAATCCAGCTCTTTTGCATGCCATTACCTAGAACAGGAGCGGGCAAACTTTTTGGCCTGAGGACCGAATCGGGTTTCGTAAATTGTATGGAGGGCCAGTTAGGGGAGGGGGTCGTGGCTTGGCCCCCACCTCCTATCTGCCCCCCACCGGGACTCCTGCCCCATCCACACACACCCCCGCTCCCTGACCCCTGACCGCCCCCAGAACCCCGCCGCCCCATCCAACCCCTCCTCTAATTCCTGACGGCCCACCCAGGACCCCTGCCACATCCAACCACCCCTTCTCCCTGTCCCCTGACTGCCCCCGGAACCCTACCCCTGACTGCCCCCTGCCGCCCCATCCAACCCCCCTCCTTCCTGACTGCTCCCCCAGGACCCTGTCCCCATTCAACCCCCTGTTCCTCCCCCAACCACCCCGACCCCTATCCACACCCCCGCCCCCTGACCACCACCCCGAACTCAACTGCCCTCTATCCAACCCCCCCTGCTCCCTGCCCCCTTACCACGCTGCCTGGAGCACTGGTGGTTGGCGGCGCTACAGCCGCGCCGCTCGGCTAGAGCCGGGCCACGCAGCCACCACACAGCACAGAGACTGGGTCAGGCCGGGCTCTGCAGCTGCGCTGCCCCAGGAGCTCACAGCCCTGCCGCCCAGAGCATTGTGCTGGCGGTGAGCGAGTGAGCTGAGGCTACAGGGGAGGAGGGACAGCAGGGGAGGGTCCAGGGGCTAGCCTCCTGGGCCAGGAACTCAGGGGCCGGGCAGGACGGTCCTGTGGGCCGGATGTGGCCCGTGGGCCATAGTTTGCCCACCTCTGACCTAGAACTTCCACTAAACCTTAATGTTGCCCCAGTTCTGTCTTTTTTTAAAGTTTAGTTTTGTGTCTAAAGTCTGCTCTCATCACTTTTTCCTATATGACAAACATCAAGGGCACCGGAACCTTTGTAGAAGTGAGGAGAGCCACCGGTGCCAGAACTGGGGGGGACCAGGGAGCCGTGCCCCCCCCACTTTTTAACATGGGCGTAGTTTGGGGATGGGGGTGGTGTTGCCCCCCAAACTGCAAGCCTTGGGCAGGCGCAAAGCAGCCCTGGCAGGGGCTACGCTTTGCAGCGGGGGAGCTGATCACCATTATCAGCTCCCCCTCCTCAAAGTGCAGCCCCTGCTGGTGCTGCTCCGTGCCTGCTTGAAGCATGCAGTTGGGAGGGGTTAGCGCCACTCCCTGCCTCCCAAACTACACCCTTGTTAAAAATGGGGGGCATGGCCCGCCCACTTTTAAAAGTGGGGAGGTCATGGCCCCTGGGAGCCTCTCCCCCCCCTCCCCTCGTTCAGGTGCTGTTTTTTTTAAATGGAGATATCCTATCTCCTAGAACTGGAAGGGACCTTGAAAGGTCATCGAGTCCAGCCCCCTGCCTTCAGTAGCAGGACCAAGTACTGATTTTTGCCCCAGATCCCTAAGTGGCCCCCTCAAGGATTGAGTTTACAACCCTGGGTTTAGCAGGCCAATGCTCAAACCACTGAGCTATCCCTCAGTGGTTTGGTTGACAAACATGGCACCAGAAGTTTTATATTTACATGCTTTTCATTGCCAAAAAAATCTGTTGACTGTGTTCTTTATTCTTGCAACCCTGTATATACACTTGAATATTTTTTATATCATATAGAAACAGAAAATGTGCTAGTTCATGCAAACATACCTAGACTGTATTGTGATTTTTTTAAAGGATTGTAGTATTCCATTTAAGAGAGCTTAGTAGAGCCCTAAAGGACTGAGCTCTATTCTTTAGCTCTGTACCTACTAGTTCCAATAGCATGCCATGTTAGTACTGTAGTTCTAAACCCAAAGTTTGATGACCTATGATGAGCTGCTGAAATAATCCTGTAATCTTCTGTTAGTTGTTGTCAAAAGAAGAAAATAAATAGACCATAAAAGATGCTTTGACAGAAAAGAAAGGCAAGAGATCTTTCCAGTAAAATGTCACTGTATTATTTATAAATAAATTGTTCCTTCCTTCCTGTTCTGGTCAGGAATAACAATTTAATGTAGTTAATTAATTTCACTAATATTTTAATTAGAATTTTGCTATGAAGAAACTGCAGCTACTTTTCACCCATGGTATCATTCCTTAACACTCTGGAATGCTTCGAAGTCTTTTGCTACAAAAATGTGAATTCAGTACTGTGAAGTGAGACCATGTTTTCAGTTTTGGTGTACAGTGTATATTTGCAAAACTAATGAGAGCTAGCTGAATAATCTAGTTCCTAACTTCTTGATTTTTACATGCACGTTTCAGTGTAGGATTAACACATGCCAGTATTTACATATTTCATTGTATGAATGCAAGGTAGCAGAAGTGAATATTGGCAGCTAATAATAAGAATTTTGCATTTGTATTTAATTACTTTTATTTTATTTAAGTTGCAGTTTGCATATGTACATAAATACTTTTTATGTTACTGTCATTTTCACATTTAGAGCTTAATTGTGAGCTGAGATACACAGCAATATGTGCTGACATGGCTTGTGCAATTAGCTGCTGTGCATGTGCACGCAAGTAAGCTGATTTAGCAAGATATATGGTGACACATGCCAGGGTATCTGATGTCAGAATCAAGACACTATGTGAATAAAACATATGAGAAATTAGTACTTTTTGCCAGCTAGTAATAGGAACACTGTCCATCATATTAAATTATTTGCTTTTAATCATAGCAGTTAGTTCATAACATGTTGGTAGAGATCCAGGGCTAAAATCACAAATGCATTGATTGTTGTGAAATATTAACATGTAACAACAGTAAGCTCAGCTGTATTGAGGAAAGTGACAGAATAATCACAATGGGGTGGGGGGTGGGAGGGGAAGCAACCTGAAATGAAGAGGTGGGTGAAAACACTGTGATCCTGCTTGAACAAGAATTGCTTTGCAGTTCCATGCCTCTCTTTGCATATTCCCTGATCTTGGTTGGACTTTGTGACTTGACTTCAATGGAACTTAAGCATGTACTTAAGTGCCTTGCTGAATAGAGAGGGATTTAAATACATGCTTAAAGTTAAACATGAGCTTGAGTACTTTGTTGCACTGGGGCCTAAATTCCCCTTGAGCAAGCTGTGTTCCACCAACGTTCATCTGTGCATTGCAGAGGGGCATTTTGGCAAGTATTAACGAGTGTGTCAAGGATGATATGGGTCTACTCCTGGACTGCTCACAAACAGCTTCTGGCATGCAAGTCACTCTCAGCAATGTTTGTGTGTACTTGCAGCCTGCCAGTCACGCACAGGCTTTTACCAGCCTGAATTATACTGCAGGGTGACCCCAGCACACTCCCAGTCCCAGACTTTTCCCCAGAAATGTATTTCTTGTACTGCTCAGCTCTCATCTGGACAATACAAGCTCATAGAAAGTCCTTCATTTTATTAAGTGAAATGATATGCACATGCCTGCCCGCCTAGCCAGTGGGATGGCTTAAAGTTAACGGCTAAAACAACACGAGTAAATGGGTCTTAGTTCCCTGCGTGTCATCAAACCATTCTTCGGTGGTGGAGTGGAAAGTGAGCGACGAGAGGGTGCTAAAAATGTCAGGTGCTAGGTCAACATGGAAAAGGACAAGCCTTGCTGTGTGTACTTACAATTGTAGGTCGCTGGCGAGGGAGGAAACATTAAACCATCTGATGGAGGAGAAGAAAAGGATAAGATGCAATATCCTCGGTATCTGCGAAACCCGATGAAAGAAGGAGTTGGAAGTCAACTGGAAAGATGGAAGCGCTGTGAGGCTCAGAAAGGGAGATGGCGCTAGAAACGTTGGAGGAGTTGGATTTATCGTCAGTAAGGATTGGGTTTCGAAAGTCATATCATGCCAGCTAATATCATCACGTATTGGTGTGCTGCATCTTCAGATGGAGTCAAAAGCTACCCTCAAGGTCATCCAGGCCTACGCTCCCACAAGTGCAAGTGAGGACGAAGAAGTAGAAGAATTCTACCAAGAGCTCGAAAGAGCCCTCGCGCAAAAGTCCACTTACACTATCACGATGGGAGATTTCAACGCTAAGGTCGGGCGAGGGAAAGCTGGCGAAAAGTTCATAGGGAGATACGGCAGCGGCGAAAGAAATGAAAGAGGAGAAAGGCTGGTAACTATGCAGAAACTGAAGAACTGTACGTGGCAAACACCTGGTACAAAAAGAAGATTGCAAAAAGGTGGACTTGGATCACGCCAAACGCGAAGAGTAAGACTGAAATCGACTATATTTTAGTCAATAAAAGGCGCATCGTTCAAGATGTCTCTGTAGTGCAGCGCTTCAACACCGGCAGTGACCATCGCCTGCTTAGAGCGAAGCTGATTTTCGACAGAGTAGTGGAAAAGAGAGCTTTACAGATGGCAAACAGGAAACAGCCCCCGAAGACATTCGATGAAGCAAAGCTGAAGAAAGCGATTTCTGGGTTTGACTGGAGCCAGACGGAAAAGTGTGATGAGGACTATAGTATCTTTGCTGACAAGCTGAGACGTTGCATAAAAGCAGCTGAAATTGAAAAGATGAAGAAGGCAAAGGGAAGAATCTCGAACGAAATGAAAAGCTTGTTAGAGAAGCGGAGAAATATGAAAAGGAGCCCCGATAACAACCTTGAGTACTCCACTCTGTGCAAGCTTATACGGCAAAAACTGAAGGGCGACTTTGAGAACTTCCGGAAAGAAAAGCTCCTTAAAACAGCTGAATCACACAAGAGCCTCAGGACATGCAAGCGGGAATTGGCGCAGTATAGATTGAGCGTAACAGCATTGAAGAACAAGGACGGAGAGACAGTAATTGACAGAGCAGGGATGGAGGAGGTCTGCAAGGACTTCTATACAGAACTGTTCAAATCAAGAATCAACGTCCCTCTCCCAACGCTACAAGAGTCAGAAGAATGCGTCCCCCCAATAATCATCAGTGAAGTCCGAAGCGCACTACACCAGATGAAGAAGGGAAAAGCTCCAGGCAAAGATGGAATAACGTCAGAAATTATTTCTGCAGGAGGCGAAAAACTTTGGAAGGCCCTTGCTTTAAGATTCAGTCGATATCTCAAAGAGGGAAAAATACCATCAAGCTGGAAGGAGTCGAATACCATCTTGCTGTACAAGAAGGGGGATCGAGAAAATCTTAAGAACTATCGAGCTATATGCCTGCTCTCTCATATTATAAACTCGTTACAAAGGTGATAACAAACCGACTCTCGCAGAGTCTGGATGAACAACAGCCGAGAGAGCAGGCAGGGTTTCAAAGAAATTTCAGCACGATCGACCTTATATTTACCCTTAGCCAGCTCCTAGGAAGAGCGAGGGAATACAAACTCCCGCTGTGCATTGCTTTCGTCGAGTATGAAAAGGCCTTCGATAGTGTCGAGTTCAACGCAATATTAAAGGCGCTCTCAGAGCAGGGCATTAACACGCAGTACATCAGTTTGTTGAAGAAAGCGAATACTGGATGTACAACAGACATTACTCTCCTCGAAACTCCCCTCCCCATCCCAATCGAGAAAGGCGTAAAGCAAGGAGATACGATTTCACCAAAACTATTTACCTCCTGCCTTAAAATGGTTATGAACAAGATCAATTGGAGGAGTGGTGTTAATATAAATGGAAAACGATTATCTCATCTCAGATTCACGGACAACATCATACTAATTGCCGAAAGCACCAACCAACTGCAGAGCATGCTACGAACACTCGACAAGAAAAGCAGTCAGGTCAGTCTGAAAATGAACCGTTGCAAAACGAAATACATGTGATCAGACATCTTACGAAAAGCCCGAATAACAGTAACAGGAGAAGAAATTGAAGAATTGGAACAGTACATATATTTGGTCAAGAAGTGAATATGTGCCAAGACATGAACGGAGAACTCTCGTGAAGGATTCAGGCAGGATGGGGTGCATTTAATTCCATCAAGGACATCCTCTAAGGAAAAATCGACAAGACCACACGTACAAATATCTTCAATTCAACAGTGCTTCCAGCCATGCTGTATGGCAGTGAAACGTGGGTACTGACGAAGAGAGAACAGCTGCTGTCGGTAGCTGAAAGGGCAATGGAACGAGCTATGTTGGGAATTTCCCTTCTGGATCGTATCCTAAATGAAATTATTAGAGAACACAGCAGTGTGAAAGATATTGTTGTGGAAAGCAGATATAATAAGATACGATGGGCGGGCCACATAGCACGGTTCACGGACAATAGGTGGACCGCAGTCATTACTGAGTGGTACCCATGAGAACAGAAAAGACCACCTGGTCGGCCTCCAAGAAGATGGGAAGATGACATTGTTAAATGTTTCGGACGAACATGGAGAAGAAAGGCAAGAATGCGAGAAGAATGGCGGACCTGTTGTGATCGGAGCAGTCTTAATGACAGCTGAAGACCGATCGATCCAGGTGATATGCACAAATCTTGTTACTCCAATTAGAGTCTCCCAAACATTTCAGTTCAAACACACTGTTTTAGATAAAACAATAAAACAAGTGTATTAACTATAAAGAGAGAGCTTTTAAGTGAACACAAGTAATGAGGCATAAAAGTCAGAAATGGTTACAAGAAAAAGAAAGATAAAATGCAACTAATGCCTAACTTAACAAACTATATTAAATTCAAAGCAAGGTTTTTCTCACCACATGCTCTTAAGAGTCTTACTGGCTGAACTTTTTAGGCCAAGACCCCTGTAATGACTGTTTCCTTTGTTCCGCACCCGTAGCTTTAAGTAGCAATAACAATCCAAATACATGGTTTCCGCTGTCAGCACCCCCATTATAAAAATTGTTCCAGCACCACTGCATTGGGGTGTCTGCCCTAGGGTGAACAGACAGCAAGTGTGAAAAATCGGTACGGGGATGGGGGGTAATAGGAGCCTATATAAGAAAAAGACCCAAAAATCGGGACTTTCCCTATAAAATCGGGACATCTGGTCACCCTAGTTTGCCCCTTCTTTTTATTGTCCTGTCCTCTCTTTGAGAAGCATTTCCAGCTGAGAGCATGGCACCAGGCAGACTGTGTGGTCAGGAACCCCATGCTGCTTCTTTGCTAAAATGTAGATTTTCTGCTCAGTTCCCTTTTCTTGCCAATGAATAGCCATTTAGAAGGCAATGGCCCATTGACCTTGTTTTCACCTGGCAGAGGGGTCAGCTTGCCCGTTGTCTCTATGGAACAGGTTTGGCCTCTCCCGAGACTTGGAACATGTTTTAGTAACACCATACAGTGGAATCTTATAATTTTACACACAATGTTGCTACACATATTTTACCAGGACAATAATGACCAGCAAATTATGAGTTTTTCACATGATACCTCACAAGGCATACTTTGTACAAAGATTATTACAGTAGTGTACTAGGAATGAAGACAGAGGTACAGTCTGTCACATCCCTCCTCCCTGCCTCATGTAATTATGCCTGCATGCATACCTTTTACTCAGGCTATGTTCGAAGCCTATGTTTGAAGTCACGCCTATATTGTTTTTTATGCATTGTTCCGGAACACACTGAAATGATGCAGATATATATCTACAGACTTTTATCTTATTTATTAACTATTTCATACATTGAAACACTTGTTTGGTGAGTTTTGAGATGTATTTCATTATGTGTTTGTTTCCCTAGTTTAATATTAGTTCTATTTGATAGCATGTTTGAGTGAGTGAGTTTTAATTCCATTAGTAATAATGGACAGCTCCTTTCAACAGCAATTTTTGGTATTTGATCATCATATGTGTGTGTTCAAACTAAGTTTACACCCTTCCCCATTAGATCTATGTTTGTTCCCATCCACCTCTCCATTTGAGTTTGAGTATGTAAATTTACATATATTGCACTTAAATCTTAACACAATGGCACAATAATCTTAAACATCTGAAGTCCAATATATACATTTTCTAAGTTTCAGGTTAATTTTGAATGAAAACATAAACTGTTCTGTGTTATTTAAACACCTGCTTGTGCTTCATGGCAAACTTTTTTTAAAAATTCTTTTTGGAAGCAAATGGTTATAGATCTATTCTGTATTTCTACTTTGATCTTTATATGATGTTTTTTCTTAAAAGTTCATTTTCACTTGCTACTTATCCTCTAACTGAAGTCATAGAGCTCTTTTGTGACATCACATTTAGTTACTGTGGAAATTTTGTCACATTATTAAGGTTATAATGTCACAATGTAGTTATGGCTTTATATGAGAAATAAGATGCAGGAGCGGATGAGATCTTGCATCTAAATGTTCCCTTTGCATTCCCTTTTATTCTTGTCTGTGTGCCTTGTTCCATGCTCCCACCTATACTTGAAATGGTCCTTCTCTTCAAAAAGAACAGGAGTACTTGTGGCAGCTTAGGGGAGGGAGGGATATCTCAGTGGTTTGAGCATTGGCCTGTTAAACCCAGGGTTGTGAGTTCAATCCTTGAGGGGGCCCACTTAGGGATCTGGGGCAAAAATCAGTACTTGGTCCTGCTAGTGAAGGCAGCGGGCTGGACTTGATGACCTTTCAAGGTCCCTTCCAGTTCTATGAGATAGGTATATCTCCATATTTATTTATTTATAGAGACTAACAACTTTATTTGAGCATAAGCTTTCGTGGGCTACAGCCCACTTCTTCGGATGCATAGAATGGAACCTATATTGAGGAGATATATATACACATACAGGGAGCATGAAAAGGTGGGAGTTGTCTTACCAACTCTGAGAGGCCAATTAACTAAGAGAAAAAAAACTTTTGAAGTGATAATCAAGATAGCCCAGTACAGACAGTTTGATACTGGGCTATCTTGATTATCACTTCAAAAGTTTTTTTTTCTCTTACTTAATTGGCCTCTCAGAGTTGGTAAGACAACTCCCACCATTTCATGCTCTCTGTATGTGTATATATATCTCCTCAATATAGGTTCCATTCTATGCAATCGAAGAAGTGGGCTGTAGCCCACGAAAGCTTATGCTCAAATAAATTTGTTAGTCTCTAAGCTGCCACAAGTACTCCTGTTCTTTTTGCGGATACAAACTAACACGGCTGCTATTCTGAAACCTTCTCGTCAAACTCCATCAGTCACCTTTTCTTTCTTCAAATTCATTCTAAAAATAAAATCACTTGCCCTACAAAGCCTTTGAATCATGACCCACCAAAACATGGGTTCAAAGATAGGAGGCATGGGGTGTGTATGTGGTTTTTTTTTAATGAAAAACATACCGATATCTATCTATACATAAGTAATGCTAGTGGAAGAATGGAGCAGCTTCTGAGTGATTCTGTGGCTGCAGCAGGGGTTGGGGCAAGAAGCAAGCAGCCAGGAAGCTTCTCTGTGATTTCCTGAAGCTCTCGTGGCAGAGAGAGTTGCCTAGTGGCATCCTGCATCTACTTTGCATAGGGAGGTGCAAAAGATTCGTGCTCTCCCTGAAGAAACATTACTATTGAAGGTCTGTTGGTAAACCGCAACAAGAGGGATCCAAACTTAGCTACGGAGCTTGGAGGAAAGCAGGAGAACTGGAGGACACATGGTGCACATGTACTTTTGAGCGGAGGGCCAGGAAGGTTTTGGCACTATGCCTTTAAAAGCACATAGGCTTCCAAATAGTGTGTGAGCATGATGACATCCGGTATCTGAATTGCACAGCAATGGATGTATCTAATGTACCTTGGTGCCTCTTAATAGCAGGGTAATGGCCACATTAGAAATGTCTAGATCAGTGCTTTTCAACCTGTGGTCCAGGGACCCCTGGGGGTCTGCAGACTATGTCTAAGGGGTCCGTGAAAGGTTGTTGTTACCATAGCACAGTGGTTTTCAACAAGTCTGCAAATGAAAAAAGGTTGAAAACCACTGGTCTAGATCCATAAGTATATAAGATGGACAATTTAGGTGCAACAAAATAACAATCATGTAGCTTTGATACCGTAATATAGTCATCTGAGAGGTGGAAGGTACCTTTCTTGCTGACTGAATGGGGTCACAAACCAAAAAGCATTCTTCCCAGCTGTTATCTAGTGAGACATGGTGGATATCCCTACCCTGTAAAATAGGGAGAAGCTGCCAACAGATCTCTGATTCACCTGGTTTATCCCACTGCCCTCTTCTCTCAGGTAAATGCAGAGCACCACAGCATCTCACCTTTGGAGAAGGGGAAATTTCTTATGCCCTAAGGCTGCAGGAACTTTTCGTGGATGAAAAGACAGATTGACTCCCAAGCATAGGAAGTTGTAGAGCACAAGTGATAGGGAATTTATTTACACAACCCCCCTTATTCAAATCTCCCTCCAGTTTGGAACTGAAGGATTTGGGGTGTTTTGCTCTTCTGTTGCAGACTAACATTTTTGCTTACTAGATAATCCCTGGCTTTTTAGAGTTTGCACAATTCAGAAGATTATGGAGAATTTCTCGTGGTAAATGTATTCCTTTTTGTTCTTGTCGTTTAATTTGGTCATTTTTTCCCCTCTACTTTTTTAGCTTTATTCATTAGACAGTTATAACTAACTGTAGTCAGACCTTGCTGGACTCAGGTTAGCAAGTTGGAAATAAATTGTGATTTTATCTAGTCTAACTGCAACATAAGGATAAATTGAAGTTTTGAAAAGTTGTAATAAAAGCTACAGGCGTGTGACTGTGTCTAACATTTTTACTAGGACAGAACCTTAAAGGACATCTTTCATGACTGGGACTCTCTTGAAATATTGTATGTGCTTTCAGACTAACACAATATTCATCTTTGTCAGGATAGGAGGTCACAAAAAAATTTTCTTCTGCTTTTAATGTATTTGTTTTGCATGTCAGGTATGTTTAGTTTGTATTTGAAATGTCATGCCAATTAGTTTTTAAAACCTAATATAAATTAGCAGGAAAGAGATGGAGTGGAGAGTTTTTGGTTAAAAATATTAATAAAGAAAAGAGGGAAATAGTTCATTTGTTTATATGTTGTTCTGTTCACTGCTGCAGGGTGCATAACATTTATACTCATTCATTAAGATGTGTATAACTGCCATTTTGCAAAGATAGGGGCATAGATGAGAAAGAAACCCAACAGAGATAGGCAGGTGAGATAATCAAATTCCTGTCCCTATTGCTTCCTATACTTCAGCACAGTCAAATGAAATCTTTCATTCTCTTCCCTTTCAATCAAAATGTGGAAAATACAAAACTCAGAAAGAAAATTTATAAATGAAAATATCTGCTGTATCTGACAACATAATATGTTCATATGAATTAGAGATGGTCTGAGGTCATCTAGTCCATGCCACTTACAATCCAGGTTTGCTCCTAACTGTATACTTCCTACTGCTTTTGCAGTTCATTTTTAAAAGTCTAAAGTAATGGTGCTCCTGCTGCTTCCTTTGGAAACTATTATACAATTTAATAGATCTCACTGCAAGGAAGTTTTGCCTGGTATTCCATCTAACAGCATGCTGTACATCAATGTTTGTTTCACACCTGTGACATAGAGTAGACGTGGGTTATTATGATAACATCTATTAGAAAAGCAAGCATTTGCCTGGCATCACATTTTTAAAATATAGAATTCTAAAAATATAAATATTTAAATTAGAAATATAAATGCAATCCTGGATTCTTGGCCCCTGGTAAGTCCTCTTTGTGCTTCTCCAGTGATGCAAAGAGGACTTAAGGCTGCCTTAATGCAACAGCTGAAGACCCCTCTGATATAGAGGAAATCTCAGCAGGTTTCAGGCTAGCATAACCAGCTACTTCCGTCTCTGGAAGAGGTGGCATAAGGGGTGGGACCAGAGCACAATGTGGTCCAGCGATCCATGCTGGCAGAAGAGATCCTACAGAGTTGATCGAGACACACATTTGAATGAAGACAGACACAGGGCTAAATTTAAGCAGCAGGCTGTAACTTTATCAGCTTACCACTGGGGAGGAGGACCTCCGCATCCCCCTACTCTTCTGCACCAGGCATTTAAGTGGGTCTAGTGCGATAATCAGAGGGATATTGTGAGCCTAACCGTGGGAAAGTAGGTAAAAGTTTATAATGTGTTACAATAATCTATAACAATGAATGTTGATGGGGAAAGGTGTAAAAGGGAGACAAATGAACTGAATTGGTCTACACAAAAAGGCTTACTGATCTAATTCAAGGACTGTTCAGAGATCACGCTTGGTAAACATATAAAATGTGGGGCCCGAAATCAGTGAACCAAAATTGGTGTGTTGGAAATTAGTTCTAATTGGTGGACAAAATAATGTGGGAAGGGCTATTTCACTCATCACTCCCTTCTGGGGTCCTCAGAAAGAGACTTTGAGGGGGAAATTAGCGGCTGTGGATCCCGGCTGACTGAAAGATGGGAGAACAGGAAGGAGCAAGCCTCACCATTATGGCTGCCAACCCCATCATCTCCGGGATGCCAGGATCCACTCTGACACCGTTGGGCCTTCGTTGTCCTAGTCCCGAAAGATGTTCTTTTCCTTCCCCATCTTATTTCTTCTCTTTCCTAGTCCTCTGCTTTTGCCTTCTGTCTAATAAGACTCTGGGTTAGCTGGCCAAGACTGTATTTTGCAACATTTTGTTAGTCTGTGACCAGAAAGACAGCCAAAAGCAAGGTCCTAAGTACCCAATGTTGGTACACATTTGCCTTGTCTCTTGGGTGGTTAATAAGACAGAGTGCTGTGTCTGTGTTTTCCAGCAATGAGGTTGCAAGTGAGAGACAGCACCAGAGACAAAAACTACATTTTTTAAATCTGTTCTGTTCTTTTCTTTCCCCTTTTGTGTGTGTTTGTCTTGTTTTGTCTTCAAGAAAACAGGATTGGACTTTAAGAACAGCAACAAAAAGAATGGCTCCAGACTATCTCAACTAACTTCTTGTCTTTTCCCCAAAAAGGAGATTTGTTGCTGCCTTTAATGCTGTCTAAAAGACTGTCAGCTAGGGAGGGTTTCCTTCTAAAACCTCTCCAGCTCCAGGGAAGGGGAACAAGAAATGTTGTTAAAACGAGAGCCTTCCTTAATAGTTTACATTTCAAAGGCTTTAACTGTTTTGTCTTCTTTTCTGTGTCTTTAATAAAAGGTTAAAAAGATTTTTAATGCTGTGTTTGCCATGGTACTAATCTGCTGAGGTCTCTGTATAGCAGACCCCAAAACTGATTACAACTGTTTAATGTTTGACAGTGACAGAGTCCTATTAACACCTCTGAATCTTTGGGCCCATATATGCCAATACAGTGGGAGAAGGGAAGGTGGCATGATGTCAGTTAAATACCCTCCCCCCAGATGCACTGAGCAGTGCAGTGGTACACCAGGGGATCAAACTCACATTGCTGATTTTCTTCAATGCTTTTTCACAGACTTATACACATTAAGGGTACTGTAAAAAATACAAACACCTAAATTTTTTTAAATAGAATATCAGGGCTGGGAGGGACCTCAGGAGGTCATCTAGTCCAACCCCCTGCTCAAAGCAGGACCAATCCCCAGACAGATTTTTGCCCTAGATCACTAAATGGCCCCCTTAAGGATTGAACTCACAACCCTGGGAGTAGCAGGCCAATGCTCAAACCACTGAACTATCCCTCCCCCGCCAATTTTGGTAGCCAGTTAGTCCATATATGGGCAAAGAGACCCAAATTACCCTTAGCTCAGCCCCTTTTTATCAAGATACTTCCGAAAATATTTTTTTAGCACAATAGTGATTTTACCTACTGCTTATGCTGCAGTACCCTGGCACAGTAGCGTCAGCTGACAGTGGAGCTGAGGTCTTCGAGCTTTATTCTGCATTACTTTGCAATGGTGGATTTAATTCAAACTCTTACTGCTTTTTGTGATTTAATTAGGCAAAAACAAAGCTTCGCTTGTCCCTCTCACCAAGCAGCACCCCTTATCCAAGCTACGGCATCAGAAAGGACTGCTGTTGCTTGTGACTCAGTTTGCAATACAGTCTGTTCCGCTTAATAGAGGTGACTTTAATAGGGATGTTTGATTAACTCCGAAATGTGCCTGAGACACTCTCCTGCCTGTATTTAGGCTTCAAGTTCCTTCTTTATTGGGAGGCCTCTGAGACCTCATGCCAGACAACATCATTAATGTATGAATTCATTAGGTGCCCATCACTGGGGTATCTAGACACCATTATATGCATTTAAAAGCACATGAATGATTAAAGATAATAGGGATGGAAGAAATCTGATGTTTTAAATGTCTGTGTGCAACTGAGGTGAAATTAAAGTTCAAGTGCAACTTTTAGAGCATCTGATGACTGAGGATATGACGTTATTCTTTATAATTATTAAATATTTATATAGCGGTAGGACCCAAAGACCCAAATTTGCTCAGTGCAGTACAAACACATAAGAAAAGATAGTACACTAATGTCCTGTGCACCCACCTCTGAATATCAGATCCCTTTTATGTGTGTCAAGTTGAGCACCCAAGAATTGAGGCATCCAAAATCACTAAACACTTCTGAAAATCTTGGCTGTAGTTTTTAAAATGTCTATTGACATGAAAATGTTACATAAAGCATACTACAGCGTTAACTATGTTTTTTCTGAGGAATGAAATGCAGCAGGGAAAAAATGCAACATTATGTGTCTTTGGTACTTAAAAATACACTTGCTGATAAGACTGGCCTCTTTATCCGTACAGGGTAAGATTTCAATCACAATTTTCAGCATCTGAATTCTGTATAATCCATGCAACATATGGAGATTTTGGGCCCATAGTTTTGAAGTGATCAGCATAAATAGTTATTGTACACATGTCGCAGTACATTTCTCTTTTGCTTTTCCATCCTGTTTCTCTTTTTCGTTGATAAAGCTTTCATAGTGCGTATAATATATTTTGTTGGCCAAGATAAAAGACTTCTTGTTATTTTGTAAATTAGATTACCATATATCAGAGAGGGATGTTAGTATGTACTTTGGAACATTCGAGTTTCTTGATTATTGTTTCCTGATGTCTTATTTTCTGGCTTCTTGGATTTAGCTCCTCTTTCATTCAGGTGTACTGGTGTCCCTAAGCCTTTCTGGGCCACAGCTGGAGAAAGTGGTGATTGACAGGACCCTGGCAGGAAAGCTCATCTCCGACACCATCAGTGATGGTAATTACACCCATGTGCAAATCAATTGCCTACATTAACAATAGAGCAGGAGAAATAGTATGTCAACAGGTAGACTAATTATTGCCACTGGGGACTTGCAAACACAACAAGTAATTGCATGTAATGCCATAGTTAGAACCCTCAGGACCAAGAACAGTTTGGGAATAATACTTAACATCAAAGTTTTCAGTCTTGTCAAATATTGAATGGATTTTCTAAAATTCATTTTCTTACACATTTTAAACACTAGCACATGCAATTGTTGGCATGCTTACTTCATATACAGGGAAAAGTGACAGAAGCAGAAAATAATGAAATAATTACACAGGATTTTTACATATACAAAATGCTCAGTTATCAAAAATGGCAGGATAGCAATGCACATATTGAGCTGTACTGGCTGCATTTCTAGATTGCCAGCTCCCAGGAAATCAATATTTCTAATTATTAATGACTGCTATTGCAATGAGACATGTTTATTTAAAAATCCACTGTATATGAAATATGTCGGTTTTCGAGAGCATTGTAATATGAAAGTCTTTATTTTTATTTTGTTAATGTTCCGCTGCAAACCTCCACTGAGAACTGTAATCAAACATTAGTATCCTGGCATCTGAATGACCAAGAATATGCAATTTCAGTTTGAGCCTGAGCAGATGTGAATTTTACTCTGAATACTCAAAGAAAGCTTAAGTCCAAGCTTATATATGAGTGCATGAGAGCTCCTTTTGATGTTTGGGGTTATAGGCCCAGATTCACAAAGGGACTTAGGTGCTCTGACTGTCATTTAGAATTCCCTGGCTTATATACTTTTTTCAGAGCTTTTTTAAAATTAAAAATTACTTAAGTCTAATCATTCTTTCAAATTAATAAATCTTAACAGTCATACCTCTCAAGAAAATTGTAACAATCAAAACTGTACTGCCATATCTAGAGTTACATAACAGTCTCCATTCCATCTTTTGTTTTCACTTGCTCATCACTTTCTGAAACTTTCAACTTTCAGTTTAAAAATGCCCAGGTCTGAAAGTGAAATATTTGTTAAAGTTTGTATTAAAAAATGGCTGAACTATTTCTGCTCAAAGAGAGAGAGAAAAAAAGTTTTTTCTATTTTAAAAAGTAAATTCTTGTGAACTTTTTGGAGCTCTCTATTGCCCAGACAACAGGAGTTGAAATTTTGCAAAACAATGTACAGAAGAAATTTCTCCGGAAGACATTGGGTTGAATTTGCCCTAATTGTGAGGCTTTTAGAGTCTGTTTTATATTTGGTTTGGTTTGGAGGTTTTTTTTCTTTTTGCTATCATAAAATGTGCAGCAAAGAATGAATACGCTGCACATGCATGTGGAGCTAACTTATTTACAACAGAAATGTCCAATCATACATTCTGAGGACTGACGAGAATACCTGGGGGTGAGAAAAGATCTGTTGCCGAATTTGAATCAGCTCAATGTCAGATTAAAGCCCAAGAAATTCACTTAACACGCTATAGATTTAGGCCCCGATCCTCCAAACTGACCCAAAGTGACAGACACGCCCAGGCAGAACCCCATTGAAGTCAGTGGAGGTGTGCCTGGGCACTGGGGTCCATCTACATGAATCAGAGTGCAGGATCAGGGCCTAAATATACAACAAAGAGTATGGAAATCTGCTGCCATACAAAGCCACCTAAATTCACAAATAAATAGCTTCATAGTTAACTTCCTTCTCTTGTGAACTGCACTTAAGGAAGCCTCTGCTGATGATTGAAAATAAACTAGTATGTGGGTTCTAACAAACTCATTAAAATAATTTCTCATTGTTCAATGGTATTTAATATATAAGGAGCCTAAATCCAAAGATATCAGTCCATTTTAACAATGATATATGTAGAAAAATGGGAAATATTACAATATGCCACAAATGTGTATAACTTTTATGATTGTATTATATGGCTTGAGAAGTAGTATGCCATCCTAAAATTATAGATTGTAACATAATGCATCCACAAGGTGCAGAACTAAGGTTGCATATATAACCTTATCTTCAATATTTCCTGACTTTTGAGTGTTTAGCCATTTAACCGTAATATTTTATTAAATATAATTTTGATCTATGGAATATGTAAAAGTTTGTGGCTGCAACTCTGAAGGAGAGACAGACTTATTTGTTGTAAGTTTAGTTTATTATATTGTGTTATAATGTAGAATAGAATTAGCTAAATAAAGAAAAGTTTGGTATGGAAAAAGACGCCATTTACATAAATCAAAGCCACACAACTCTCAGAACAGGCAGGATTGTCATAACTACCGTCCATGTCTCTTGACATTTCAAAATGCCTAAATTCTGTTGAGACATTGTGGTCTCATGACAGGCATGTGCTGGATTCATAGCCCGATACCCTACCTAATATTCAAAAGCTTGCTGGGGTATTATGACCCTGTACAACAGCATTCCAATTCTCTTTAAGGGGCTCTGTGAGCAATGGTATAACCAGGATTGACCATTGTTTTAGGCCTAATCTGGTGCCGGAAGTAGGCCTTTTCCTGGATGTGCTCATCTAAGCAGATACTCCAGATTTACAGGTATTGATGGCAACTGAATGTCGTGAATGTATGCCTGATTCAGGAAAGAAGAATTATGAATGGACGGCAATCCCTTTGATAATATCTTATACCCCTCCTTTTCCACCCAACCCTCTCTTGAAATCTTTTCCCACACCCAATCCTATAATTTAGCTTTGCACCCTAGCTATCACCAGGTGTCTCTGAATGACCCAGCTGTGCTGCCAGTCTAAACAATAAGAGTCACCTTTCCTGTTCCCCGCCCCCTCAGCCAATACCCAGGCAACCAGAGCTTTGCTGAGACTGAAGAACCAACTTTCTCTATTCACCACGCCCACCTGCTCATGGGTCCCGACCCCTAGTCTGTCTTTAGACCAAAATTTCAGGAGTGTTCTGAGGTTTGATGTAGGCCTATCTCTAGTGTAGCATAAATATATGTTAAAGTTTATTTCTAGTAATACAGTGTATGCAATTGCATATATACAAAGAGGCCATGTCTATAACTTTGAATTTTCTTGTGTGTGTTAAAATCTCAACTGTTGCATCAAAGGGGCAATGTCAGGTAGTTTAGGCCCAAAGTTTTGTTTCAAAACTTAGTACTAACAGAGTTGCTTTTATGAAATTTTTAAATATCAGTGACCACAGTTTGTTTAAATCCAAACATTTTCCTTTGGCATTTGCATACCAAATGTTGTAGCATTGTGCTAATACCTGACAATCTGAAAGTGCAGCTGGCTGTAAAACAGACTGCAAACAAAAGCAAAGCTGACTAGTTTATTTTCTTTGTTCAAGTGGAGTATAATGCAAGAATAAGCTATCAATATCAATTATTAAAAGTATGTTATAAAAATTCTTATATATTTAAGAATCTAGGGTCTTAGTCATAAATGCAAGGCATTTTAAAATTGAATTTTTTAACCAGGTAATTTATTTATTTTTTACCTGATGGTGTCCCTTTCGTATAGGTTTCTGCATTTAATTCTTGAAAATAAATCTCACCATTTTGACTATAGTCATGGTTCTGTCCAAAGAGGAATTTTCAGCCATCTGGTACTAACCATCCATTGGCTGTCTGAACACTCAGACATTCTTTTACAGGTGTTCACAGTTCAGAGAGCAGTGCAATGTTTGGGGGATACCCTAAATTGTTGGCGGTGTTGTATCGCTCATTTTCTTTGTTCACCTGTGTTTTCTCTGTTTGTAGTGCTAGTTAATTTATTTTACATTTAAATATTTCTATTTATACTATATGGTAACACAATTGTGATTCCATAGACATTTTCCAGACTTCAAGGGAGTACATCCGCTCTTAGACATGCATGTGGTTTAGATCAAGAACACAGAGGCAGAATGTCATGTGTTAAGCTTTCAACGGGTTCATTTTTGCCCATAGCAAAAGTATTATAAGGAACAACATTCTTGACTGCTGTGGTAACATCTGGAATCTTACTGCTGTTACATCACTTATTGTTTATTCTTGAAATTACCAAATCCAATTCAAATAATGATTTGCATTTGACCAGCCCAAATGCAAACAATGTTGTACAAAGCCACAATCCCAAAATATCAATGGGAGTTGCTTTGGGCAAGGGACTGAGGAAGGTACCAAGTTGCAGATGGGGGGTGAGAATAAAACATACGTCTGATTAGAGTGATAACTTGGTATAAGATAATTTATTCAGTTTTATTTAATCTGAGTACTCCCTAAGCTTTATTTCTCATTTCCAAGAAGGTCCTGGCAAGATGACACATTGATGTCTTTTAGGAGATTACACAGGCTTCAATGTAATATTTAAGACATGGTCTTGAAAAAATTGCTTTTTGCAGTGTCTCAGTGGAGAACTCAGTAATTTGTTTTGATATTGGTAGCAGGTATTACAGTGGTGACAATTTTTATTTGTTTTTCAGCTGTTCTTACAGACAGTTTCATCATCTTGTCATTTTGGGAGCAAAACAAACTCTGCTTCATTCAGTTTACAAAGAAGACAGGTTCTCCTGATGTAAACAAAAGACTGGAAAAACTCTCATCCTTGGATTTTAAGGTATAGCTGTCAATGATGTCTGTAAATACCGTAGTAACTTTATGTTATGGACCACTAGCACTGACGGATAGAGTATTGCACAGTAAAATGCTGGTCTTTGACATAGCTCTTTACCTGCCATTCTAATCAAAATACTTTACATTCTAAAAATGAACTGTTATTGCAACGTCAGAAAATATCTAAATGCCAATAAGGGTCCAATTTTTCATACATTTAGTGTAAGATTGTTACAGTTATTTAGTTTAAAGATTGCTACAAAGCTGACTGAGGCCAAAGTAGGAGGTGTGAAATTTAATTATTCATCTGTAGAAGCTCTTGAGTATGTGGATGATATTGGAGAGACTACGGACCAACTACAGCTAATGCTAGAAGAGCTGCAAAAAATGGCAGGGTGATAAAACCAAAGCTATCCATGCCTCCTATAAAATGGAAGCTAATGACCTGCTGGCATGATATGTAGAGGACAATGACATTGAATGGGTGAATAGTTTTATCTATCTGAGTAGTCGGTTGACAGCAGACACTTCTGTAACTGGAGGAGTTGCACGTTGGATCACATTGGACACATTTCAGCATCTTCAGAGGCCTCTGATTGGGTGGCAGGATGTCTGTGTTACAACTAAGGTATGAATATTCAGTGCAGTAGTGATGGCAACCTGGGTTGTATGGAGCAGAACCTTGGCCGTTAAAAACAGCTGAGGAGAGGAAACAAAACAATTGTCAGTGCCAAAAGTTAGGTTGATTTGATTTTTGTCACAAATGAGGAAACACTTAGGGTATGTCTACACCCAGCCGCTAGTTCGGCGGCTGGGAATCGAAGTTCTGGGTTCGACTTATCGCGTCTTGTCTGGACGCGATAAGTCGAACCAGGAAGTGCTCGCCGTCGACTGCGGCACTCCAGCTAGACGAGAGGAGTACCGCGGAGTCGACGGGGGAGCCTGCCTGCCGCGTGTGGACCGAGGTAAGTTCGAACTAAGGTATTTCGAACTTCAGCTACGTGAATAACGTAGCTGAAGTTGCGTACCTTAGTTCGATTTGGGGGTTTAGTGTAGACCAAGCTTTAGATGATCCCGGCAAGTTGCAGTCTTGCACCAGCTGAGATCAAGATGACTGCAATGGTGGGGTCATGTCCAACATGCAGAAGGAGGTATGCTCTACCTCCATGCAGAAGGTTTGTAGAGCTGAGGTTGAAGGAAGCAGAGCATGAGGCCAACCATGAACGAGGTTTGAAGATGCAATTCTGAGGGATTTAAGAACTGTAAATCCTCTCAAACTGACTCTTGTCAAAGGAAGAAGACTTGCAAGAGACCGTTCAAGATGGAAGTCCCTTCTACACACCACCATGGATACATCATAGCCATGTGAATCTGCTGCTGCTGTGTTACAATTGTTTGTAGAAGCCATAATTTTCCCTCTAGTTACAATGCTCATTCCCTAGGCGTATGGGAGAGAGGGTGGCTTTATGGGTAAAGCACTGGACTAGGACTTGAGAGACATGAGTACAGTTCCCTTGGCCACGTGGCTTAATCTCTCTGTAGCTCAGTTCCCCAGCTGTAAAATGAGGATTGTAATACTCCCTTGCTCCTGGCGTTTGTCTATTTGGATTGTAACCTCTTTGGCTTTTAGTACAATGGGGCCTTGACCTCAGCTGGGACCTGTAGGCGCTAGTGCAATATAAACAATGATAATAATCCTCCAGGTTCTCTTTGAAGGCCATTAGCTTCAAACAGAAAGGTTGAAGTTTCTAATTCACTGCAAGAATAGAGGACAGAGAACCATCTTCCCCAAAAGGCTAGAAAGATATGTAGTAAGCAAGAGGAGGGAGTTTGCACTTATTACAATCTGGATAAATATTAAGAGAAACAACTTTGTGCTAGCTAGTATTTTCCTCCTGATCACCTCCAGGTAATTTGTTTCTTTGTATATGAGCATTTGCATCTATATAGCAGGCTTTTTCAAGGATGTGTTTAATTTAAGTTTTGTCATAGCACATTTTAACTTTCAAGGTAGGAATACTTTCTGCTAGGGTGAGTAATACATTTTCCAGGCTGTTTCAGCTCAAGGCCTCTTTTCAGCAGTGACTTGTGTTTGCGAGATTGAGCCAACCTCTGTAACGTGGATTTGAGACAGTTCACTGTTCACTAGGAACTGAGCTGATACGTACTTTACTTTAAAATGATGCACACTTGTGCCTTGCCTATAGGTATTTGTTAAGGTTGCTACTTTAGAAGCAAGATTGATGATCTCTATGCCCCTAAACTTTAACTGAGAAACTGTAATGAGCTGATGCTTACCATGATCATTTTCTGGTAAGGGCTACGTCTCCGATGTAGCTTTATCCTTATATATCACCGTTTTTTTCTGGATACTACTAAGCGTGTTTCTGGACCTAACTGTGGTGACTTTTTTCTTGGGGAAGAACGAAAACCTAATCCATAGAAACATCTCACTGTGCTAGGAAACCAGACATACCCTCTGTGTTCCTTAATAGGGTTGTTTTGTTTAGTGGTTTACTGACACAGCTGAGCTTCTGGAAGACTTCTATCTACGATACTAACATTGCTTTCTGTAGATCAGTGGTTCTCAACCAGGGATACACGTACCCCTAGAGGTACACAGAGGTCTACCAGGGGGTACATCAACCATCTAGATATTTGCCTAGTTTTACAACAGGTTACATAAAAAGCACTAGTGAAGTCAGTACAAACTAAAATTTCACATAGACAGAATGAGAAAGTAAGCAATTTTTCAGTAACGGTGAGCTGTGACATTTGTATTTTTATGTCTGATTTTGTAAGCAAGCAGTTTTTAATTGGAGGTGAAACCTGGGGTATGCAAGACAAATCAGACTCCCGAAAGGGGTACAGTAATCTGGAAAGGTTGAGAGCCACTGCTCTAGAAATCAGTGGGAATGACTATGGATTATGTTTTGGCCAGACAGAAAAAAAGGCATTAGCATTTTTACTGGCATGCTCTTTTGTGTCAGGCTTACTAGTTAGGCAGCAAAATATAATTTTAATTATCTTTAAACTGCAGCAGCGTGAGCCACCACAAAGTATTATTCACTAATGCAAGACTGTTATGTCAGCTTTCTGTAGTAAAGTACCCAGGGCGGCGAGTTATATGAGCCCATGGTGCCCGGGCTCCAGCAAATTCAGGGCCCGGGGGGCCCGGCTCCACCAATGTTCGGGGCCGGGTGTCTCCCCCCGGCCCTGCCTGCCGCCCCTGCGCGCCTCCCTCGAGCATCCCTGCCTGCCCTGGGCAGCGGGCAGCTACCCCCTGCAGCTCCGCGCTGCGCTCCCTCACTGGCTGCTGCTGCTGCCAGCTATAATTTAGGGAGTGGTGCCGGGGGCAGGCTGAGGTGGCTGCTGCACCTGCGGGGGGAGGAGGGGAGGAGGTGCATGGCAGTTTCCCCCTCCCCCCCCCCGGCCGGGGATGCCGAGTCGACTCCGGGGGGGGGGGGGGAGTTATCCTGGCGGGACCTCCTGAGCAGCAGCCTAGGGGGGCTTGGGTGAGTGTCGTGCCGGGGGGGCCGGGGAGGGTCCCTCCCGGGTCCCTCCCTGCCCCGGAGCTCACTTCTGCCAGCAGGGAGAGGGCTGGGGGGTCCTCCTCTCTGGCCCCCTGTCCCAGCCCCAGAGCAGCCTGCTTGCTGCACCCCAAACTCCTCATCCCCGGCCCTGCACCCCCTGTCGCACCCCAACCCACTGTCCCAGCCCAGAGCCTGCACCCAGCACCCAAACCCCCTCATGCAGCCAGCACCCCAAACCTCCTCCCGCACCCGCTCCTGCACCCTAACCCCCGTCCCAGCCCAGAGCCTGCACCAGCACCCAAACTCCATCCCAGAGCCCGCACCCCTCCCGCACCCAAATTTTCTCCCAGAGCCTGCACCGCAAACCCCCTGCCACACCCAAACTCCATCCCAGAGCCTTAGGCAGGTGTGGCGGAGGGGACTTCGACCCATTCTGGGCACCACCAAAAATTATACAAACCTGCCGCCCCTCTAAAGTACAGATATTCAGAACTGCACTACCTTGGTCAAACCAATGTACAATGACTAGCTCACAGACACGGTAAGCAGTAGAGTTGCAATCAACAATGATAAGAATCAAAGATGCTCCTCAATGGGAAGCCTGGGGCACTATAACAGTGTTGCCTTCTTTTCTAAACCAGTTCCTGGTCATTTACCTTATTCACAGGAGCTGGGCGCTTTGTCAAAAGGGCAGAGGAAACCAACGTAACAAGGTTTGGTTAAAGAATAGGACTAGGACTCAAGTTCTCGGTTCAATCCTTGTCTCTGTCACAGACTCCCTGTGTGACCTTGGGCAATTCACTTAATCTTTCTGTGTCTCCCTGTTGCACCATCTCAAAAGAAATATACTAGAATTGGAAAAGATACAGAGAAGGGCAATAAAAATGATTAAGGGTAATAGAACAGAAGAGATTAAAAAGACTGGGACTGTTCAGCTTGCAAAAGAGATGACGGGTGGGATATGATAGAGGTCTGTAAAATCATGAATGGTGTGGAGAAAAGTGAATAAAGAAGTGTTATTTAGCCCTTCATGTAACACAAGAACCAGGGCTTACCCAATGAAATTAATAGGCAGCAAGTTTAAAACAAACAAAAGGAAGTACTTCTTCACACAATGCACAGTCAATCTGTGGAATTTGTTGCCAGGGGATGTTGCAAAGGCCAAAACTGTAACTGGGTTCAAAAAAAGAATTAGATAAGTTTGTGAAGGTTAGGTCCATCAATGGCTATTAACTAAGATGGTCAGGGATGCAACCCCATGCTCTGGGTGTCCCTAAGCCTCTGACTGCCAGATGCTGGTACTGAACGACAGAGAATGGATCACTTGATTTTCCTGTTCTGTTCATTCCCTTTGAAGAATCTGGCATTGGCCATTGTCAGAAGACAGGATACTGGGGTAGATGGACCATTGATCTTATCCAGTGTGGCCATTCTTACATTCTCATGTTTTTATTTGTAAAAGGATATCCTCCTGGTCTCTTTGTAAATTGTAAGCTCTTTGGTACGGGGGCCATATCGTACTATGTCTTTGTTCAGTGCCTGACATAATAGTGTCCAGTCTTGGTTGGCATTTCTAGGCAGTATTGTAGTAATAATGAGTCAGTCAGGCTTATTTTCTTCTCAGTTTTATGGATAGTTTTTTATTTTTAGCCTCAATGCTTGGAGGCAGAAAAATAGTTTTGTTTTTCTTCAGAATGTCTCTGACTAGGAGGATGGGAAGACTTGGCTTTGGAGTTTACTGTTTATCTTTGGAATGTACTCAAACTTTCTGATGAAGTATTAACTGTACAGATGTTTCATAGTTAGCTGGAAATTTGATTTGTGTACAATATATACCCAAGTGAAACCATCATTGTCTGCATCTTTTTCCTTTCTGAGAAGTACCATCTTTGGTCCCATCGAGACAGTGACACTTTGAATAAAGATAATTGGAGCTATTATGTGAATCAACAGCACTATGTAGTCTTGGAGACTGGCAAAACATAAGACCAACTACTACCAATTCCCTATTCTCAAGAGGACTGTCAGTGTTGAAGGTGTCATCTAATATATATAAGATTTTTTAAAAAAAACTAATAATATTGTTTTTAACTGATACATGATTGGTAAAATTACAGTACAGCATTGTAATTAATATCTGGGACTGCATTTGTGCTTGTTAGCCATAAAGTATTTTTATTTTTCATCTAAGTATGCTTTCAGCATGTTTTTGAATAATAAAATAAAAGCTAAGTGGTTAAGTTAGCATTTCTTGGATAAACTTTACATGGATGTCATATATTTCTACTTTTAAATTGACAGAATTTGGGCAAATAAAAGTGCAGGATAAATTTCCTGAAAACATTGACCCTTTATAAGTTTTCCCTTCTGTGGTTTTTTAGTCAATTTCAATTTACTCAACATTGAGGAGAGAGTACAAGGTGATAAATGTTTACTATGAGAGAACAACATTGGTAATTACTTTGATTTCAGTTCCTTTTGATGTGTATTCAGGGGATGAAGAGGTCAATAATATTATGACCATGCAAATAGAAAAGGGTTCTTTTTGACCATATAAAAAACAGCAAAGGATTATTAAAGCATTAACCTTGATTTTAATGGCCTTGGTTGAGTGGTGAGATCACAATTTGGATGAGCCTGATTATTTACTAAATACAATACATAAATGCAACGGGTTCTTAACACCCATTGCACTCTGGCATTATCGCATTACTGCCATCCTTTGTTGCCTTGCAGACAGGAATATGAAAGCAATCTGTCATGTAGTGAGACTGGCTCCAGAAGCATTTCTCTGATAAGAAGACCCCCTGCCCTTTGCTAGTGTCTGGTCCAGTAGGCTTAGCCATGCGCTTAATCCCCAGAAAGTGGTTCGATTATTGCTGACCAGCAATGGCAAGATAGTTTTTTTTTTCCCCTAGCTATCAACCTTCCATTAATTCCTTAAGCAGAAATGCGGTGCAATCTATATTTCCTTGGCATGTGTCACCCAGATGGTGCACTGCTCATGTTTTCAAATAACCATGCTCCAAAATAACATAGTTTGAATAATAAATTCCACAAATCCTTCCTGAGAAATAGAGGCACAATTCTCAAGAGCTGCATAAACTTTACGCATGATGCTGTAGCTCATCCACATTATGCAGAAAAGTATATAGTCTGTTACAAAGTGGGTATTTGTGGCTGGATTCCTTAATTTAGGGGGAAAATAAACATTCTCTTTTCAACATTGTGAGCTGTCTTTAATGTTTGATGATGTGTGTCTTAAACAGTAGCCTTAGCTCCTTGGTCAGCATCACAGAACTTGTCATTTAATATGGCTGGGTTTAAATCCTGTGTAGGTCGATGCTGTCAAGTAACCATGACTGTACATTTTGGTATTGATTGGAGTCATTGCAGTAAATTCCTGCTTAACTCACATCCTTCTCCTTCCCAATCCCTTCCCCATAGATAAAATTGTGGGCAAGCATGTGTCTTTCTGTCTGGAGAGAGATTTCTTACATTTAGATGTAGCATATATGAATATATGTACACGCATTGCCCTCTGTGGTATATTTTTACTTGCAGTAAATGCTCCCAATATGTTGTTTTTATAACTTTAAATATTTCCTGCATTCTTTTCTCCATCAGATTTCTTATATTGATATACCTGGACCAGCAAGTAGAAGGATAAAACGTCACCTGTCAATAAATTGTATCCAAGATATGGTCATTTGCTGGTGGTCACTGACTAATGACGGAGCGTGGCCTTGGTCTCCTATTTCCAGTGAGAGGGACAGAGCCAACTTGTTGTTATTAGGCTGTGCGCATGGCAGACTAGAGGTAAAGTTCTGAACCGTATCTTATTACTTAATTTTCAGATTTGCTAACAAATAAGAACAATCAACTCAAGTTTATACCTGGGGTTTAAAAATAACAGCAGAGAAAAATGCCAGCCGTTCTAAAAACAGCAGTTCTCTAATTCATGACAAATAACTTAATATTATTAATGTCTGAACATGATTTATTTTTATTTGCACTTCAAAATTGGAATCCATGTGCAATTCAATAAGGAAATTAAATGTATATAAGAGCATGTTATAGCATTACCACTTTATAGAAAATATAGTGTAGGACAGCTGGCCAATAGAAAAAACTTGTAAATGGGCTAGCAGATGTGGGGCTGCCTGGATGCTCAAAAGTCAGAGTTTTACGTTGTTTTGAGATGCTATTATTTATATTACATTTTAAAATAACATTAAACGCACAGAAATGCACTCAAAAATAATAACAAACACTAATGTATCTGCTTTGTAAACTGGTTGTGTTAAAATCATGCAGCCAACCTTTTTTACTTCTGGTGAGAGAAACAGAGGTACAAAATTCCTAATAATAAAATCTGAATATGGTCTTCCAATTAGCCCAATAATTTAGGAGTTCAATCGGGGGGAGGGGGAGGTAGCACAAGGATAGAAGAATGTTTGAAAAAGTTTAAGCCAACGCAGTGATGGGAGGTGCAAGTCAGGAGATGCTAGGTAATGATTATAATGCTTATTTAGTACTATAGGATCTGTCTTCTTAATCTTATCTAAAGTATAATATGAATTTATATACCAGGGATCGGCAACCTTTGGCATGAGGCCTGCCAGGGTAAGCCCCCTGGCAGGCCGGGCCAGTTTGTTTACCTGCTGCATCTGCAGGTTCGGAAGATCGCGGCTCCCACTGGCCGCGGTTCGCTGCTCCAGGCCAATGGGGGCGGCAGGAAGCAGTGGCCAGCACATGCCTTGGCCCGCGCCGCTTCCCGCAGCCCCCATTGG
>NW_020664483.1:13542379-13721684 GCF_002925995.2 Terrapene triunguis | reverse complement strand
ACCTGCAGACGCGGCAGGTAAACAAACTGGCCCGGCCCGCCTGGGGGCTTACCCTGGCGGGCCGTGTGCCAAAGGTTGCCGATCCCAGTTATATACTAACACACGACAAGAAGTAAAAATTTGGGCCAGATATTCACATATCTCAGTCCTATTTCTAGCCTCAGGATATATGTAAATCCCTTATTGAGGAAGCAATTTAATTAAATACCTTTAAAAACTCTTCAAATATCTTTAACTAAATATTAGTAACAATCAGAAAATAGTAGTAGTATGATCAACACCTTTCATCAATGCTTCATTTACTTGGCCTTTGTTTTTAGTTGCTGGCTGAGTGTTTGCTCCTTAAACTGCTGTAATCGATAATGGACAAGGCACTAAACTGGGACTCAGTTCTTATGGGGTCTGTTCCTAGTTATGAAGGAAATGCAGTCTACTGGTCAGAGCAGGGCATCTTTCTCTGCTGTAGGCAGCAGCCAGCTTCATTTCAAAATTTTCATCTTACATAAGAAATTTGATTCAAATATTCTCAAATGGATTTCACTAACTAAAGCCTATACATGACCTTTTCACAATAGTCCCCTTGTGTAAGCAATGGTATCTATTCCTTTATAATGGAGATGTATCAGAGTTCTAGTGTCTTAGAATTATTGCCTTGATAACCAGTGATCCTTATGAATTTTTCCCTTGACATTTTCTGTATATATTGGAAATGTTATGGAAGAAGAAAATGTAGTTGATACAGTCTGTCTATATTATTTCTAAGGTCTGATTTCTATCACTGTGGTATTTAAGTACCAGAGTATCTGAACTGTCATAGCGAGGTGCTTTCTAGCCACATTTCTTTCAGTTAGCCTCCCACCATTAGTGGTCATCTTTGACTCTTCCCTTTCCACACATCCACACTGTTGTCAAATCCTGGTGCTGCTTTCTCCACAATTTATCAAAGTACAGGTCTGTCTCATCTTACGCTGGGGTTACGTTCCGCCGTCAGCGCCTAAAGCGAAAATCACGTATAGTCAAAATTAGATTGAGTGTAATGGCAGGCGGAATCGCCCTCACTACAGAAACAGTATTTAAATTGTTATTTTTCTCTTTTTTTTTTGTTTTGTTTGTTTTTGCCGACCACGTAAAGCTGAAATTGCGCATGTTAAATGCGCCTAAGATGTGACAGACCTGTATATGACCCGTTCTTTCTGTCCCAATAGATAAAAAGCTTGTCCACTCTTTGGTCAGTTTCTTACAATCTCTTCCTCTGTGGCCTCTTTGAGTCCCACATTGCTCCTCTCAGTCCATCCAGAATGCAGTTTCTCAAATGATCTAAATGCCTATCCATCAGGTGACATCATTCTTCTTTTTGAATCTCTGCCCTGGCTCCCCCATAATTAAATGCTAGTAACAATCAGAAAACAGTCATATGATCAGGTACTGTACCATGTTTAAACTTCTCATTCTCCACTTTTATACTACGTAACTTTCGGTTCATAACTTCACCTGACTGCCATTCCAGATCTTATTGTGACCCCACTTACCTCCTTGCTCCACCAATGATCAGCTTTTCCATCCCTTTTGTTTTTCTCACCTTTCCATACCTTCTTCCCGATGCCCCCTATAATTGCCCTCCTAAGCCAAACAGAACTGGCTCCCAGTCTCTCTGTATTCAAATCTTTCCTAAAGACTGATGAGGCCAAACTTTTCCCCAAGATGTGGTGCTGTGACATTGTCTACATGCATTGGGGAGATGCACATTGCACATACAATGGGGTTGTTCTGGATCCTAGCAATGCTTTCTTTTAATGAGGAAAAATAGAGTTTTTAAAAAATGTAACATCCAGTATAAAGGGGACCTTGTGAATTGTGTTGTATGGAGGGTTTTTTTACATGTATTAAGTCTGAGACTAAAGCATAGATAACATCCCTTTAAAAACAGGAGCAGATGCTTTCATGGAGTCTTTTGAGGGGAAATAGGAACAAATTAAAACCTATAATAACCAAGCAGTACTTTCAATATTTGAAGTCACATGGTACACTGTAAAAAAAAAAAAAAAAAACCTCCTGGAATGATAGATTGCAATTTTGTTTACTGGAGAATGCAGTTTAAGATTACTATATTTATGTAAGGTTTTTAATAACAGTTTGCTGTACAAAATCTTTGATTGCTTTACTGTTTTTAATACAGGAACCATTTGGATGTGTTAAATTGTATAGGATTTGGTGGGGACCAGCCCCCAAAAGAGAAATATGAAGGTGCTTTTCTTTTTAACGAGTCCATATACAAATATATGTATTCTACTCTTTCTATTGGTAATAGTGTGCATGGTCAGGGATGCTATTTAAGTTGTTCTCCTGTGGAGCTGGTGCTGCTGTTTTGCTTTTAAAAATAAACAGAGGAGTGTATCTTCAAGAAATCATTTAAAACTATTTTCTTATGACTCGATAAGATCTAACATAAAATCATCCTTGGATTAAATGTTTCGTGAGAAACATGGTGAAAACAACAACATAGACTTTATTCCGCAAATATGAATTAAGTGATAATGGTGCCAATGATCAGATGCTGTGATACTTTCCATTTGTCTTGTCATGTTTATTTTCACCACAGTTGCCCTTTTTTAGAATAATTGAAATTACTTTTCATTCCTGTGGAAAACATAATTTGTCTATGAAAGAATATTATGTTTCTTTCTCCCCCAATGACTGTC
Source organism: Terrapene triunguis (assembly GCF_002925995.2). Classification (NCBI taxonomy): domain Eukaryota; kingdom Metazoa; phylum Chordata; order Testudines; family Emydidae; genus Terrapene; species Terrapene triunguis. The sequence goes on along the minus strand of NW_020664483.1, from coordinate 13,718,985 downwards.
CTTAGTATTTAGTGCTTCTGAGTTATTTTCTCTCAAACTTGTGAAATAAACATAGTTGACCTTTTATGAGTGAGATATATCCTTTAACAATTACAGGATTCAGAAAGAAAGGTACGCTCTATGTGACTGAATAGTTGCAATACCTAACACAGCCATGAAGCAGAGAATGTAAAATTTTTGATGTCACATTGGGTTAAAAGTTCAATGAATAAATATAGAACAAAGACGATGGTGATAAATTTAAAAGAAAATAAGAATAGATGTTAGGTGGAGATGTAGATGAATGAGACTGTCTGTGAAACTGTAAATACAATGCAGCAAATAAGCAGTCTGTAGTTGGAGTCTTGAGTTCTTATTTAAAGTGAGTTCAAAAAGGGGTTTATTTTTTCTTCCTTACGTTGTCTAGGACATTTTACCCTAGAGTGCATCACACTTCCCACTCAACATTTCTAATTAAAGTGTTTGTTGCTGTTTGGAATCTCATGGTGTGAAATTAAACTAGCAGTTTTCTAACATGCATAAAGTAAATCAAACATTTTCTCATCTAAAAGACAGACAATTCAGTCACAGAGAGCTTATTTCTATGTTTCCTTTGTTTTCTTTTTTATCTGCTTGGTAAGCCAATTTTCTGCTTAGAATCTACTGTTTAAAACTCTTAATTCATTCAGTATGTGGGCTTTATTCTTTCCCAGTACGCTCTGCAAAAGGCTGCAATTATTTTCACCGTGTAAAAGTTTGCACAGAGGAGGGTGCTACTACCTAAATAAGGTTTATTATTTTCTTTCAAACCTCCAAATAAGAGAGAACTAACAGAGCTCAGGTGCTTCCGTTACAAAGATGAAAAGATTTAATTCCTTAACTTTGAATGTTATGATTTTTGAGTTTAGATTTTAGAGGGTAGAGCATACAATAGCTCTCATTCTGCTGATTAGCTAATGCAGAGCATAGGCCGCTGTAATGGAAAAAAGAATGGAAATATGCTACACTGGTGCATGACAGCTGCTTTAATAGGGAACACATACATAAATTACAATGCAAAACATTTTAAAATACATTTACTACAATTTGTGGTGCAGTGGTTACAAAACTAAAAAGGAGTACTTCTTTACAGAATATAATTGGTTCTACTTCATGAAATTTACCTTCAGAAATCTCCCTTTGGAGTCACAACCCATAGTATGAACTCTGGAACTGTGGCCAATAGCTATCCTAAGATGGAGGCTGCAAACTTAGATCTATCTATGTAAAGGAGGTACTACCCTGTTCTCCTTCCCTAATCCCTGCCTCTTTTCTGTACATTATGTGCAGCTTCCCTGCCTACTTCCCTTGAGCACCTGAGAGAACTCTAGCTCCTCAGTTCCCAATCCCAGGCAGATAGACCACTGCACTGTAGCCATTAACACTTCACATTTAGTTGGCATAAATGATTAAATGTGGAGTCTAAGTTAAATGCCTGCTCTGGGGGTGGGAGGAGACGCAGTCTAATAGGGAGCTTAAAAAAGGGTAAAATTGTTGGGTTGTTTCCTCGTCACCTAAATTTCACATTCCTCCTTCCATTTATTGCCCTTGTTCATTAGAAGATAAAAGCACATAGGTTGCATGTGCCATAACATTTTGCTCTCTGAGAGTTCTTGGCATCCATGTTGGAGCTCAGAGGACACCATTTTCCCTTGCATCCCCTTAATGTACTTCCAAAGTTAGATCTCTACTCTAGGGAAGGTTTCTGTTGTCAGTGGGCTTGGGATCAAGCCTCTGATGAGAAGGAAGAGAATACAAAGAGCCTGGAGAGCTTTAAATAGTCAAGTGAACAATCAGAATCTAAATGGAACCATTTGAAAGAGCTCTTCTGATACCTTAAAAGATTTGGCCTATAATGGCTGAAACAAAAACAGGACAATAAGACTGCTTAGGGACAAAATATTGTGTGTATTTTAGCTTTAAGAAATTGTAATGCTTGGGGCTTGTCAACCTGGTTTTAGAAATCACATCCCCATAATGCGCATTGCTGCACCATGTAGACAAGCCCTTAGATCAACACCCCCTCAAAATGCAGACATCTTAATATGTCAGGTCATTGCTTTCCTCATAACATTGCTTTCCTTACCCATAAACAGAGGTACCACCCTCCCTAATTTTCCATAATCCTCCCCATTAATTTTGCAATTACATTTAAAAGGTAGGATTAAGTGTGTTGTGTGTCACCCACCCCTCAGGTCAGATGAGCACAGTGCTGTGGCTGTGGGAGGCATTCTTCTCCGTCACCAGAGCCCCATGCAGTGGCGCCCACAGCCAGGCTATATGCATATCACACGGAGTGTACCATTTTGTCAGCCAGGGTGGGTCCTCGGTCATGTTTTTGAGGTCCCATGGTAGGCGGAGCTGGTTCTAGGCCAGGGCCCAAACACATGGCAGCTGTGTCACCACTGCAGGAAGCAGAGGGCCAGGCCAAGAACACCAGCAGTGTGTGGCAGGGACGACATGCTGCCCCCCTGTGCCTTCTCCTCCAGTGTGGCCAGCAGTAGCGTCTGGGCCACACAGGCTTCTCCAGGTCTGTGACACTCCAAGCAACTGCCTGTGGCACCAGTAAGTACTCTCCACACACCCCAGCACCGCCTGCACATGATATTGGTGCCTCCTCTCCCTGAGCCTGGCTGCCGCTGGGCAGCTACCTCCCCTTCCCCCAACCAACCCCCCCTCCATCCCTGCATCTCCACTTCCCCAGCTCAGCAAGCAGCTCCTTTCAGCCCCATCTCTGCTCTCCCAACCCCACCTAACGCCTCTTCAGCCCAGCCAGCCGCTCCACTCCAGCACCCCTAGACCTCCCCCATCTCCCACCCTGGTGTACCCAGAGAGAAATTTCTGCATGATGCAGTTAGAGCACAACATGCAGCCTGTGGCTTGGGCAGTGAATCCAGCACCCTACTGACAAAGTGAGCCAAATACGCAAAAAACTCCACGCAAAATGGTTTCAAAATTGCTTGCGCAGGAGTGAGGGTACGGCCCATATCACTGTCAGACCTGGTCTGGGCTACTGATGTTGCTACATGTTTCTTCAGCTAGTACCACTGTTGTTTTTACTCTCACATCCACAGAAGTCCCTCTGAAATGCACCACAAGCATTCAAGGCACTACTCCAGAGCCCCCATCTGTGTTTGGCTTTGCACATTTGGCACTTGCTGCTGCTCCAAGCAACCTCCCTGATTTTTTTCATAAATGGCCCAGGAAACCTCAGAGCAAGGCTGGCACCTTGACATAAACCTTTTTCATTTTATAATGTATCGTCAGTCACATTCATATGTAATGACTGAGGGAGCCATTTTGGAAAAATATAGCCTGGAACCTTCACCTTCTCTTCCCTCACCACCTTTCTAGGTAGCCCCAATGTACAAATATTGTCTGCCATTCATACATTTTCTGACAGTTCAGCTCAGGAACAAAACATGGTGACTTGGGAGAAAGTGTACCTTTTCCACAAACCTTCACACAAACAAACCTTCGTTCACATCAATGGTCAAGAAAAGTAAAGGCAAATATGGTGCAAACATAGCAACTCAAAAATACTCACCAATAATTTTGCCCACTATTTACCTGGGTTTAGTTATGTCTCCTCTGTATTGGTGAAGATCTCCCCACCAGAGCTTGCATATATCATTTAGGTCACTTTAACATACAGGTATAAGCATCCATTATTACTCGGTGACTTCTAATCAAATATAGCTTATACAACAAACACTGCATATACCATACTCCATTTTATGTGCCATTTAGGTTTGATTTTGCATCATTAAAATCAAGGGAGTTATTCCATTGTCTGGAATGGGAGCAGGATTGAGTCCCCTTGCTCAATACTGAATGGAAACTGATGTCTCTTGTTTTTCCATCTCCTGCCCCTTTTGAATGAGTTAGTTCCAAAGACCCCTTTGAACCTGGGGGAGGCATGAAATGGATAGTTTATCTATCTATTTTGCATATACCATCGGGTATCACAGAGAGCTCCAGCCCGCTTCCTTTCTTATAGCCCCTGGATTCCTGGGAGCAAATATCTCTTGCTTCCTAAGGACCTACTGGGTGCTATTTAAGCTGTTCCAGCCCTTGCTCACAGAGTTGGACAGAAGATAATTCCTTAGTCACAGTTTTAGAGTTCTTGTATTTCCCTTACCCCAATTTATATCAAATGTGATTTCTGTTGCGTCACAGAGATGAATTCTCATCAAATACATTTTGAAAATCTAAGCATATACCATCCTCTCTCTTCCCTCTGTCTCCACTGCAGTAATATCTTTGAGGAGGTCCATGCTTAATCACACTTGCCACTCTTGCCTTTTTGCCCAGTATGGAAGTAACCAGAATCAATTTATATTGAGTTTCTCTGACTGTTTCTCAAATATTTTCTACTTTTTTTGCAGGCAATTTCCTACACATTTACAGGATTCTAATAAAAACATTATCTAGTTTCTCTGTAGCAACATCCAAAATCACTTCATTAACCTTTACTGATCTTCTATCCAAAACATCTGTGGTGTTTATAGAATATTTCTCTTTGCAGGCATAATATCAAAACTCACACCTCCTGTTTTATTTTGCCTATCCATTTGGTAAACACAATTGTTGTATTGCATATAACTGACCTAGTATAAAGTAATAAAATGTACCTTCTTTATGCTAATAATATTCTATTTATACTCAACGTTCTATAACTCCAGTTCAGCAATATATGCCCCTGGTATCTGTATATTGTTGGTCTTTAGCTTTGTTGCCCTTGGCTTACCTTGTCATTACATTCTCAATGGGTCAGTTTCACTGGGGCTAATCCCCATAATGCAACTGAAATAAACAGAAATCAAAATCAGGTGCACTGACTACTAGATATGTACCTTCCTCCATATCTAGACAGTGCTCTCTATTCTGTTCTTCCCTCATTGCTAATCTAAAACTAGGTTAGTGATTTTTGTATTATCAGCCAGCCAGTTTGCTGCCATATAGTTGAGCTAATCCGTTGCTGCTTTAGTGCTCAGTTTCTCAAAATTAGTTTCAGTTGAGTAAACTGCCAAAACAAAACCTTCTAACCCAGACTGGCCAACTACCTATTCATCCTAAATAGTCTGTTTATAAATTTACCAGTCCTCACTTCAGCAATACTGCTGAATATCAGAATGAATTGTTTTTTTGGTCTCAGTTACAGGGCAAGAGGCTAAATTCTGCACTGGGCTATAGACTCATACAACCTCAGCATAGTCAGAATGATAAACTACTTTCAGTTAGGTTTCCACTTTTTATATTTCTATATTTTGAGTTCTGACTGAAACACGGTGTTCCTTTTTTTTTTTTTTTTGGTCCCCCTCCAGGCTAATGATCTGCTCAGTCAACTAATCAGGTTTATTATCCATCTTTTTAACTGCTGCTTGCATGCTGCCTGACCTCAAAATAAGTTTTACTGACATTTCTGCCTTTAGGGCCTCCAAAAATATTGGCAGGTCAGCAGCATTGGAATATAGTTTAAGGGGTTGTATGGGTGTAACTGAGCGCAGAGTTTGGCAGAGTCAAATACAAACAAGCTCATCCCTCTCTTTCTCCTAGGGGAACACTTTTGCTAACTGATTGGCTCTCTCTCTTTAAGAGAAATAGCTATTTATAAAGTAGGCTAGTTATTTATCTACTGCCTATTTTTTTCCCATAGCTTCTCTGCTCAAGTACACACCCAGTAGCTCTTGGACTCCACCATTTTCTTCATCCCTTTACAGTACTTCCTGCCTTTCCGTACCACAAGTTCTTACAATTATCCATCTGTTGTCTTTGTATCATCCTGCTTTTGTGCTCTGCCTCTAGTTTATTCAACCCGCAATTTTTACAGCTAGTCCTCCTCCTCTGTTTTCATACAGTCATTGACTCTGAATCTAAACCAGCTAGGTTTCATTTGTGAACCTCTCCTCATCTTGCATTAACTATCACAGGTTTTTGATATATACTGTTTCTACCACTGCTGTACAACTAACAATGCTCACACAGCATTTGCTCTTACCACATCCCAGAGCAAACAATCACAAACATTTTGCTCTGGATACACTGTGTAATTTTTTTAAGTTGTTGATTTTTTTTTTAAAGTGAATAATCAGCTTTTCTTGGTATCAGTCAGCAACTCATTTCCTTGTTTTCTTCTAGGAATGAGACTGTTGCAAGGGCTATCTGCTCTTGTGTCTTCTGTTCGGCTAACCTCCTAAGCAAGCTGTGTAGACAAAGAATGTTCAGGCTGTGTTGTGTTATATTTTTGCCAAACAGATTACCCTTTAAAAATAAATAAAAGGTTTAAAAATCAATTTGTAAAATATGATAATTGGCTTGGTTTATTGAGCTGCGAGACTATGGTATGGCTTTTATATTCTAAATTGTTAGCATTTCATTAAATATAATTGATAGCTTTGTTTTGCGGAATTTATATGGAGGATTATATTTTGAAAACTGTAAAAATATGAATGAATGGTTATAAATGACTCAAAATATTCTGGATTTTTTTTCAGGTTCTGAGTTACATCCATACAGAATGGGATCCACTTGATGCTAGCTTTAGCACTAATCAGCCTTATCAGGTTCATACAGTGGAGCACTCCATCAGCGCAGACAAAGAGCCCATGGCTGACAGCTGCATCTATGAGTGGGTTAGGAACAAACTTCAGTGCATGGCAGTCACCAGAATACCACTAAGATCCAAGGCCATCAGTTGTTGCAGGAACACTGCAGAAGACAAGCTGGTCCTGGGCTGTGAAGATTCTTCAATAATTCTGTATGAAGCCCACCAGAGAGTGACTCGGTTAGCCCAGGCAGAACTATTGCCTGCTTTAATAAACTGCCACCCCAGTGGAGCCATATTTCTGGTTGGCAGCTCTCAAGGGGAGCTGCAGCTTTTTGACATGGCACTGTCCCCAATTAAAATACAGCTTTTGACAGAAGACTGCTCACCTAAAGCAACTTTGCAATTCAGTAAACGGTTTGATGTGTCTAGCAGCCTCATCCAGATACAATGGGCAGCTCCTCACACCGCCTCTGACAGCGACAACAGCATGGATGTTCATGACCTTCTGTTAATTCGGTTTGACAAAGGACCTTTAGGAGTACTTCAGTTTAAACTTGGTAAGTCACTCAGCACGTGTACTGTAGATTAAGGTCTCTAGGCAATACCCCTTCTTCACCAGCTTCTCTCATTTTGAAGGATATCGCTCACTTTAGTCTCAAAATTGCTTATGTTCCAAATAAATTTGATGTCCCCTCATACAGTGATTAACATAATGTAAACCTGGCCTGTGACAGGGGCTCCTAGGTGCAACTACAACAAAAATAGTTTTATTGTTAAAAGTTATTTACATCAGAAATACAAAATCAGAGTTCTTTTCTGAGTGCTTGCATATGCCCATTCCACTGTAGATGCCTTTGCATGAAGACAGAGAACTTTTTCCCTTACGGGTACCCATCGGGGTGGCTCATGCACCCTCCACAAGCTCATGCAACTAGCCAAGGGTATAGAGGGGCAGGGCCGTCCCAATCCCCCTTTTCACCCCACCTTGGTCGGTAGTCAGAATGTGTGTGCATGAGCTTCTCACGCTCTTTCCTGTTCTCTCTTTAGAAAAACTTTTTCTCAAGTTTTGTAAATAGTATAGCTGTAGTTATAGTTTTAGTCAGTGGTACTCGTTTAGGAAAGATTCTTGGTTTTTATCTTATTTTTCTTCAAGCGTTTAGCTCGGTATCGGAGCATGCCTAAGTCTCTGGGATTTAAGCCACTGTTCTGGCTATTACAAGTCTATGCCTCTCAGCGATCCTCACTCCCGCTCTTTAAAGTGTTTGAGAGAAGGACCCCTGTTGTAAGGGGTTTAAGACCAGGACTAAGAAGCTGAGGGAAGTTTGACTTTGAGATATCCTGATGGAAGCAGCTTTGCAACCCCCGTTTGGAATCCAGCCACTTGCTACATGGGGATTGTGACTCAACTCTGCCTCAGAATGCACCACCACACCCGGCAGCATCCTGATGCTGAAATTTGTAGAAAAGTGGCCAGATGATGCTAAAGAGGAGTTCAGAGCTCTTGTAAGTAAAAGCTCTTGTAAGTGAAAGCCTGGAAGCAAGATCATCTTTACAGGCTGCATTGGATGAGGCACATTCAGCAGCTCAGGTGATGGCAACAGCAGTCGCTATGCATCGTGCTTCTTGGCTGCAGTCATCGAACAATTGAAGTCCAACAGACAATTGAGGACTTGCCCTTTGAGGGCCCAGATTTACTTCCTGAGAAGGCAGATGAAGCTTTGCATTCTCTTAAGGATTCTAGGGTAACCCTCATGTCTTTTGGGCATTTGTACCCCAGGCCCTAAGAGAAAGCAATTTTGCCCGCAGGTCCAGTGAAGGTACCCATTCTGCCTGATAAGGCAGCTGGCTCAGTCCAGGACATGCTATAAGTCTCAGAGGAAGAGACCTCTTAGAGTCATAGAATCATAGAATATCAGGGTTGGAAAGGACCTCAGGAGGTCATCTAGTCCAACCCCCTGCTCAAAGCAGGACCAATCCCCAACTAAATCATCCCAGCCAGGGCTTTGTCAAGTCTGACCTTAAAAACCTCTAAGGAAGGAGATTCCATCACCTCCCTAGGTAACCCATTCCAGTGCTTCACCACCCTCCTAGTGAAAAAGTTTTTCCTAATATCCAACCTAAACCTCCCCCACTGCAACTTGAGACCATCACTCCTTGTTCTGTCGTCTGCTACCACTGAGAACAGCCTAGATCCATCCTCTTTGGAACCCCCTTTCAGGTAATTGAAAGCAGCTATCAAATCCCCCCTCATTCTTCTCTTCTGCACACTAAATAATCCCAGTTCCCTCAGCCTCTCCTCATAAGTCATGTGCTCCAGCCCCCTAATCATTTTTGTTGCCCTCCGCTGGACTCTTTCCAATTTTTCCACATCCTTCTTGTAGTGTGGGGCCCAAAACTGGACACAGTACTCCAGATGAGGCCTCACCAATGCCGAATAGAGGGGAATGTTCACATCCTCGATCTGCTGGCAATGCTCCTACATATACAGCCCAAAATGCCGTTAGCCTTCTTGGCAGCAAGGGCACACTGTTAACTCATATCCAGCTTCTCGTCCATTGTAACCCCTAGGTCCTTTTCTGCAGAACTGCTGCCTAGCCACTCGGTCCCTAGTCTGTAGCATTGCATGGGATTCTTCCATCCTAAATGCAGGACTCTGCACTTGTCCTTGTTGAATCTCATCAGATTTCTTTTGGCCCAATCCTCTAATTTGTCTAGGTCTCTCTGTATCCTATCCCTACCCTCCAGTGAATCTACCACTCCTCCCAGGTTAGTGTCACCTTCAAACTTTCTGAGGATGCAATCCATGCCATTCTCCAGATCATTAATGAAGATATTGAACAAAACCAGCCCCAGGACCGACCCTTGGGGCACTCCGCTTGATACTGGCTGCCAACTATACATTGATCACTACCCATTGAGCCTGATGATCTAGCCATCTTTCTATCCACCTTAAAGTCCATTCATCCAGCCCATACTTCTTTAACTTGCTGACAAGAATACTGTGGGAGACCGTATCAAAAGCTTTGCTAAAGTCAAGGAATAACCCGTCCACTGCTTTCCCCTCATCCACAGAGCCAGTTATCTCATCATAGAAGGCAATTATGTTAGTCAGGCATGACTTGCCCTTGGTGAATCCATGCTAACTGTTCCTGATCACTTTCCTCTCCTCGAAGTGCTTCAAAATTGATTCCTCGAGGACTTGCTCCATTATTTTTCCAGGGACTGAGGTGAGGCTCTCTGGCCTGTAGTTCCCCGGATCCACCTTCTTCCCTTTTTTAAAGATGGGCACTACACTAGCCTTTTTCCAGTCATCCGGGACCTCCTCTGATTGCCATGAATTTTCAAAGATAATGGCCAATGGCTCTGCAATCACATCCGCCAACTCCTTTAGCACCCTCGGATGCAGTGTATCCGGCCCCATGGACTTGTGCTCATTCAGCTTTTCTAAATAGTCCGGAACCACTTCTTTCTCCACAGAGGGCTGGTCACCTCCTCCCCATGCTGTGCTGCCCAATGCAGAAGTCTGGGAGCTGACCTTGTTCGTGAAGACAGAGGCAAAAAAAGCATTGAGTACATTAGCTTTTTCTACAGCCTCTGTCACTAGGTTGCCTCCCCCATTCAGTAAGGGGCCCACATTTTCCCTGACCACCTTCTTGTTGCTAACATACCTGTAGAAACCTTTCTTGTTACGCTTAACATCCCTTGCTAGCTGCAACTCCAATTGTGATTTGGCCTTCCTGATTTCACTCCTGCATGCCTGATCAGTATTTTTATACTCCTCCCTGGTCATTTGTCCAATCTTCCACATCTTGTAAGCTTCTTTTTTGTGTTTAAGATCAGCAAGGATTTCACTGTTAAGCCAAGTTGGTCGCCTGCCATATTTACTATCACATGGCATCTTGTACATACGTGACTCAGCACAGCAGACTTCACCTAAGGCTTGGTCTACACTAAACCCCCAAATCGAACTAAGGTACGCAACTTCAGCTACGTGAATAACGTAGCTGAAGTTCGAAGTACCTTAGTTCGAACTTACCTCGGTCCACACGCGGCAGGCAGGCTCCCCCGTCGACTCCGCGGTACTCCTCTCGTCTAGCTGGAGTACCGCAGTCGATGGTGAGCACTTCCTGGTTCGACTTATCGCGTCCAGACAAGACGCGATAAGTCGAACCCAGAACTTCGATTGCCAGCCGCCGAACTAGCGGCTGGGTGTAGACATACCCTTAGGGCTGGTCTACACTGCCGCGCTAGTTCGGCGGCTGGGGATCGAAGTTCCGAGTTCGATTTATCGCGTCTGGTCTGGACGCGATAAATCGAACCAGGAAGTGATCCCTGTCGACTGCGGTACTCCAGCTCAACGAGAGGAGTACCGCGGAGTCGACGGGGAGCCTGCCTGCCGCGTGTGGACCGCGTCTGAACCGCGGTAAGTTCGAAGTAAGGTATGTCGAATTCAGCTACGTTATTCACGTAGCTGAATTTGCGTACCTTACTTCGACTTGGGGGGTAAGTGTAGACCAAGCCTTAGAGTAATGCAGAGGTGGTTGAAGTCTGTCTACCATCTCTCTCATCATCCGCTGGACTTGCTGATTCACATACCTACAAATGTTTTGTCATCCCTGGACTGGCAGATGGATCCTGCCAGTGTATGCAATCAGGTTCCTTTTGCCCAAACCCTGTCCTCCATGACCATAGTCACAGAGGCTTCATCTCTAAGTTGGCGGGGAGCTCATTTAGGGGCCTTTCAGACTCAAGATCTCTGGTCAAATCAGGATCTCTCCCTCCACATCAGTGTTCAAGAACTTCGACCTATCTGCCTGGCCTTTCAAGTGTTTCTTCCCCACATCCCAGGTTTTTCTGTAAGGGTGCACATAGATAACACTGCTACAGTGTTCTATCTAAACAACCAGGGAGGTGACAGGTCAGATCCCCGTGCCAAGAGGCAATGAACCTCTAGTCTTTCTGCATCAGGAACAAGATTACACTCAAAGCATCTCATCTTCCTGAGTCTCAGAACTGTCTGGTAGACCATCTCAGCAGATCATTCAGCAAAGATATGAATGTCCCTCAGACCTGACATAGCAAAGTCTATTTTTCAGATATGGGGAATGCCAGAAATAGACCTATTCACCACCCAACAGAACAAGAAGCATCACCAGTTCTGTTCAAGAGCAGGTCAGAGTCCAGGGTCTGTGTCAGATGCCTTCCTTCTGTCCTGGAAAGGGAAACGTCTTTACACTTTTCCTCCCATCCCTATGGTGTTGAGAGTTTTGAGCAAGCTCAGACATGATCACTCCCTCCTAATTTCGATAGCACCAGTCGAACCCCATCAGCATTCATTTTCAGACCTGATGATCCTTTTGATACCATACTTCTCCCTCAGGTTTTGGGCATAGTTTTATAGACCACAGGCAGACTCTGCGTCCCAGCTCTCTTGGTTGACACCTGACTGCTCGGATGATCAGTGGTTAACTCCCCAGGAATCTGTCTGTTCCGTTGGAATGCAAAAATGTTATTTTAAATATCAGAAAACCCTCCAGCAGGTATATTTACTTCAAAAAATGGAAGATGTTGTCTGTGGTCCCAGCAAAAATACCTGACCTTCACAGGCTCCCATTCATCTTAATCTGGATTATCTGCTTCACCTAAAGGAAAAAAGACTTTCTGTCCGGTCCCTGAGGATTCGTTGGGCAGCTGTCTCCAGATTCCATCCTCCTGTAATGGGAAGATCATTTTTTTCCAACTCTCTGACTCTTAGGTTCTTGAAAGGTTTGGACTGGCTCGTCTGACTTATTAGAGACTCAATACCATCCTGAAACCTAAGTTTGGTTCTTGTGGTTTTAATGGGCCCCTCTTTTGAACCTATAGCTGTATAGCTGTACATGCTCATTTTCTCATCTCTTCAATGAAAGTAGCATTCAGCCAGGAGGGTAGCAGAAGTTCACACCTCAAATTTCTCACTAAAGTGGTGTTGGCTTTCCATCTAAATCCGCCTATATACTTACCAACTCTTTTCCCTAAAACTTACTCTCACAAAGGTGAGGTAAAACTTCATACTTTGAACATTCGTAGGGCGTTAGCCTTCTACCAGAACAGGACTAACTGGTTTAGAATGTCTCTACAGTTAGTCGTCTCCTTTGCTGACAGGATGAAGGGCAACCTGTCACTTCACAGAGGATTTCTTCCTAGATCTCCTTGTATATTCGTCTGTGCTCAGTATTGTTACGGTTCCACTACCGTAGAGTTTTAGCACTCTGTACAAGAGCACAAGCACTGCCAGTTGCTTTTTTGGGTCACGTTCGCATCCGTGACATTTGCAAGGTAGTGACTCGGTTCATATGTTCACTGCTCATTGTGCTTTTAAGAGATGATGCTAGATTTGGGAGAATGGTGTTTCAGTCCTTGCTTAGATAGACTCCGATACCCCCCTCCATCTACAACTGTTTGTGAGACACCCAAAGTGAATGGATGTGTGCAAGAACTCACAGAATACCTGTTTGGTAACTGTTGTTCTCCATGACCTACCCTCCTTCCCTTCTGCATTGGAGTCACAGCACATACTGGCTTCCAGTGTGAAGGAACTGAGAGTATCATGGTGGTCCCCTCAGCTAACAGCATGGGTGTGCAGCAGGCGCATGCAATGCCTCACCAGGTATTGCTATGGGGAAAAAATTCTCCAGCTTTGTGCACTGATGCGTGCGCACCTGCCATGGAACAGACACGTGCAACGCATCCCAAAGAACAGCAGTTACTGAAGAGGTACATAACCATTTTTATAGAATGATTATTTACACTAAAGGAATAGGTCTCACATTATTTTGTTTCCTGCATGAATGGGGTGTGTGTGTGTGTGTGTTTGTGTCCCTCCCTCCTGACGGGTCTTTGTCAAACTGTGCATCCCACATTTGGGCTGTCTTATGTTGAGAGGTGTGGTAATATCTGCCATGAATCTGCTTAATGTTCTTCCTGACTCCAACGTATGTGATACCCCATTTCCTTTCTTCAAAACTCTTTATAAGAGGCAAATGCATTTGTATATTTTAGGGCAGGGGAGTCTATAAATTAACATATTCAGAGTTTTGAACCAAGGTAGAAGTAATTAGCATTTATAGCACTTTTCATCTGTAAAGCTCAAGAGTTCTGTACCGAGGCAAAGAAGCATTATTATCCCCATGGGGGGTTACAAATGGAGAAACTGAGGCACAGAGATGCTAAATGGCTTTCCAAAGTTATGCAGCAAGTCAAGGGACGATGCAGGAATGGAGCGCTGTAGAGAGCTAATTTTCCTCTCATGCCAGGGAGAATCAGGATTGACTCCATTCAAATCAAGAGAGTGTAAAGCCAGGGTAAGTGAGAGGAGAATCAAGCTTAAGTCTCCTGACTCTGAATTCAGTGCTGTGACAGAGAGCCATGTCGGACGTACTTATGCTGGGAAATTTCTGCATTTTGTCCCACTCTTGTCCAGCAAGGTGAAGGTGCTAGCATTGACCTTGTATGTATGTTTTTACTACCATGTAAATCCCTACTGAGATAGCAACAAACTCCAGTTGATTTTTTTAGTCGGGAGGCAGTGGGATCTAGATCCACAAAGGGACTTAGGCATTGCAGTGCCTAACTCCTAGGCACCCTTCTGCCAAGTGAAATTCTCAGCCCTGAGTTAAGCACCCAAGCTCTCTATTCAGTGAGTGGAGAGAGGCACATGCCTAAGAAATGGATCTTCAGCAACCAGCAAGCTGAGCGGAGAGCTGCCTAAGCTAGCCAGGAGTGAAAGGCAGAGGAAAGGGGTGGGTCTTAAGGCCCAGATCCATAAAAGTATTTAATGGCCTAATGCCTACTGATCTGGGCCTTAGGCACCTTTCTGACAGGCCACATAAATGTGCCTCCCTCTGCTCAGGATCTCCAGCTGTGAACCCTCTCTTGGAGGTAGGTCCTAAGCCAGGTCTACTGTTTAAGTAGCCTATGCCCTTTCTCCCAAAAAAATGATCCCAGGCTGTCTTTTGTGTGAGGCCCAATCCTGTAGGTTTGCTGTGAGAACACGTACAGGATTGGGACCTGCGGGCAAGATGGGTAGGGGAAGGTCTAGTTTGAGAAGGCTGCCGTGGCTTAGGCATGAGCTAAGTCTCCCAGCAGTGCTGTGAGGTAGCACAGCTTTGCACATGCCTCCTGGCAGAAACTTAGGCACCTACCGGGTTAGGTGGCAGCTGAGTGGTGGTTTTGAGAACGTCAGTGGCATCTGAATGTTGGACATAGGCACCTGAAGAGGCAGTTAGGCACCTAAGTACCTTTGTGGCTCTAGCCCTGGGTTTTTTGACAAGTCTGTCCATGATATATCTGTTCCTCAATGATATTCTTCTATGGAGGGGGAAAAAAAACTGATTAAAAATACTGAAAACCGCCATTTAATTGAGCAAATAGTTTCTGAAAGGAAAAGATGACACTAAAAGTGATTCAGATAACACAGTCTTCAAGGTGTAAATTGGTAAACTGATACTGTGTGGCTTTAGCAACCAGCAAAATGTCAGGTTTAGCCATATTTTTATTGTTTGAAAAGAGCTAGCCAGATTGTCACTGTTATCCAAAAATAGTATTAAAGAAAAATGTTTGTAGATTGCCATTTATTACGAGATAATGCCGCTCCACCATGTCCAATACTGCTTAGCAGTTGTAAAGCACCAGATAGAACACTAATTAAAGCGTCTGTTTGATGTTTTTCTGCATGTTGTCCATTTAAAAAAATAAACCTCTAAATTACCTGGTGACCTGTCAAACAGAAGGCACTCTGCCCGTGTATACCTTGCTTTTCTTCAGTCCTCCCTTGTGGGGTCTACTCACGACAGCTTTCCAGAAAGCACAGCTTTCCCCTTCCTATCTCTGGCACATTTATGTTCTTATTAAGGCAAACAGGCTCTCAGTGCAGGGACTTAGAGGCCTTCCTGCTAATTGCCAGCTTGTAAACTTAATTGGTCGGTCTCCCTGGGCACTGTTCCTAAATCAATTAGGCAATGAGTTGGCTCTCACCTCTTTTTCCCAAGTAGGTCGCTTGGAAGCGCACCACCCAAGAGAGGTCAAGCATCCAAATGGGAAGATGTTGACCTCCACAGTTGAAAGTTATCGCATTTTAAAATTCATTCTGTGTATTACCGTCAAATCTCATCTCCATAGAAGACCATGGTTCCCCCCCCACATAGTCAGCTATGCAAGTCGTAATATAAAGTCCTCTATTGCTTCAGTGTTCTCTTAGCTTTCTCCCTGCTTGCCACATTAACAAGGTGAAATACTGCACTGATTAGTCAGTCCTCGTTGCTGAGATCTGCAATTTTTTAGGCCTCTGTTAATTAATAATTAATACGCATACAAATTATATCAAAATACATTATAGGCGTGTGACGGAAAAACAGACATTCAGCAGTGGAAGCTGAAAGCTATTATTAACTTGCTGCGTTATGCATATGTGGAGTAGCTAATGTGCTGTGTTAGGACACGCTCCTGGGAACCTCCCATCAGCAATGTCTATGTATAACAGGATAGTTTAAAGATGCAGTTGTAGTTTCTGAGACTGCGTACATGCTTGAAGTTACATTTGTGCATAAGTACTTTGCTGAATCAGTGTCTATAACAAGAATTTCCCTGTATTTGGCTCTAAATATCTGTAAATAGGGTACTGTGGCTATCACAGGTTTTTTATATGCGATATGTTAGAATCAGCAGATCTATACAAAAAGAATAAAGTTTCAGGGCAATACTGCATATTTGATCCAGTATCAATAGTACTCTCTCTTCAGAGTAATTTGCGCTTTTGATTTGCTATAAAGACTCTAAATTTATGGCCTTTCTAAAAATCTGATTTTTTGATTCTACTGCCTGTAACTGCACCCCACACTATGATTTTAACCCTTTCAGGCCAGGTGATCTTTATGCATAAACTTTATCATCAAAGAGCGATTTCCACTATCAGGGTAATCTCCCAGGAAAGCTTAACCCAGTAACTCACATGTCATTAACCACACAGCATAGTTTTACCAAGTAACTTCGTATTTCACGGTTGATGGTGGTTACTCTTTTTGCACATGTGCAGTTCTGAAAAATCTAGGCCTTGTTATAACCAGTAATAATTTATCTCAAGATTTTCTAAACTGTTCCATATGAAAGTTAACAAATAATTCCAGTGACTGTGCAAAATAGTTTTTACTTCCAGCTGCCACCACAGATATCTGGACAAGTCTGTGAAGCCTCCAATGCTTTGTCTAGCTAATTTCAATTCAGAAAAATAATTATACCAATCTTGCACTAGAGAGATAGTGTACTACATTAGATTTCATTAACATATAAACAAACATCTTCATCTTCCCTTCACAATTAACATCAAGATTACCTACCTTGTGCAATACTTCAAAAACATACTATAAACACTGATGAAGAATAAGGACTACCATAAAAATTAAATATTATCATTACCAGAAATACGCACGTATAAACTACATCAATTAAAAACAGCAATTACACAGAGAAAGTACCCATACAATAAATTCAAGTGTGAAATGTAATCTAGTAGGCAAGCATGTGTTTTCTTTAAATGATACTGAAAAAAATAATAAAAGGCATTATTTTATTCTCTTTAACGAACAAAGCCTTTCAAATGGTCTGGAAACATCAGGCATGGCGTACCGGGTTTTCCAAGCCACTTGCTGGTCATTGACATCTGGCTATACCTGTTTTCCAGCTTTCTTTCTTCTTTGCTCTTCTATGCCTGTGCAAACTACACCCACAACTGCATTTGGGAAGTTTAGTGAGATATGGTTTTCTGCAGCTTGTCTCTGCTCTTCTCCACTGGAAGAAGGTTCACTCCTTGCCATCCTTTGTGTCTTTGACTGCAATTCTTAGGGTCAGTTTTCTCTTTCCTACTGGTATGTTTTTCTTAAAATTAGGGTTGGGTGACAATTTCAGAATATCTGTGATAATCTTAAAATAAATTTAGTTTCCTTTTTCCTTTAAATGGAAAAAACTGACAATATATTCTCTGAGTAGATTTCAGAGATATTTTAGAAATATACTATTTCATGTCTGAAACCATCAGCTCTGACCAGACATCTGAGGTTTTAGGGTAACAGTTTTAAATGTACATACTATTTGGCCCTGGTACACAAACCAGGCACATAGCTGAGAATATTAGCCGTAGTGCATATATGCTGTAGGTAGCCACATTGATATGATCAGCTGGCTAGTCAATGATAATCTAGATCGCTATTTTCTGGAGCATTCTGGGCATGTGCAGAAGTATAGACCCGGGATTGGGGATGCATTATAACTTCAACCTCTAGAGAACAAGAATTATATATAACTCATCTTCTTTTAGAGTGGGGAGCATGCTGGTCAGTTTATTTCATTATCCTATTGGGATCCAGGAAGTGATCCTGCTAAAGGACCTACCCCAAGCCTAAGGGGAGTATCCACAGGGCCTGGAAACCAAATGATTCCGGGGGACAACTAATGAGATAACAGGGACGGGAGTGAGGTCAAAGGGTCAAACGAGGGGAACTTGATGGGGACACCGAGCAGAGAACCCCGGACAGCGCCCACTGCTCCTCAAAGGCATCAAGGGAGCCAGCGGACGCCGCTCAGAGGAACTCTGCCCGGATGCGTGAGTGGACATAGGATCGGAAATAGGCCCTACAGTCACAGGAGACCCTGTCGGCCAACCTCCTCTCCCTGGTTTTATAGACGGCCATTTTGGCCAGGGCTAGGAGGAGGTTGACCAGGAGGTCCCGTGACTTTGTGGGGCCATGGATGGGGAGTGCATAGAAAAAGAGGTGAGGGGAAAAGTGCAACCAAAAACGTAACAGGATATCTAAGAGGAGCCAGAATAGGGGCTGCAACCTGGCGCACTCCAAGTAAACGTGCGCCAGGGTCTCCCTCACGCCGCAGAAGGGGCAGGTGTCCGGGACAGGGGTGAACTACGCCAAGTACATGCCCGTGCTCACGGCCCCGTGAAGAAGCCACCAACTGATATCCCCAGTGGGCCTCGGGACCAGGGTAGAGTATAGGCTGGCCCACCGGGGCTCCTCACCCTCTAGAGGTGGCAGGAGGTCCCGCCACTTCGTGTCGGGGCGGGATGCAAGGGTGAGGAAGTGAAGGGTGTGGCGCACGAGCGTGTATAGATGTTTCCTTGGCGCGGTCATATTTCATTATGATAGGTATGTTAACTCTGATTTTCAGCAATTCTTATCTGTAATTGAAAGGTGCATTGATGTTGGTGTCTGTAAAAAGATAGCTGGCCCTTTAAATGAAATCAGGCCCCGCTTTTCTGTTCCAGTCCAGGTGAGTGCTAGTTTGGGTTAATGAGGAGTGCGGGGCTGCCCCTGGGAGTTACAAATAAGAGACAGGCCAAAGTAAAGGGAGAGTGCAGAACCCTGAGAGTGAGGCCTGATCTACACTGAAAAGTTATATCAGCATCGCTATGTCGGTCAGGGTGTGGAAAAAAAACCCACTCCCCGACCCACGTAGCTAAATCGACATAACCCCGAGTGTAGACGCAGCTGTGCGGATGGAAGAGGGCTTCTGCTGACACAGCTTACTTCGTTTGGGAGTTGTTTATTCCTGCTCCGACAGCAAAGCCCCTTCTGTCTACACTATGGGGCTATGCTGGTATAGTGTCTGTAGTACAGATGTACCCAGAGAAAGAGAGAGCCTGAACGAGTGCTCAGAACGAGAGCAGAGCTGGGCTCAGAGCTTCAGGGAAGGGATGCCCCTGAAGGAGGGAGCGGTAACAGTTCCCCAGTGAGCAGTGGCGCCAGATCAGGCTGGTGAAAGCAGAAGACACGGAGGCAATCAGGGGCTTACCTACAATCTTTCCCAGGCCAGAAAGTCACCTCCAGAGAGGGCTGGAAAAGGAGATGCCTGCTGGCTCTCTGAGCCGGACAGCTGAAGTCCAAGGATCAGAGAGGACTGACGGCTGGGGACTGGATGACCCTGATGATGTCTCCAGCCAGGAACTAGAGCCAGGCCTGAGAATGAACCAGGGCAGAGAATACCCCAGCAAGAAGGGCTGGGGGGAGGCATGCTGAGAGATGCTGGAGCCGTACCTGAGAGCCTGAGCGCAGTGAGAGGTGCCGGAGCTGTACTTGGTATGTTGACAGACTGTTGGGACTTGACGATTAAATGCAGTGTTTGGTCTATGCTGGGGAATTCTGGATTATGGTTGTTTGACTTTTCTAATAAATTAACCCCACAAAGGAATATTTATATTTGGAAAGCTTGCGTAGAGTTACTGGGGACTCTGGAAGAGGGAAATAGAGGAAGGGGCTGCATGCAGGGCCACCCTGAGGACACAAGCGGGCATCCTGGAGATGGCCACTCTTTCATATTGTCTCACAAGGTCACATTCTTCTCTGTAATTAAATACTGAAGAAATGCCTCGAGTAGAGGATTTTGCTGAGCTGGAGGTAACTTTTGTGCATGACACCTAATGTGAAGGCTCTGACTGTTCACTGTAGGATCATAGAAGATCCCATAGGACTTTCTCTCTAATAGTGTTAGAATTTGATCCAACTTCCTTTAAAGTCAGTGGATCCCAAACTCATAATATCCTAGTATAATTCCAACCTCAATATTTTTATATGCTAAAAAATTCCTTGTAGTTACACAAGAACTGTTATACCTAATCAGACCCATAGCCCATCTAGTTCAGTATCCTATCTCTTGCAGGAGCCATCACAGGATTCTTCAGTTGAAGGTACAAGAACCCGGCTATAGGCAGATACAGGATAATCTTCCCACCACATTATGTTTCATTGTAATCTCCAATAATTAGAGGTTGCCTTAAGCCCTGAAACACGAGGTTTAATATCTCTTTCAAAATCTTTGTGAGCATTAGCTGTTATAAACTCCGGATATTCTTTTTATCTATATAAATGTTCAATCCCTTTTTGAAATTTACTAAATTCTTGGCCCCAATGGCATCCTGTGGCAATGAGTTCCACAGTCTAATTCCACATTTTATGAAAAAGTATTTCCCTTATCGGTTTTGAATTTGCCACTTTCCAATTTCATTGAATATCCCCTTTGTTCTTACTTTATGCGAACAGATGTTCTCAGGCTACCTTCTCTATAGCATTTGTTGTTTTATATATTTTTTCATGTCCCCTCTTAGTTGTCTCCTTTCTAAGGTAAACCACCCCAGTCTTTTCAATCTCTCTTCATTAGTTTTTCCATAACCGTGCTTGCCTCCCTTCTTTGAACCCCGTGCAATTGTACAATATCCTTTTTGAGATCTGATGACCAGTATTGCACAGAGTATTCCCGATGAGACTGCACCACTGATTTACATAAAGGCACTATAGTATTTTCCTCATTGTTCTCAACCCCAATCCTTATGCATCCTCTCATTTTGTTTGCTTTTCTAACCAGAGCTGCACACTGAACAGAGGTCCTCATTGAGCTGTCTGTGATTCCCAGCTCCCTTTTCTGAGTTGATACACTTAATTTAGAACCTTGTAAGGTATATGAATAACTTATATGTTTTTCCTTCCAGTGTTCATTACTCTGCATTCATGACATTGAATTTCATTTGTCATCATGTTGCCTATTCACCTAGCTTGGTTAGGTCCCTCTGAAGTTCTTCACAGCCCTTTCTGTTCTTCACTAACGAAAATAATTGTGTCATCTACAAATGTTGCTACCTTACTGCTCACTGTCCTTTCCAGATCGTTAATAAATATATTAAACATGGGACAGTGAGGATGCTTGAAGCATCCCACTGTAAACCTTTTTCCAGGATGAACATTGACCATTCTTCTTCTTTTGGATGGAAATAGCAACATTAACTAGTTAGTGGAAAGGTTTGAAATCCATTTGAGGACTTCAGGAGATGCCGAGTGCATGTGTGCGATACCTTCTGGAAATGAAAAAATGTTCACAATGTGTTTGATGGTTTGGAGGTCTCCGCATTCACACGATGGCAAATCCTTGATTCCCCATTTGTGCATCAGGTGCATGCATCTTCCATGTCATGTCCTAATATAGTTGGTGGTCGTCCCACTGTCTTCAGCACAGCAAGAAACCAGACACTTTGATGATGAGATCAGCTATGAGGTGGTTGTTGTTTACGTCAGAACCTGCCCATTGCCTCCACCAGGTGTCTTATGGATTGAAGTTGGCTTCTCCAACCACCCAGAATGGTCGGCGGGACTTAGAGCGAGGGTGAGGGGGGTGAACAAGGTTGTCATGGTGCGGGAGCTTTTGGTTACCAAGAGCTTTCTTGTACTCACACAATGTAGCCATCTCTCACCAGATGGTGGAGGAGGGATGTTAGCAAGGACTGGAACCAAGGCAGTGGAGAGGACTTCAGGGTGCCAGTTACAAGTTTCATAGCTGGATATCAGTGAGACCCATGTGTGAGCTTCTTTCCTAAACAGTTGCACAGTACTCGGCTGTGGAATAAACTAAACCAGTGTTGCCATTCGTAGCATTTGAGCATCACAACCCCAGCTAGATCCTGCTAGCTTTTTGGATGATATTGGTGCAACACTTTGTTTTATGACTCACCTGCTTCAGATGTTGTTGATAGGTAAGGCTGCAATCGAGGGTGACTCCTAGATAGCAAGGGTTCAGATCGTGAGTGATTGCCTTGCCACAGAAGTTTACATTCAGCATCTTCTTCGCTTTGGAATTGCTGAGATGGAAAGCTGATGATGCTGTTTTTAATGGGTTGGGTTTGAGCACCCAGTACCTAAAGTAGTTTTCCATCCTCTTGACCATTTAATCCTACTCTTTGCTTTCTGTCTCCTACCTGGTTTTTGCTCCATGACAGTACTTCCCTCTGACTCCATGACTAGGTAGCTTCTTTAATAACCTCTTGTGGGGGGACCTTGTCAAAGACCTTTTGAAAGTCTACATAAATTGTTACTGGTTCTCCTTTATCCACTATTCTATTGACATGTTCAAAGAACTCTAATACATTAGAGAGACATGATTTTCCTCTGCAGAAACTGTGTTGGTCAGACCCTATCATCTCATGATCATTTAGGCGTTTATTATTTTATTTTTAATTATCATTTCAATCAACTGACCACGTACAGATGTATGGCTTCCAGGACTGTAATCTCCCATATCACCTCTATAGCCATTTAAAAATACAGATACAGCATCTACCACTCTCCAATCTTCTGGAATAATGGGTGTTTTATTGAGAGACTGCCTATTTTTGTTAGCAGCTCAGCCACTTCACATTTAAGCTCCAGAACTGCTGGATTTATACCATCTTGTCCTGGTGATGTACTTCTTTTTAAATTACTGGTTTGTTCCAGCACCTCCTCTTCAGACACTGCAGTTTGGTTCAACATCATGGGGGAGGTAAAGTACCTGCAGGCTTCATGCTTCTGATATACTTTTTTTTTTTAAAGTCTTATTGTTTGTTTTTATACTTTTAGCTATTTGCTTTTCAAAATCCATTTTGTCCCTTCCATTTTCCCTCTTATATATTGCCTGCTGTCATTTGTGCCCCTGTTTACTGGCTTCACTAGGGTCAGAGTTCCAAATTTTGAAGGATTTCTGTTTGGTTCACATAGCCTCTTGAACCTTGCCATTGGCTTGCTCTTTACCTTTCTAGTTCCCTCTTTGTTTGGTGGAATACATGCCTTCTGAGTCTCTAGTGCTGTTTTTAAGTAATATCTATGCCACGTGTAAGGATTTTATTTCCTTTATTTTTGATTTTAGGGGCTTTTTGACTAGCCATCTTATTTGATTGAGTTGTCCCTTTCTAAAGTTTATCATCACTGTGTAACCTTTTGGTTCTTTACCTCCTCCTAGGATGATGATGAAACTAATTATATTGTGGTCACTGTTACTTAGTAGCTCAGCAACTGTTGCTTCTTGAACTAACTCCTCTGTGTTACTTAAGACTAAGCTGAGAATAGCCTTTCCTCTTATGTGCTCTAGAACCAGCTGGTCCAAGAAGCACTCACTTAAGTTGTCAAGAAACTCTTCCTCTAAATTTTACGCTATTCTTTGCTTTCTGCCTTCTCTAATAATGCCTCCTTACCTGGAAGAGACATTGTGAAAATTCATTTATTAACATATGTGAGGAGTCCAGGTGCTATGATGATGAGCACCATATAAAAACCTATAAATAATTTAAAATAAACAAATAATATAAACTGTTATGTAGTGTTGCTGTGGCTGGTAAGCATATGCCACATTCCCTGCCCCATACATGGATGCATTTCACTGTTGGGTTTTCTGCACCATGTAAAGTATATTGAGGCTAGATATGTTTAGATAAAAGGTTAGGATGACCAGAAGTTCCGATTTTATAGGGACAGTCCCGATTTTTGGATCTTTTTCTCACATAGGCACCTATTACCCCCCACCTCCTGTCCCGATTTTTGACACTTGCTATCTGGCCAGCCTATAAAAGGTGCTATACAAATGTACTATATAATATTTAAACATAAAACTCATTTACTTATTAAAATCTGAATTAATAAGGAACAATATTTGTAACTGCTGAAAAATAAGAATTATTTTTCTACAATGTTATGGTGCTATCCTTGGCTTTAATATTTCCTATGACAGGTGTCATCACAAGAGGACGGCTGGGCCTTGTGGAAATCATCCACCAGTATGTTCGTTATGATGAGATATATGAGGCGATTAGTGTCCTGAGCAGCATGAACTGGGACACTATGGGTCATCAGTGTCACATAAGCATGAGTGCCATTGTAAATCACCTTCTTAGACAAAAGCTGACACCAGAGAGAGAAGGTCAGAGTTTGGTTGTATTTCATAAATGTTTATACTTATATTTTAAAATCTATACTTGAATGATTTTGATAATACATATTGGCTTTAAAAAGAAGGCTCAATATTTACTAGGTCCTGACGAGTCAGAATTATGCTTTGCTATTCTACAATCAAATGTCATTATTATATAGATATTTTTAATAAGATTATGCACACACATAAATTGCATTTTAATTCATGTTAATAGTAAGGAAGGTGTAATAATACATATATTACATAATATATACATATGCATAAGTATATATTGTATGATCTATATTATCTTTGATATTTATATGAAACTATATGATACAGTAATTTTATCTATCTATCTATCTATCTATCCCTAGGGATGGATAGATAGATAGATAGATTAGATATCTTTACATTGAAATCAGTGACTAATGTTGGCCAGTACAGAAGTCAATTATTTATTTTATATCAATATGTAGAACGGGCACCAAATTAAGAAAGGGCGTTGTCATGGGGAAGGAGTATTTAGTTCAGTTTGGGGGTATTTGCAAAAAGGACGGTCTTTCAATGCAACATCCAGTGTCTTTCCACACTCTTGCAAACCATAGGACCACTACATCTCCACTCACTGTAACCTCCTTGTCCCTTGCAGTGACTCCTGACATCTCCCACACGAAAGGATGAATGTAAGGCTCAGCCTCATCTCCGCTGGACCCTGGTGTGATGGCTTCCCACTGAATTGTGTATTGGAATGCAACAGACTCCAAAATTTAGAGTGCAACAGTTGAGTGACAAGGTGTCATGCCATGGCCCAGCAAGAATACAACTGCGTAGCAGGCTTATCTTTTATATGGGAAGAAAGGCCAGTGCTATTGGAGGTGGTGAGCTATAGATCTTAGGAAAATTGTAAGCTGCCCAGCTTGCTCTCAAACCATCAGTTGGCCATCCCTGTTTTACAGCATGAGATGTGAGTTAGATTACCATAACCTCCACTCTACAAATGTGCAGCACTAAAATCTTGTCTTAATAGAACACACTTTTAAAGTAACCAGTGAAAAAATAGGCTATTCTTGAAACTGTTATAAAAATATGCACATTCTAAATAGATATCTGTGTATTTTCTCCCCATGCAGCTGCCTAATGCTGTCTTACGACAGGCAGAATTTTATTCCAGCCTGGATTTATTCTATATGAATCTAACAAATTTGACATGGTAATTTGTTTTCTTTTTATTAGTGGAACCTAGTGAGCCCTTTTATTTGTAGCAGTGTGGCGGTTATCTTTGAGATCTTTATTTCTGCCTTCAACATCAAGCTGGGCTATCTAATGAATCTATAACTGTGCTAGTAGTTACCCATATTCCATGTAGGTTGGCACATTTCAGAAGTACAAAACATGCTGTCAGGAAAACAGCAATAGCAAGAGAGTATGGCTTGTTTTCGCAATAGCATTGCTGTATTCAATTTTAATCTAAATTGACTGCTGCTTTGAAAGAAAATACCTTTAAGGTTTATCTTATCTTACTGTTTAGATTTAAGATAATGTAAAACCTAATTTACTAACACTTTGCCTGTGTTTATAAGGCTGTATTATTCGAGCATTTAGTGCTGTCAAACCTAATAAAATAAAATGTAACTATGCTTAGAACTAAAGAACCGTTATCACTAAATACAGAAATGGCTAGTTCAAACAAAAGTTAATAGCAGGAAATCAATGAGATTTTGTCTGCCTAATGGGACAATGGGTCAGGTATACTCTGTTTTAATGCACACACACCACTCCACCTAATAATAATGGGGTTTGCAAATCCACCTTGACAGGAGAATCTGTCCCAGTGTATCAAATTCTTTCAGTGATTTGAGAAAAATGGAGGCTTTCATCAATCGTTTTGCCCTATACTTAGGAACATATACCTCGCACTGACTCCCAGACAACAATCACATCATATAATGATGTTAATGTTACTCATCATTAAAGTAGCCCCACCAAGACACTTAGGACACAAACACTTTAAATAATTATAAATAATAGAAGAAAAACACTTTATGTTAAAAAATATAAAAAGCCAAAGTGCCATTGTCAAGAAAGGGGGACTCACAAAAAATTCTTCTGTAGAAGAAGGGCCTCATTGCCTTCTCACTTCTAATAATTTTAAACCAGTGCAACTCCCTTGACTATGGTGACCACCTAGTGGTCAAACGCACAGTGGTGAACCCTGAAAAGGTGAGCCTCATTATTCTCTCTTTAGTAGAAAAGAGAAAAGTTGAGTTAATTGGAAGTTGATTTTTACTGATGAACTTGTTCAAACTGTATTGTTCTTATGAGTCACTGTTTTAATTATGCATATCTGGCAAAAGGTTGGTTCCTTATAGATTACTTACCTTTTGACAGCTTTTTGTTGCTCATAGTCTTTGTCAACGCTACGCCATGTGAAAGTTTATACACAGCTGTCGTATTTTAATTTCATCTTTCCTGTGACAAGCTCACATTTCATCTGTGTTTGAGAAACCTGACGGATGGCAAACATGAGCAACCTGTTGTAATTGAAGCAGTTTCACTTGTTTCATTGCTGCTGTGTTTGAACTCCACAGCACAACTTGAAGCAAGCCTTGGAACCTTTTATGCTCCAACAAGACCCCTGTTGGATACGACTGTGTTGGAATATAGAGACCCAATCAGCAGATATGCAAGAAGGTTCTTCCACCACCTGCTCAGGTGATTGACAGCTTCAACTTTTATTAACTCAAATTAATTGCACATTTCAATAACCGCCCACTTTAATGTGGTTAACATTTTCCAAAAGGAGCACCCTGGAAAAAAATGCATTCATTGCCATTGTTTATTTAGCTTGCACTTCATTCCTTTCAAGTGTGATGTTGTAGATAAAGTGCTACTTAGAACTCTTCTATCATCAATACACTTTAAAATGAATCAACCTTTCCCTTTTAATTTGATAGAAAGAAGAAATTATGCTTACAGAGCGATTTATGGGCAGGCTACTTTTAGACTAACAATTGGAATAGCTTACAAACTAGGAAGAAACATTGAGTTTTAATTGATGCTAAAAAATGCAAATGAGCAGTGTGCGGTCCAAGATATTTTTGGCTTTGAGCCCTGGAAATCTGAGTCTCTTGTTCTTCCCACCTTCAGATTTCTCACTTAAGAAATAATATTCCAGGTCATAACCTTACTGCCCAGGTTATTATTTGAATAATACAACCTTCAATACAGTTTAAGAAACTAAATTCAGTTTCAGCCACAAGAATAAAGGAGTAAGAAAAAATGTTGCTGTGACTTGTAATTCAAACAGTGATTTCAAAATGTCGCAAAACCAAATTTAGCTGCGGTTCTATAACATTGATGTACTGCTAGAGTTTTGATCAATAATAAATTAATGGCCTAGGTTTTTTTGAATGGCTATAAATGTTAGCATAGAAATGCAACTGAAATTTTCACTCTGTTTTTTACTTAGAAGCTATTCAATTAATGCAAATAAGATAGAAATTCTTTGCCTTGGTGATAAATAAGAAAGTTATACCACATTTTTATACAGGGGTCTGCCTGAAAGAATAAGACTCACATGCTTAAAAATGAAAGCACCCATTTTCCATGTCTCATTAGAATTATATGTCTCCCTGCATATGCAAAATTATGAACTGTCAATTATTTTGAAGGTAAATTTAACCTCTTATCAGAACTCAAAGAGATAATTGTCTTCTAAAACTGGAAAGCTGAAAAGGGATAATCTTTATACTAAACTAGTCCACAAAAAGGCCAAGGGAATGTTTCTAAATTGATGAAATTTCATAATATTAGCATTATAATATGATGCTTTAAGGACAGAACCTTCAACCGAGTTCATTGCCAGATACAGTTATGGTGTTAGGTACAAACTGTGTCCTTGCTCTTCAGAGGGAAGCAGTGGGGAGGATGCAGTGCTATAGTGGCCAAATGGAGGTGCTCTGGGCGATTTTGTCTGCACAGAGCAGATACAGAAAGAATGCCTCAGAGATTGCTGCGAGGTGCTCTTTATAGCTGCTGGTGAAAGGTGTATCCTCGCTGACTTGAGAGCTTGCTGCCAAATGCTATCAGGCATGCAGAGGCATGGGGCCCTGACTAAGCTCTCAACCCTTGAGGCTGTAGAGCATGGCTGGGTGCAGTGAGCCAATCTCTCCTCCTCCCACCGCCACCCCCACCTCAGCAATCAGGGAGCCTCAGTGTCAGTATGTTACCTGGAAACTGTGGCGTGGGGGCAGGGGATGGACAGGAGGCTCTCCCTGTGTGCTGTACCTCCCCCACCGGACAAGACAGAATGTAGCCCTTAATCAGTTCTGGAATTCCTATTCCTAATACTGTAGTGGCTTGTGGAACAAATGCATGCTATTTTGTTGTCTTCCTATTGTCAATAGGATTTGTATTCAGTGGAATCCAAGTGATATGA
Organism: Terrapene triunguis; assembly: GCF_002925995.2. NCBI lineage: Eukaryota > Metazoa > Chordata > Testudines > Emydidae > Terrapene > Terrapene triunguis. The sequence continues at coordinate 13,690,231 of NW_020664483.1, read as the reverse complement.
TCATGTGATTGTTGGCAGAACAGATGGTAATGCTTTATCTGAAAAGACGTAATCTAAGTACAGAATGAAATGTTCAGAAATGGGAGCTTTATTTGATAGAAAGCAAAAAACCAGTGTCCATAGCTGATCTTTATTTTATTAAAGTGGTTCTGTCTTAATTGGTGTTTATTTCCTGCTTCCTTTGAGAAGTTTCGTTAAGTGGCTAAAAATGATTTGATTGTATGCTAAATGTAACCTGTATTATAGATTTAAAGTAACACTGGTAAACCAACTTGATTACTTTAGATCACTTAGACATACAAAGGGTATGTCTACAGAGCAAACTAAGCCTGAGGTCTGTGTGACCCATGCCTGCAGACTCAGTATTTCCAAGCCCACACTTGAGCATCCACACTGCATTGGAAATCTGATCCCCACAATGGTGCTGATGCATCCATACTGCACTGCGCAGACCTGAGTCAGAATTTCAGCTTCTGTGAGTGTGAACCATCGTATCCCAGGGTTCTAGTGCCCTTACCAGCCAAAGCCGCTCTAGGGCTTGGTTTGTAGTGAGTCGTGAGAAAATTTGTCTGTCCATCCCATGGGAGTTGACCGGAATTGTTTTGGGTGGTTTTAGCCTACCAGCACATCCAGTCAAGCTATTTTGCATCCACATGCTCCCAGCAACCAGAGTCATCAACATGGATTTTGAACCAGTGGAAGAACTTCTCCATCTTATGCTGCCAGTCCTATTTTGGGAATCAGGCGGAGCATCTGCAAGACATTGGTGGACATTTCGGCGGCATTTAGGAGGGGAATACCGACATGCCAGCCTGTTGCCTTAGCCACAGATTCCCCATATGTAGACCAGTGCTTCTGGAGCAGGGCCACAAGCACCAACTGGTGGGATCACATCATCATGTGGACCTGCGATGACCAACAGTGGGTCCGGCATCTTCACATGAAGTAGATGTTCCAGGAGGTTTGGGATTGGCTTGCCCCAACTCTTCAGCAACAGGACATCCTCATGAGGGAGGCCACAGAAATCCAGAAGCAGGTCGCTATAGTCCAATGGAAGCTGGCTACCCCACACTGCCACAAGTCTGTGGCTAACCAGTTTTGAGTTGGCAAATCAACTGTGGGCGTTGTTGTGGCAGAGGTTTGTGAGGCAATCAGGACTGTGATGTACCCAAGGGTGGTGGGCATTACAGATGTTCCTGAAATAATTGCTGGCTTTGAGAGAATGGGCTTTCCAAACTGCGACAGTGCCATTGATGGGTCTCATGTGCCTGTAGTTTTCCCTCTGCAAGGAGCACATGAGTACCTAAACTGCAAAGGGTACTACTACATCATTATGAAGGCCCTGACCACAGCGTCAGATTCATGGACACTAACGTGGGATGCACTAGCAGGGTGCATGATGCCAGGATATTTAAGAGATCAGGACTTTACCTTCCTGGACAAACTGGGCCATTGTTCTCACCAAATGACATTGTTATAAATAGTCACTGTTCTCTCTGTTATTCTAGGGAACCCCATTTACCCCCTGTTGCCATGGCTTATAAAACTGTACCCTTATTTCAGAGGACCTGACAAAAGGAACTTCAACTATATGCTCAGTAATTGTAGGATCATGGTAGTAGAATGTGTATTTGACAGATGGAAATCCCATTGTCCCTGCCTTCAAAACTGTTTGGATACCAGTGTCATTAGTGCAGTTCACATTACTGTGATCAGCAGTGTTTTGCACAGTGTCAGCAAGAAAAAGGGGGAACCTTTTAGCCAGGAGTGGACTCAAGACACTGCCAGATTTCTGAATGGTACACGCAGCCAGACAGTGCACCTGTTGTGACTGGTGCTGGATCTACATGCACAGTGGAAATCAGGGATGCTTTGTGCATGCATGTAGTGGGTTATTATGGTCCCGTACATGAGGCAGAATTAAACGGTATTTGGGGTAGTGCTGTGTTATGGGTGTGGGGCAGCTGTAGGATGTTTTTTAAATGTGCTGATATTGTGTGTTGTGAATTTTGTGAGACTTGTAGTGAGGAAGCAAGGACCTTACGAAGTCCTTCGCCAAGATGGGCCTGTCAACTACGAGATAAACCAGCCGGGGCGGCGGAAGAAGTGCCAGATTTACCATGTCAACCTCTTAAAGGCCTGGCGCGATCGGGAGAGTCTGTTGATAACCGTGGATGCCCTGGACTCTGAGCTAGGACCTCAGGTCCCTATTCCGATGGGGCGAGAGGAGCCTCTCGTTGGCAAATCTCTCAACCCCGAGCAAATAAAACAGACCAGATGCTTGCTGGAAGCCTTCTCCGAAATGTTCATGGTAGTGCCAGAGCAAACGCAACATGTCCAACACACCATCCGTACCCCACCAGGGGAGGTAATATGAGAGACCACCCGACCCCTCCCTTGGTGACTGCGGCAGGCTGTGAAGCAAGAAGTGCAAGCCATGTTGGAACTAGGGGTCATAGAACCCTCCCAGAGTGAGTGGCGGAGCCCCATCGTCCTGGTTCCCAAGCCAGACGGGATCCAAAGATTTCCGGAAAGTTAACGCTATTTCTAAGTTTGATGAGTACCCATTGCCCCGAGTCGACGAGGTCTTGGACTGATTGGGTGACACCAGCTATCTGACCACCCTGGATCTTACAAAAGGATACTGGCAGATCCTGCTGGAAGCCAACTCAAAGGAAAAAACCGCCTTCGCTACACCCAGCGGGCTCTACCAATTTACCCACATGCAGGGGCCCCTGCAACGTTCCAACAGTTAATGGACTGCCTTCTTCAACCACACCCTCGAATATGCCACAGCCTATTTGGATGATGTGGTGATCGACAGCCGATGCTGGGAAGAGCACCTAAACCAGGTGGCAGCCGTCTTGCAGTCCCTCTGGGCCGCAGGTTTGATGGCTAACCCCAAGAAATGTTGAATCAGCTTCCAGGAGACCATACAGGGAGACAGGAAAAGGTGGACGCTTTTATGCATCTTAACTTTAAATGCTTAGACATGTCTAGATCTGAAACTGAAAATGATTCACGTAGACAATTGTTCATCTCTTTTGCTTCCCCTCCCCACAGTGTGGTCCCAAGTCTTGTCTGGCGGTGACCTCTTTTTGGAGAGTTATAGTAGCTCAGCCTACATGCCAAGGCAATTTTTGGCCTGGCTGAGGGGAGTGCCACAAAAGGGGCCAGTTGCTGTAGAAGTTTTATGATGCAAACGCCTGCGTTCGCTGGAATCGGGACTAAGATTGCCATCTCAGACAGGCCGCCAAACAGCCATCACATGGCAATGGGTCACTGCCAGCCTAACCAGTACAGTAGGTGGCAGATGCTGTAGATGAAAGGCTATGTATCCCATTACAAATGCCTTGAGAGATCTGTTTCCAAATCAATGACATAATAGGCCTTCATTTCTTGGTGCCCAACTTGAGACACCTTAAAGGGGCCTGATTTTCAGAATATGGTGGGCATTCACCCTTTGGACATCCAGCCCCTTTAAGAAGTCCCCAATTGGACACCTACAAATGAAGCTACCCAAAAACACTACTCACATCCGAAAACGTAGGTCATAACGGATTGTGATGGCACAAAATATGAACAGCAAAGAGATGAAAGTAAATCACTACCAGAAGGAAATAAAATGCAAATTACAACATGTAATTTTAATGCAGCCATGTTGTTTCTGTCTGTTATTATAAAACTAAGGGCCCAATCCGGCAAACCGCTGAGCTTCCTCTGTGTCCGTTGAATTCGATGAGAGTTGAAGGGTTTTGCAGAAGCAGGCCTTAAATCATGAGAATGGAATACCTTTGAATGCAAGAGTTTTATATACAAAATGAAAATTAAAGGCCTCTTAAACATAGGTGAAAAGCTATCAAAAGACTGTTTCTCACCAGCACGACAGGAACATAAGGGCTTGTCCTGGGGAGACATAAAATTAGGATGTATGGTATGAATAACTATTTTCACTTCAAATTTGAATTCTTATCTATAAATAAAATACAGGAACTGAATTACAAGCATCAAATACATCTTTGGTGTTTCTTGGACATCAAAAAACCACTCTCCTGATTTATTATAATATCACCGTGTATTTAATGCATTATGAATACAGAACATGGAGAGGGATGGAATAGTTATTTTTCACTTGTTAGGAATGACATTATATAGCTGACTCATGGCTTTGCTTTGCTCCACTCAAGCATTCATAAATTGTTCTTGTCGTATTTCCTAATGCATGAAAATAACTTGTTTATTTTGCACACATACACGCCCATGCTCTGTGTTTTATTCAGAACATGTCTGTTTCTGTCTCGCTTTCTCTCTCTCACACGCAACATGCACGCATACATTCTGAGAGTAACATTTCATGAGCTGGAAATTAAGGCCCTTACATTAACATCTAAACTGCAGCTGCAGAGTTGGCACAAGTCAGAATGTAGCCAGCAGATCAGCATTTATAGTTTGTCCTTTTCTCCCTTATAGCTGGAGTCTATTTTTGTGTTTGTGAATTTACATTTTAAAGAATTTGAAGCTTTTATCTCTGTTACTTGCAGATCATAGAAAATATTTTAAAGTTCAAGGACAACTTGGATCTCAAAATCTGATGATTCCACCAAAAGAATATAGTTGTATTTTTGTCTGGGGTGAAAATGAATTACCTTACAAAACAAAGTGGTGTTGTAATTACTAGTGTGTGCCTATCCCTCCCTCATGGACAAGCTGCAGATCTGATCAGATGCACACTTAAAAATACTGGATAAGCCATTGTGTCTAGCCTGAGGCTGAAAATGAAGCTTGGCCTCCCACCTCAATTTTACTGTAATTACCACTGCACTGCAGTTACACCTTGTAAGGTCCTCTCAGGAGAGCCAAGTCCTCTCTTCCCAAAGTTCAGTGTAGGGCGCAATTGAGCGGAGTCAGAAGAAGAATTTGGTAAAGTTGTGAGCAAATAAATGCAGAAGTGCAATGGCATAACCCCATACACACAAAAGCAGTGCTTAAACATGGAACTCTCTCTGGCAACCAGTCACCTCTAAGGGAAGAGAGAAGGCAGAATATCTGTGACAGCAGGACAGAGTAGAAAAAGGCCTAATTTCACCCAGTGCTGTCTCTTATATGAGGTACTCCACTGTCTGCTGGCCAGTCCCAGGACACCTGAAGGGTATACCAGTACTCTCCTTAACTTGCACCAATAACTGCCTTTTAGGGACCATTACACAGCCAGAGATCACTGGAAAACAAGGGGATCTGTGAGGCCTCTAAACTAGGGGGTCTGGAAAACTCCCACCACCCAATAAGGATAGATTTCCAGCCCCTTTGCCTCTGTGGGAGTGGGAGATTAGGAGAGATGATGGGTAAGGATAGAGCCTTATGTGTCTAGGAGTGTATGCCTTTTTTTTTTATGGCACCCTGAGTTTGGCAAGGCATGGTGTTTTCATTGTATTAATAGCTAGTGTTGTCATGAAATGTATTTATAAACATTAATGATTACAGTACAGGAGCGTGTAAGAGTGTGTCTTCCTCTCTTAAGGAGACTGTCTTGGATAATGTCATTTGTTTTTTGCATAGTGTGTGTATGGCAACCCTTTAAGGCTTAATTATGCCCTTGGATGCAATTCCCACTCAAGTCAACCAAGTTTTCTCAGGTCTCAATAAGGGCAGAATGTAGAAGGTGTAATAGAAACATGGACTGGTGAAATTACCATCTTCTAGAGAGCATTATGCATGTTCACTGTTTTTGCCATCTTGTAAAAGCGATCAAAACTAGAGGTTTTCATATGCATACTGCACTCACCGACAGGAATTTCAGTCACAGTGATCCAAATGCACATGAAAAAACTTCCCCGAGTCATGCTTCCCAACCTGCTTGAGAAACCAGAATAGGGTTGCCACCTTGACTTCACTAGATGTGTATTTTCCAGTTAAATATTACACCCAGTGACAGTGTAGAGCGCCTTTGTTTTAGTATTACTAATGAATTTTTCTTAAGCCAGCTCCACTACAGGTTTCAATTTCAGTCAGATACTTTGAAGCCGTGTGAATGGTTCTGAGATTTAATTCTCTGGTGAAGATCACAGAATAAGCAAAATTGGGCAAAATATCAGAAAAGAATAAACAGGATGATATGATTCCCTAGGGAGCCAATCCTGTGGAGCGTTAGCAACAGAAATTTCTGTAGCCTCACAGAAAAAAAGATACTGGGCCAGATTTTGTGCTGCACCTCATGGAAGGCAGACCCTGGAGTGGGGGAAAGGTGGCTGTATATCATCTCTGGGATTCTGGGCCTGACCCCCAGCATACGTGGAGCAGTCCTAAGGGCCACTCTAATTTACTGCAGCTTCCCACAGCCACTTGTGGGCTGCTGCATGGCCCAGAATGGGAATACTGCAGAGTTCCACACCGTCTCCCGTTCTCTGGCATACCTCTACAGCTTGGGCTGCATTAGACGGGAGGGACATAGAGCTGTTGCACCAGCCAGTGCTGTCCAGGGAAACCCCTATGCCAAGGCTATTCCTCCATGGTTAAACTGGCTTTACAGCAGACGAGTCAGAATGAGGACCATTGGTTAGTTTTAGTGTGTGATGCGTTTATCTGTATGTGTAAGAGCCTGATCTTGCAGGCGTGTGGAATTCTCATTAAAGTACATGGGGTTTTGAGAGTGGATCAGTTACAGGAACAGCTATGGTAAAATACATCACGGTTCTGGATGGAAATCCAGTAATGAGTCCAGTGCACAATCTTCACTATCAAAAGGATGATGCTCTCCATAGAGTCTAGAGTATCTTCTTGGTCTTAAAAAGAAGGTCTTCCTACCCAGTTTCACCTCTCTTACTCATCTTGAGCTTCTCATCCATATTTCAATTTCTTTCTGACACTGGACAGTTGAGGAACATCATTTACATGATGATTAGAGTGAGAGGGTTGCAACTGAACCAAAAGAAAGGCTGGAAGAGAATCACTGAAAGAAACAGAGATTTTAACACCCTCATGCTTTGGCAGTGCCATCTTTGGTTCAGGGTAACCTGAGAATTTGCATTCTCTGGATTAGTAACCTAGCAAACCTACAATCAGTCAATTTGAGCATGGTCTCTATATGTATTGTTCCCTCATCACTGTCTCTGGCCAGTTCACAGCAAGATATTATTGATGGTGAGGTAAGTTTTCTGATGGTGAAGGGAGGGAGAGACTTGGAAAAACTTTTATAGAGAGATTTTCAAAGGCACAAAGAGCAGTTCGGCAGCCAACTTGCTTTGAAAATCTCCCTGTTATACCAAGTGATAGCTATAAAGGAATGAGAGTAATGTACTTTGGGGTGCATAACTCAGCAACCCATTAATTATAGACTGGGACCAAATTTCTAAATATGGATTTAGATACTTAAATTTAGGCACCAAACTTTGAAAAATGTGGCCCTAATACATTATTCTCTCGTGGCTGCACCACATGTATGCACCCTTGTCCATTGTTAGGCAGGAGGGAGAATTGCACCTGTAACTCATGGAAAGATAAGGCGGGGGAGGGAAGTGCATCCATCTTAACTTTAATATCAAATTCCCATCTGCTGCAGTTTGAAATTGCTGAGATATCACACTCAGACAAGAGAGATTCATAATAGAGGCAGCAACTGATCCTTAACCAGAGTTGTGATACGGGGCCCCTGCAATGGAGCTGTCTTTGGTGTGTATACATGCTGATATGTTTGCTCAATAAAATACAGCTTTCAAGACATACCGTTGAGTTTAGATGATCACCAGAGTGAGAGGGCTAAAGCAGGAACAGAAGAAAAGCTGAAGAGAATTAATGGAATGAAGGCTGGGATTTAACAGACAGGGTTGAGCAAAATAAGTGTGAAACAACAGGTGTCATCAGCTCTTATCTGCATTTTTAATTAACATCTGTTTTTAGCCTAGAGTAATTTGGAAGAGTATGTTGGAGAGTGTCTGTATTTAAAGATAAAGGTATGCGGTTGAGAAGTTACTAAGTAGTGAAAGGTTGTAGGAACTGAAAGGTTGGGAGGGTGTGTGTGTTGAGGGTGGGTGTTAGTTGCAGCTTATAGAAACCTGAAGGAAAGCCACTATGATAAAATTGCAAGGAAGGAAGATATTGCTATGGCAACAAAATATTTTCTCTTGAAGGAGAATGAGTATGATAAAGCAAATTTGCAGTGTGGGAAATTCAAAGGAAATGAAGGTTATAAGAGAGAGAAAATAGTGAAATATAATTTACAAAGAAACAGCTCTCTTATCATTTTAATTGAATAATAATATTTTACTCTTCTCTAGCACCTTCCATTGAAAATCTCAGAGCACTCTACAAATATGAAAGAATTAAGCCACATGACATTCCTGTGAAATGGGAAAGTATTGTTCTTCCCAAGAGTTCTCCTTCCCAGTAGCTAACCCCCATTTTGCAGAGACCTTATGTGACTTCCTCAGCATCATACAGAAAAGTGTGAGCTGGGTTGGGTATAGAACCTATATTTCTACTAATAATTCTGTGTTTGACTATCCTTCTCCTCCATCCAGAGTTCCATTAATTCAACGTTCTGTTTAGTTCCACAAAAGCCAGGAAACTCAGTATGAAGGTTCCCACAGTAAATCTTCCCTCTTTCATATATGCGTTACAAAGAGGGGTTTCTTTATTACAGTCTCTCCCAACCCTAAGCGCTAGTGCGCTAAGTACTCCACACATAGCATAATGGAAAGGAACAGCACTGTATTTTCTATATTATTTGTATGCTTCTGCCATTAAGACTGAGCAAATAAATTGAATGGCATACTCTTTTATATTTAATCTGCCATTTTCAACATAATTTTAGCTGCATATGGAACATTTTTATTACTGGATCTGTATTTAAATTCCTTTCTTTTGTAAGTAAGACAACTTTTTAAAAAGCTACTTTATTCAAAAATTCACTTTGAACAATGTTTTTCAAACATAAAATAAACTCATCTCTATCTGAGAAGAAGCATGTACATTTATATATGTATATGTATCATTTCATAGACGTATTAGTTTAGGGTTTATTGTATTTATAGAGTAGAATACAAAAACAACACAGGAAGAAGAGTTTCAAAGCATGATTTCATATAATCTTACAGAGCAAATAGTAGGATTGTTTTGTGTTGGGCATGTCTTATGCAGATTCACAGCAAATTAAACCCATTAGGAAATTCTTTGGCCAGGGTGTTATACTATCAGACTCCTCATATTAGCTTCCTTTTCCAGTTTATTTTTGTGTCTGTTTGCTCCATACCAGAGTATCTCTTTATGTAAAGGGCATTCAGTTCTCCATCCAGAGCTTTATATCATAGTCTTAGACCTGTGTTTTTCTTCTCAATAAGCTATCAACTTATATATGGACCTTCTTTAGAGATATGTAGCTCAACAATATAAACAGAATAAAATAAAAATAGCGGAAACTCTTGGATGGCTTAAAAGTGCTGTGTATTTAACTTTTAATCTAAATTGTTACTCATTAATCTTTATGTAGGATGCACATGGGTATGACCCATGTCAGGCTTGACAAAGCCCTGGCTGGGATGATTTAGTTGGGAATTGGTCCTGCTTTGAGCAGGAGGTTGGACTAGATGACCTCCTGAGGTCCCTTCCAACCCTGATGTTCTATGATTCTATGACTTTCAGAGCAATACACTACAAGTTTTCCTCATAAGTCATTAAAGACCCAGTTCAGTAAAGTACTTAAGCACATGCTTAACTTTAAGCATGTATTTAAGTCTTATTGAAGTCAGTGGGTCATAAGCAATTTAGGTGAAGAATGTGACTAATAAATCTGCATTTTTTCTAGGGACAATGTCCTAGTTTTCCAATGCTAGGACTTCCCAAATCCAACTTGTGCAGAAGAATAATTCATTCCAACTGTAAGCGTTTAAAATTACATTTTTAATCCTTTGGTAGAAAGTAGTTGTCTTTTAAATGTTCCAGGCTTTGTGCTATAAAACAGACTCTTTTGTTGAGTGATAAAAAATGAAATTTGATTTGAATCTCATTTTCCAAAGTTGACAAAATTAGCAGCCAACTTTGCTGACACTGTGAATTGTTTTTTGTCCTTGAAAATAGTCTCTGTCACTGGGACCTTAATTTTCCTGTTCTTCTGTGCCTCCTACAGCCTGTAGCGGCCCATAGGAAGAGAAAAAACAATGTCTGATGTAATTAATATAAAGTTAGTCTGGCTAGTCCAATATCTAATGTCTAAAGCTGATCATGAGTATTGCCAACTCCAATCAAAATCACACATCACTTTGTGATATTTGAAGCTGGCACTTCAGAAACACAAACAAAAATTTTACTAGCCTAATTTTATAAAAGTGATTTTAATAAATTATAGTTTTCTTATCCTTTAAAAACCCTCTAGAAACACAAACACTTCCATCCATTGTTGGCTTCTTTTTCATGTTTCCTACCTAAGGGGCAAATCCAGTAATCAGTCAAGTAACTATGCTGTTTCTCAAGGGTCATGAAAAGAAAAGTCTCTTCCCTGCTTCCAGGCCACTTCGGGGAAGTGATCGGCGGGTAGTGATCGATCTATCAGGGATCGATTTATCGCATCTCGTCTAGATGCGATAAATCGATCCCCGAACGTGCTCCCCGTCGACTCCGGAACTCCACCGCTGCGAAAGGTGGAAGCGGCGTCGACGGGGGAGCGGCAGCTGTCGATCCTGCACCGCGAGGACGCAAAGTAAGTCAATCTAAGTCGATCTAAGATACGTCGGCTACGCTATTCTCGTAGCTGAAGTTGCGTATCTTAGATCGATTCCCCCCCCCCCAGTGTAGACCAAGTTGTTGCTGAATAAGCTCCGTGTCCAGTGAGCCTGTTCCTATGCAAGGGTTTGGGCAATAGATCATGTAGTCATGAATCTGCTGGTCACGTCTCCACCAACCTCCAACCAACTTTCCAACAGCTTTCCTCCCCCAGTTCCAGAATCCCATGGTGCCCAGTGGGAGTGGGGACCCTCCCTCTGCATGGGCTCTCAGGATCCGGTTGGCCCATAAGCATATTCTCTGGTCTGAGCAGCTCACAATCTAAAGACAGAAAACTTGGAATTGCCCCTAAGTGCTTCTGTAGCAGCATATGGTCGGCCAAGTGATACAAACTACCATCTCTGAAGTCAGATTCTTGTGTAAACATTTTTTTAAAATGCAGTCAGCAGCCATGGATTAAAGTTTTAGCTCTGATTGATGTGATGCTTTTGGAACACTTACTGGGGTAAAAACTGGTAAGTTGCAGCAAATAAACATTCAGTGGCTTATCCATTTCTCCCAAAGCATATCAGAAATACACTGGACCACTGTTTCTTTAGGCTCATCTCCTGTCTAGGCATATTGAAAATATCAGGTACATTCAGTATTGCCAGCCCCATATATTCAAAAATCCTGAGTCAGGCACCCAAAATCATGAGATTTTTTTTTAAATGGTCTGTTCTTTTCCTTTTCCTTTTGGTTTCTGAGCCTTCAGGGCTCACTCAGGGATCACATTTTCAACCCAAATGGGAGAACAAGAAACTGGGGGTGAAATCAAAGGGGGCAAGATTTTGCCCTTTCTTTGGGTTTCAAGTGAAAGCTGAGATTTTTCACATAATCATTTGTCTCCAGGAGTTGACATTTTAAGTAAAACATCAAATATCACAAGATTCACAGTAAAATTATGAATGAGTTCTCGCTGGTCATTTTGTGCCTGATCTCCCACACTAGGGCGGTTAGAATCCTTTTAAAACACGTAACTTCATTTTTAGTTTTGTCTAATTTTAAAAGAAAAAAATATCGTAGCTAAAAGAAAAGCAGTACTTATTTTGAAAAATCATGCAAACTGCTTCTGTTCCAAAACTTGCTGATATGAGAACGTATGGGAAATGTCTTCTTTTATGAATAATAATGAATATTATTGTGCTTATGAAATGGGCAAAATGCCTAGAAAGTGAATGAAAGAATGAGCTATTAAATTGAAATATTAAATGAAATAACTGAATTTAAAGAGATCCTGTAAACCCTGCCGTAAATGTTGGGCGTTGTAGATGATTGAATATATTTTCATCATCTGTTTATGTGCTTAAATACAATCGCTTGATGTAAGTAAACACTTGATTGATATTCCGAATACTTAAATATTTGCATATGCGTCACACAATATTGAACAATTAAAACTTAATTTCAGTGAAATTTGATTGCATGTACATTTTTTTTTCAATATTCATTTTTGTCTGTTGTCTTTCCTCAGCATGTATTTAAATATTCCTTTTTATAGTGCATATCATCCTTGATTGGACTGCTAGATGAGGAGAGCTCAAGATTTCGTCAATTAAAAGAAAGGGTTTATGAATAATATTTGTGCCACAGCCCTTCTGCCGCAGATTATTTTCTAAATATTGTGTCCTCTTATTGAAGACAAAAATAATGCAGCTGTCCTTTATCGGCCCAGCACAAGGAATATGCTTACATGGTCAATGGGCATGTCTAAGAAGGCGTGTTGCTGTTAACTAGTCCCTAAAGAAATGTTTCCACCTTGTCTACAGTATATTTCCCACTCTCTGTTTCTCTGTCTCTGCTCAGATTTTTTCCTGTTGCTTCTTATAACTGGCTGTAGAAGATCTCACCCTTGATGCACTAATATACTGTATGTATTTTACAGATACCCCCCTCCCACACGCACACACACAGTTTGACCACTTTCAGAGCCATGAAATTCAGAGTGAAGGACGAATCACTATCTTGAAGCCTCTGTGTTATGTTTAGGTATTGCAGTACATATATAGCCAAAATCTACCCTCCAATATACCTGCAGAGCCCCCAGTTGAAATCAGTGAGAACCCTCCTCCCCTGCTCATATCCAGGAACATGAATTTGGTTCACTGTACATAAAGATAAGGTATATTACATGAATTAGATTTAATTTTTATACAGTAACAAAATTAGGGGGTGAAAGAAATGTAATAGGTGCAGAGCAGATCCTCGGCCATATGGCGGCAGGTGCCTCCCCTTCCCCTCACCCCGCCCATTGCCCCTGGCCCCCGCCGCCTCCCCCGGTCCGCTATCCATTCCCCCCATCGCCCCTGGTCCCCACTGCCTCCCTACCCATCTCCCCATCCAGGCTTAATTTGTCCCCAGTCTTGCCGGGGCTGAGCAAGTCTACTGTGAAAAATGGTATTTGTATGTTTGTTAATGTCACTTTTCACAACAGACTTAGTAGCTATCTAGGAGGCTGTGAAAAAGTGATATTAACATACAACTATCACTTTTCACAACAACAGACTTACTAGCTAGAAAGTCTTTTAAAAAAGCAAAAGAAACAACAACAAAAAAGAGAAAAATGTGCAAAGCATCTTATTTGTGCTGCTAGTCCGTTTAGGTCCAGTAAAGAATAGAGACAACAGTACATTATTTTTATTATTGAGTCTGCAAAAAAACCCCTGCAAAAATAAATTACAATGATTTGGACATGTATATGTGCATATTTATTTGTTTTTCCTAAAGTTGATGAAGTATTTTAGGGGAAATTGTCAGAGCGGCCTCCAGCAAGAGTTGGTGGTTGCATGCTGAGGCCATCAAAACATTTGTTGGGACTTAAAGTCAGTTTCTGTTTAACACTAGTTAAACACAGTTTAATACTTGTGTGTAGATTTAACGGGGCAGATTACAGACTGAGCGCCCTATTCTCCTCCTTTCTTATGCTGGCATAAATCAAGAGTAACCCCACTAAAATCAATGGCTTGACACTGGTGTAAAAGTGATATAAGTGAGATAAGAATCAAACATTCAGCTTTTATGGCTTTTGTCAGTTTAAGTCACACTTTTAACACAGGGAGACAGCAAGGTCCAGCCCACCATTTTGGAAGCCAGGAGATCGAGATTTTGTTCCTAAATCTGTCTTTTTCATCCTGTGTAGTCTTGGGCAAGTCACTTAATCTTTCTCTGCTTCAGTTTCCCCCTCTGTAAAATGGGGTGATAATACTCATCTTTCAAAGTGTTAGGAGCCCTATAGATAGAAAGTAGTTATATAAGAACATACTAGTAGTATCATTTATTATACTAGGTTTTATACTTAATATTCTATACTCTAAACAGCTCATAGAATAATGCTTTACTATTTGCCCTGTATAGCTGAATAGTATGTAAGTGCTAATCTCTAAGGTCATATTTCTGTTCCTATCACTTTGACCAAACAAGTGGCTGAACTTCATAGTTTACAGGCAAATTTTCTTCTCTCTTTTTTTCAAAGTCTTGAGTACTAGAGTTATTTTGAAGCAAGCAATAAGTTACAGTGTTCGCTTCTGGATCGGTAGTATATCAGCACCATTTTGAAGGCAACAAATTCTGCACCCTGTAATCTTAATGCAGGAACAAAAGGTGGATTTTTTTATTGTTTAGGGGGCAGATAACTATGAACGGAGTGTGCTAGAAATAATAAGAGCTTTCCCCACAACAAAACCCTATTGTAAAACAAGCATCATCTGTTTGACGGTATCTTTGCACTAATACATCACACAGGACACTTTCTAATTGTCCCTACAGAATGAAAATAGAGTGTTACACACCAAAGGGACTTAAAAAAAAAGGTTTGCAAATAAAGCTAGTTTTAAAAAAACCCCAAAAGGTTCACTTTCTTGACAGATTTAATATTGATTGCATAGGTAATCCAAACTTGTCACTTTCATTTGAAAACACTACCTCATTTAAGAGCAATACTACTTATAATCATTTATGAAGTCTCTGTGATTGTTCTTTCCAGCTCTCTTGGTTTCTGAAGAGCATTTCTTTGGTAGTTAGTTCTTTCCAGTGCAGCTCTGGAAATAACAAGCTAGCGTTACGGTTTTCGGAGTAGAGGCCATAATGAGACAGAAGTATGTCTGTTGATTAAAGGGAAAAAATTGAAATCATTGTGAGACAGAAAAGAACCGACAGTGTTAAGGCCATGATTCCGTTCTGCAGGTCAGTCAAAGGAAAATATTACTTTTCATTTTTGGTGGCAAGTATGGTCTTGGCTGGAGCAGATCTCATTCAAATTTGTCCTTTAACTGTTGCCGTGTAAAAACGAAGACAGTGTAGGTGTATTCTTGTTGGTATCTTACAGGGCACGTTTCACTGAACTATTCAGTCTCCTCTTTTCCTTCTTGGGACTGAGGATGTGTTTTTATTCTGTATTTGAGAAACGTAGGAATGAGAACTGTCATTTAATTTTGGGGTGCGTCCTGAAAAAGGTATACATGACACTAACATATATGTACCGCTGTAACATCGATCTATGTATTTCTCTCAGTTAAAGCATTTAATTAAAAAGAACTATAGAATGCAATGTATTTTAATGTAATATCCTTCATACAAAATATTACAAAACACTTCAGAGATATAGATGTGTGACTGGTCTGGGGCACTGCCTGGACCCCAGTAATAAAGAGGTTAACTTCAGCTCCACTTTCCCCTCCCCTTATGACGGGGTGGGCAAACTTTTTGGCTTGAGGGCCACATCGGGATTCTGAAACTGTATGGAGGGCTGGACAGGGAAGGCTGTGCCTCCTCAAACAGCCTGGCCCCCGCCCCCTATCCTCCCCCTCCCACTTCCCACCCCCTGACTGCCCCCCTCAGAAGTCCTGACCCATTCAACCCCCTCCCTGCTCCTTGTCCCCTGACCGCCCACTCCCGGGACCCCCTGCCCCTTATCCAACCCCTCCGCTCCCTGTTCCCCGCCCCCTTACCATGCCGCTCAGAGCAGCAGGACTGGCAGCTGCGCCGCGCAGCCAAAGCCAGCCACGCCGCCACGCTGCCCAGCAGGAGCTCACAGCCCCGCCGCCTAGAGCGCTGGTGGCATGGTGAGCTGAGGCTGTGGGGGAGGGGGGATAGCAGGGGAGGGGCCAGGGGCTAGCCTCCCTGGCCGGGAGCGCAAGGGCCTGGCAGGACAGGCCCGCGGGCCATAGTTTGCCCACCTCTGCCTTATGGGGTGCTCAGAGGAAGGACTGTAAATTAGCGATTGGAAGACACAGTGGGAAATTGTCTTTAGGAAGCTAGGAGTCCACACCTAGGGGCATAGGAACTCCAAGCGGGAGAGTTTGTTTCCTTTTCTGCTTATGTTAATTTATTTTGCTTTCTTGTCACCAGCATCATCCCTTGAGGGAAAGCACTTGCTGGCTAGCTCTAGGTTCCATTCTGCTGTGTCATGCCACCAACATGCTATAGAAAAGAGCCAGAAGGCTTTGCAGAGCTGGGTAGAACAATGCTTTGGCCCAGGCTAGAAACATAGGAATTGCCATACAGGATCAGACCAGTAGTCCATCTAGTGAAACAATTTCACCCATCAAAGGAAAGAAGGGCTGCGTTCTTCCCTGTGCACTTTCACTAACTTAGAAAAAGCCCCAGCACTGCCCACTAACTTTCCTGATCTAACCAGGCCTGTGAAAACCCAACAGAATATTGGCAGACCACTAATAGATTGTCTTACCAAATCCACTGAGCCCTCACAAAACACAACTTTTGAACCCTCTTAACTAACAAATCACAGTCAGTTTTCACCAGACCATCATCTGTGACCTCCTGCTGCCAAATTTCAAGTTTCTGTCATCTACAAGTGACGCAGTACCATTGTTATTTTTAAAAAAGCAAAAAAGGCACGAATGTTTTTCATAAATGGGGGAAAAAACTATTATTTTCCATTGTCTTCATTCTCAAAAATAGCAGAATTGCTTTGGCTCAAACTTTCAAAGAAAATCTGTTCCCTGAGTGAGAATAAACCTGTCAAATTTTGGCCAGAAAGGTAAAAGAGTAAAAAAGTTATAAGCAACTAAATATTACCTCTTAAAATGGAAACACTTGTGCATCCTTAACTATGGACACACTGTGCTTATAGTAACTGAGATGTTTTATTTTATTTTACTTTTTGTTATTCTGCAAATCAAAAACTAATCTTTTTAAAATACGCTATTTCATTTCATACAGATTTTTCAGACTGTTTACAAGAATAATACTTTACCAGAAAACATATACACTATAAAAAAAATCAAAATCTCACATTATTCAGCTGAACTGTTATATGGTGAAACATGCAGACAGCATAATAGATTAGTAAACCTTTTTCCATATCAAGACTTTCTTTTCCATACTGTCCTCCCTAGCTGGAGCCTCACCTTCCATTTAACAAGCGCAGAGTGGTTTTGATGCTCTGTACTGAGAATTCTTCTAGATTCCCTGATATAATATGTGATCTCTCATTAGATGAGCATGATCTAGGGCAGCAGTTGTCAAAGTGTGGTCTGTGGTGCTGGAAGGGTACACAAAGCACTTGATGGTATCCTACAGATGGCTGGCTCTCCTTGGTTTCAGCTGCTTCTACAGATGTCCACTTTTTGTATTAAAAACATACATCAATGCTCTCTTGATATTCCTTTCTCATGTAAGCATTTGCTGTAGTTGCCGCAGGATGGTGCATGTTTGTGAATGAGAAAGGAAGTGGTCCATGGGATTGCACTTGGGAGGGGCTATTGTCCAGAAGACAATCTCTCTGTTAAAATGTTCACGTTCGGAAACAGTTTGGGAACACTTGGGCTAGTGATCTCAATATAGGAGTGGGAACCAAAAGTGAAATTATGATCCCAGTGCTGACACACATTCCTTCTGTAGGCAGGCAGCTCATGCGGTGTAAAAGGGGGATAAGGGCTAAGACTCTGCCTTCTAAATCCACGCTCAAATGGGACTGGGACCCTTTGCTTGTGGATCTCCACTCTCCTCCCATGCAGAATTGAGGCTCAGTTACCTCTGTGGCCCTGTTCTCCTCTTCACCAGACCCTGCAGAGAACGCTCAGTAGGTCTGGAGATCTGTGCTAGAAAGGGGGCCATTCTGGGTAGGGAGAAGAGTCTGTGGGACCGGGGGTGTTCTATTGCCTCTCTTCCCTTTCCAGCCCTGTGGAGCTTACCCAGACAAGATAGCGCTGCCTCTAGGGCAGCGGTGGGCAGCCCGTGGGCCGCACATGGCCCATCAGGGTAATCTGCTGGTGGGCCGCAAGACAGTTTGTTTACATTGACCGTCCGCAGGCACGGCCGCCCGCAGCTCCCATTGGCAGGGAACGGCCCACCACTGCTCTAGGGGGTACCTGGAGTCTGTCACAATGAGGTAGCATGACTCCAATGGAACTGCATTGTCAGGGAGCTGGGCTGGAGGGAGGTTGCCAAAGTTCAGAGCCAGTGCAATGACATGCCCCTTCCATATGGCCCCCTGGAGTCCTGACAATTTTGGGGTGGGTACATTAGTCTTTTATTGGGGGGGATCCTCACAGATTTCTCCCCCAGCTCTTTCTCTCACTGGTTTTACCATGGGAGGGGGTGATTGGGGCCAATAATATTTATCTAATTAACCCCCTGGGCTGTTATAAGGATTAATTTGTTATGTCCTGATCCTGTATGATGCTAAACACCCTCAATTCCCATTGACATTAACTAGATCAAAGCATGCTGATTGCTAAAATGTTTAGAAGATGAAAGTGCTCAGTAGAGTTGCTGTCATCATATTTTCATAGTTCTGTGATCTCCAGGCTATCTCACAAATGATTTCACCAGTCACCTGGGGCCTCCCTTTTGGGGTTCATAATAAATGCAATATATGTTTTAGATGAGAACTGAAGCAGAGGCAGCCCACCTCATAGATTTTTACGAGCTGTCAGTTCATCTTCACATTAACACAGAGTACACTGGATCTCTCAAACTGGTGTTCTCCTGCTCAGCAAATGATACATTTCACCTTTTCTTGCAGGTATCAGAGATTTGAAAAGGCATTTCTGCTCGCTGTTGACATAGGTGCTCGTGACCTGTTTATGGTGAGTCATTCCTGTAGATCGCTTTGTGATTGCTGTTCCTGAGATGAGTTAGTTGTCAGCTTTTGTGCACATTAAAAAGGATCAGTGTCATTTGCAGTATTAGACACATACTGGAGAAGGCTTTATTCTACTTGGCTTGCCCCTTGCCATCATGAAACTGGTCAATAGCAATCTAGTAGCTTTTGAGTTGCTGACATTTTCCTTGCCAGGGCCTCAAGACTGTTTTATGTTTTTCAGGAATTAATATATACATTCTTGAACTTTCCTCCTCCTCCTCCTCCTGTGTCAGATGTGGGTGCATGTCATCTTTCACTCTAATAAGCTTAAATGTTTCTAATCCATTCCTTTAAGAAGTACAGCTGCCGAGGCCAGGACACAAGAGCAGACCGTATCCTGGGGATACTGAATGCTCTCAGTGTGTCTCTTAGGTTTCTGTGGAAAGTGACAAATTATGAACGCTCCTCCAGGTACTTTTAAAACAACAAAGCTGCAACGTCAACCCAAGCAGTTTTACATTTCGTGGGCTCTTTGGCCCTCCCATTTAATTAGCTACAAAAGTAAAATTAACCGGTTTTTAAAAGGTCCTATGTGCAAGGTCTGCAGGAGGCTCTTGTTTTATAAGATCTTGCACCACAATGTCACAGTGAGGTCAGATGGACAAAGCCAGGAGTTCTTTCCTCGGCTCTCAGCGTGTCGCTGCTATGCAGCTGATTTAGTTGTTTTCAAAGAACAATAGGGAAAGGGCTTGTTTTTTAAAAAAAAGCCCTTTGAAAGTCTCATTTGCTTGACTCTCTTGCATAAAGAAGACATTCTGTTGTTTAAATTAAGCTTTGGCACTAGATGTTAATATTATTTATCCCATTAAGTCACTTGCCCTGCTAGTTTGATCTTGATATTTAAATTGTATGTTAAATGATACAATTAAATCCTTCTTTTATGGGTTATAAAACGTCCTGTTTAATTATATAAAGAGTTCTATGAATCTTTTGATGCTTTTTGCCACAGCTCTAATCATGTGGCTTGTTCCATCTAATTAGAAAGATGTGTATACTATGATAAACTTTTCTAAGTATGCATCAAAAGAATGTGATGGGAATATCATACTTTTAGGGAAATCATTATATATTTTTGTATTTATTTATATCCCCTCCAAACATTGTTTTTTTTTTTCTTTTCATCTCATCTTTCTCCTCTCTCAATAATATAATCTTTTCTGCACAAGACTTTGATGTAGCAGTGTTGAGATCTGTAACCATGGAGAGGCTTGGGAAATGATTCTGCTCTCACTTTCACCAATTTAATGCCACTGGGCTCGATTCTCACTGTGCCTGAGCAGTGATTGTTTGCTGTTGGGGGGAGAGAGGGCTGAGAGGGAGCCAATCATGAGTTCCTGACTCTCAACCACCTGGCATGGTGTACACTAAAAATCAGCAGGGGGGCAGCTGTAATTTAAGGCATAAGGTCCCAAACACCAAAAATTGCTCCATCATATCCCTTCTACTCCTCTGATACCCCCCCTCTCCAACATGTCCCCTTCCTCCTTGGACCAGAAGGGGGAGTTCCATCCCAGGAAGAAGTCGCCCGGTTTGTGCTGGTGGAGATTCCCCTTACACAGGGGATATTCTCCAACACAAATCTCTGGACACTTTAAATTTGCTTTACACTTAGTCAGCGTATGGGGCACAAAGTGAACTTGGCCACTGGAGAATCCAGTCCATTGACTTCAGTGGAGTGACACCCATGTAAGGCTTTGTCTGGACTAGCTGAAATGGTGTTTTATTTGCCCATTGGTTACATTGGTTGTCAGTGTAATTAACTGAAGCTGTGATTTCCAAACTCACCGAGAAGTATCTCTGTCTAGCCTTGCGGTTTGGGGTTTGTCTCCCCTGGAGTTTTACCCACCAGTGTAACTATACCAATGTGGGTGCTATGGTGTAATCCCCTAATCTAGATGCAGAGCATGGGTGTAACATGGCTTGTACCAATGTAGTTACCCAGGCTTAACAGTAGCTTCACCAGTGGTTAAAAAATCCAGTGTAGACAAGGTCTTGTCTCAGCCCGCTGAGTCCTGTCGTTATATTCAGCGACAGCATTATGGTTACTGATTATTGTAGTAGCTCCCAGAAATGATGCTGTACTTGAAAAAACAGTCAATTGAAGTACTTGGGGGTATATTTTCAATTTGGTACGTGGCGCGTCCACCACTAAATTCCTATTAACTCTAGAGGTGATTGGGTCCACAGTGGGACTTCTAATCCAAGCCAACTCATATTCCCCACCAGGGTTGACTCTAGGCAATCTGGCATTCTAGGCACACCCCCAAAGAGTCACCCCATAGCCCCATCCCTGAACCAAAGCCCTTGATTCTGACATCACTGTGTGACTCCAAAGGCCAGAGCAATCTGTGTCCCTGTAGTGTCTGGGCCTTATTCCAGCCCTGCTCTCCACCCTTATATTTCAAGGGGAACAAGTGAGGCTTTATCGGAATTGCTGGTTCAGAACTTGTTTATGTAGTTTTGGTTCAAGATTGCATTGTAAAACTGGAAAGGGCCCATTTCCCAGACTAGTTTGAATTTAGCCCCAAGATACTGTCGATTTCAACAACACAGCTGATGGCTCACCATTCAGGATTGCAGAAATCTCACAAGGGCTGCTAATTTAGCAACATGTCTGCCACTCCGGGATGAAATCTCATGAAGAGAGCTTGTGAAACTTTGGTGATATTAAACCTGACCCTAGATCTGGTGCAGTTTTGACCTGGAACTCTATCCTAAATTTGATCCATGTCCAAGATCATCTCCTTAGCTCATCTCTAATTAACATTAAAAGGAGTTACTCTTCTAAAAGTCCACTCTATGAAGCTGATGGTTTGTTCTTTTCTCTGCTACGTTTTGCCCAGAGAAGAAGCAACGACAGCCCCAACTTTTTGTCAGGCAGCTTGAGGTTCACAAGTGAAGTTATACTTGAGGTGCATCCATGAGAAACCAGATCCTTTTTGGCCCTTAATAGAGATTGCTACCTTTCGTTCTTTTTTAAATGAAAATGACTAAAATGTGATTGCTTCATAGGCACAGTGACTCTTTATGACATGATGTTATATACCAAATGAAATGACAATCTCAGAGTAATTGTCATGGTTCTACTATGCAGGCTTCAAAACAAGTTCCCACTGTCTTCTTGGAGCTGGTTCCAACATCCTGTTTAACTGCTGACTCACTGAAGGCTGTAGCCCACGAAAGCTTATGCTCTAATAAATTTGTTAGTCTCTAAGGTGCCACAAGTACTCCTGTTCTTTTTGCGGATACAGACTAACACGGCTGCTACTCTGAAACCTAAAGGATGTTGTATGTAAACACACACTTGCATTTCCATAGGACTAGCTTGTAGCATGGCACAGTTTCATAAGTTTCATACCAGACCTGGAAAGCAAACTTAACTATGCAGTCACTAACATATGCTTCCATGATGTGTCTTTACTGTAACCTATCCCAATTGCATCATGTGACGTTTTCCAGGGAATGGCACAAATCTGCACAATGGTATCCCTGAGTGCTCAGTTTTGTATTTGTATCTCTAATTTAGTCTACAGATGTGTAAAATTTCATATCATCAGACGCCAGCTTCCTGTCGATAGCAATTCTGAGATGACTTTAAACCAAAAGTTATTCCAACTAAGATCAATATTAAATTAAGATAATTTTTTGCCTCTTTTTTGTGCCTGTTTCAGATCATTCATACAAACTAGGTCCCTTTTTGGTGTTAATTCTGGCCACTTAACATCAAACCTAGCCCCTTTTCAGGTGAAGGATGCTCTGTCAACACAAACACTGAAGACATGTAGACCTCTAGCTATTTTAGAGACTGGGAGAATAGCAGAAAGCCTATTCTGAACCTTTTTACAATTATTGAGAGCTGTAGTGGTGGTGTTCTCTTCCCATACTTGCCCTGGGGAAGCTGCAGACACAATTCAATAGCAACAGAAGATATTACAATGGAGGGCTTAACTTTGCATTTCCCTCCTTTTGTTGGTCTAAATTAGACCCTCAGGGCAAATTTCTGCCCTGGCTTACACAGGAAAACGGTGGCAATTTTAACCATGTCTATGAAAGCAGAATTGGGCCCATGTTATTATTTGAGTATATTTGTAATGTGCTTTTTGTTACATTTGTGCATTAGTGGCTCTGGTATCTCTTCCCCTTCCAAACTTATCCACTGGCTCCCTCTCCCCTTCCACATCAAGTTGACGCTCTGCTCTCATCTTTTCTTTTTCTCTGTCTCACTCTCTTTTAGGGTGACCAGATGTCCCGATTTTATAGAGACAGTCCCGATATTTGAGGCTTTGTCTTCTATGGGTGCCTATTACCCCCCACCCCCGTCCCGATTTTTCACACTTGCTCTCTGGTCACCCTACTCCCTTTACTCCAGCAATACCCTCCCCCAAAACTGCTCTTTTGGGGCCTGATTCTGATCTCACAGCTGTTTCACATGAGTGGAATGCTTTACATTTCAGTTACTCCGTCCTGGCTCCAGAATCAATCCTTTTATAATGTGCCCTTGCCTTCCCTGCAGTTTCTAGTGCCTAATATGCTTTCCCTAACCCTGTGCAGGAAGCAGGATCCACCCTCTCTCTTTCAAATCCCCCATCAAAATACACCTCCCCAGTAAGCCTCTCATTGCTTATTCACCACTCAGTGAAGTGAAAATGCTCATTTATAAAAAACGAACAAGCAATACTTACATTTAGGTAACAGTCATATGGCTGAAATTTTAAACATACAACAGTTGGGAAATTCAAAGCCACATATACCTCAGAAATTATTGTTTATTTGCATGGGGGTAACACGTGGAGGCTTCAGTCCCATTGTGCTAGGCACACAACATATATAACAAAGAGATGGTCTCTGCCCTGAACCGTTTACAATCTAAGTATATACTTTTAAATTTAGACCTTAATGCATACGGTATGTGCACCCTTTTCTTAAGCCTTTATAAACAAACTATCTTGGAATTGTGAGATAGGATGAGAAAATTCAGTCCAAAATCTTTTTGTTTTCATAAAATTAAAAGTATCTGAAGACAGGGATTCATACTGAAAGTTTCTTCCTCAGCTATCACCATAGCATCACTAACATGATGCTCTAATAATACACATTCAGACACTGCTATATTCCTCTGCAACACTCCTAGCACCACGTCACATACAAATCCATCAATTATATAAACTCCCACAAAGTTCAATTAAAAAAAAAAAAGTAAAATAGAAGAGGACATAATATATCATGAATAACAGTTACATTTATTGGACGATGACTGATCCAATCTATGACAGAAAAGATCAAGCGATATAAGGGTTGTTAGCTTTAAATCCTTTTGTAGTGTGTTCCAACTCTCCGCGGCTGAAAATTCAAAAGGCCATCCACTGTACCAAAGGTAGCAGAAACCTGAGCAACCGACACGTTCATAAAAGTGTCAGATCTTGGGTGAGACACTGATGAGGAAAGTGTAAGTAATTTCTGAAGAAATGTTGGAATTTTGCCCAGAAATATCCTATAGACATATGCGCAACAGTGTTTCAGATGACTTCTGCTCACTGAGGGCTAGCTCTGCATAAGTTGCAAAGATGAGCATAAAAAGCAGCTCCTGGAACTAATCAAATTGTTAAATGGGAAAAGCCAGCCATTTCAACATACTCTTGATAGCCAGCAGGAAAATCTATGTTCCTGATTGTTTCTGATAGGTAATGTGATATCTGACGTGATAATCTCTTGGTTGATTATGTGAAAAAAAATCTGTTACAATCATGTTAAGAATTTTATTACATCGTTTTGTTTTCATTCGTTGATGTACATAGTAAGGGAATCTGGGTTTTGGTTTCTCTTTTTTCCTCATGTCATGTTTTGTAATTTCCTAATAAAATCCCATTTGGTAGGTTAATTTGAATATGAGGTGAAAGCCTGTGCTGTCATATGGGCATAATTTGGAAAACATAAGGCGAAAATGGCTGAGAAGTTTAAAAAGTAGATGTTAACAGACCGTGAATCTCAGTGATGATTGAACCAGGTGATGTTCTAAACAAAAAGAGCTCTCAGCTTACTTCTAGCATTTCCCATGCTCCACACGGACCCAACACACATTCTAGGTGTCAAAATGACAGACAGAGAGAGAGAGCCAATTCTGGACTCCTGTTATATAGATTGACTGCACACATTTGGGCAGAAATTGGTGGTTTAATTAGTATGACAAGTTACATAAAATGGTATTTAAAAATAACTTACAATAGGGTTTTTTAAACTGTCATATTTATTTTTTGCTTCCAATGTTAAAGCACTCTGCATAACCACACGAAAAAAGGCCACTTACCAGGCTGCTGTTCTATCTATGTGAGGTGCTGATAGGGTCCCCATTACCGTACTACCTGAGTGCCTTCACACAGGACCAAGAAGAAAATCCAAGAACATGAACAGGGAGCAATACAGGCTGTAATTTACAGTAAACAACGTGCAAATTTCTGTTTGTTGAAAGTACATTTAAAGGAACGTTGTCATTTTCTGTTGTTGTTTTGCCCCCAACTTTATTATTTTAAAAAAAAAAATTACAATCAGTGCTGTTTTCAGTTTAAACTAAAAACCAGAATCCCTAAACATAATTGATATAAACGTTATTATATACGTGGACAGAATCTGGCTACATATTCAAATATTTGTAAGCTCAGACTTGTTCCAGAGCCATCTGATTTACAGCTATCTCGAGTAAGCTGACAGTATAAACTTTTAACTTTTTAATCTAGATAAAAATCATAATTTTTTTGACTCAGGCCCCTCTCGCCTGACAGCCACGGCAGACCTACACACAGAGGATGTACAGTGTTCGCTGCAAGCTCTTAACTGATTACTTTGCCCCAGGGCACTTGCACATTCTTGTTATATCACACCTTTATTTGTGCTCAGAAACTGGTCCAAGCACATCCATACTTTTGGGATTCTGAAAGGCATCACACTTTCATTCTGGGGACTCGCTATTCTTCATCCCAAACCTTATCCTTTCCCCACTTGATCTTCGGATGCTCGCAATCTGTCTTATTATTGTATAGTTCTCAGAAGTGTGAGATGCACTTAAATGATAACCTACAAAGACATATTCCCTGCCCTAATTGCATACATTTGCTCACATTCTAAATTTTAGATGTGACAAAATGAGTGAGGGGAACAAACAGTAGGGAGGAGACATGGGAAAGAAGGACTAGGGTTAAAGCAATACAGTCGTGTAGGTGGTACCCAGTTTAGGGATGTGCACCTCTTGGTGGTTCTCTTATACACAGAGTGCAGATGTGACTGAATGTTATTGACTTAATTTTTGTGGACACCTGAGAAGAAGTGTATTCTCAGGAGGCATATAACAATGAGAGTGAGTGGCATTATGGATCACAGTTGGGAGGATAGTCCATGTACTGGTTGCAGCATGAAAAAGGCATGGAGATGTGTGTGGAAGAATCAGACTTACTGGAGTATCAAGACTCACATCACTGGCATGAATGTAATAGGTGACCAGACAGCAAGTGTGAAAAATCGAGACAGAGGTGGGGGAGTAATAGGCGCCTATATAAGACAAAGCCCCGAATATCGGGACCATCCCTATAAAATCAGGACATCCAGTCACTCTAAATAAGAGATTAGTTTGGATCAGCAAGAAGGAGCAAAGTAATGTAGATAAGTGAATGTGAGAAGTTTATATTTGATGTAATAGAGGAGAAGCTAGTGAAGTGATTCAAGGAGTGGAGTGATATAATCAGAGTGACAGGCGAGAAATCTTTGTGGCCATATTTTGGATATACTTGTATGGGGCAATGTTGAGAGTCAGGAAGACTAGAGACGAGATGCTGCAGTAATCAAAGCAAGCGATGATTGAGACGTGGCTGAGAGTTTTAGCTATTTAGACACAGAGGATTGGGTGAGTCTTGAAGCTCTCATAGAGGAAGAAACAGGACATCTGGACACAGTCTTGGTGTGAGAGGAGAATAAAAGGGAGAAGACAAAAATGACCTTCAGATTCTGAGCCCAGGTGACAGAGAAGATTGTAGTGTTATCACTACATGGGGGAAGGAAGAAGAGAAGAGGATTTGGACAGAAAATCCTATTTTCTCTGGGTAATATCATCATTTGATCCAGGAACCCATTGACTGAGAGTCTGAAAAATTGTTATAATTAAATATATATATATATATTTATAATCTATAAATATATGTATGTACAAAATTAGGGATTGTAGGGTTTGGTTTCTATTTTTACTCATTTTAGTGTTTGGTTTTGGATATTTTAGTGTCTTGTAAATTCCTTTAAAACAAAACAGGTTTTACAGGTTTATGAATCTCAGCTGCATACATCTGGGTGGAAATTGGTGGTTTCATTATCAATAAAAATCACACAAACATTGTTTTGTTTTTTTAAATAATCATACATTTTAAGCAGTCTCGTTTTATTGTCAACACTGTAACCACCTAAACAAAATCTGCTCGTCATGTGACTACATGAGCTGGAATGAAATTGCAGAGAGCATGAACAGGAAGTAAATACTGGTTGTAAGTTTACAAGATGAAATTTCTGTTGAAAATCCCTTTAAGGGAATCTTGCCATTTTCGGTTTATTTTTAATAAAATTGCTCTCCACCTTACATTATTTAAAATGAATTCTTGAAAATCTACAATCATTGTTATATTCAGTTTATATTGAAAACCAGAACCCCTAAACTTAATATATGGGGAAATTTTAAAGGCACAAAGGACAATTAGGCTCCCAACTCCCAAATTTCCTCCGTAATCTGTAGATGTGAGAGTAGATCCTAGCCATACAGGCAAATGACTCATCCCAAAGCCATCTAATTTATAGCTGTTATCTTGAGTAAGCTGACAGTATCAACTTTTAGAGAGACAAGTGGAATGAGGTAATATCTTTTATTGGACCAACTTCTATTGGTGAGAGAGACAAGCTTTTGAGCCTATACAAAGCTCTTCTTCAGGTCTTTAAACTTTTAAATCTTGATAAACATCATAACTTTTGTGACTCAGGCCCCTCTACACAGAGGAAGTACAGTGTTTGCAGCATGTTTCTAACTAATTACTTTGCCCCAAGACACTTGCCACATTCTTGTTAAATCACACCTGTGTTTGTGCTCAGAAGATGATCCAAAAAACATCCAGACTTTGGGATTCTGAAAGTCCACACCCCTTCATTCTGAGGAACTGCAGTTCCTCCTCCTTGACCGTTCACCCTTCACTAATGTTTTTTCTGATGCTCCTGGCTCTTCCACTCATGTACTTTAATTTCAATACTACTGTTGGTGCCATTAGATGTGGGGGAGACGATTGAGTATTTGACAAGCCATCTTTTCAAGCAGTCATTCGTCTTTCCCTATATGCTTTAAGGTTGACAAGCTAATGCAGAGCAAGCCAAAGGGTCACAAGCTTGGTAAGGGATAACACTATGGAGACAAAGGGAGAAGATCTGTGAAACTGACGGTAACATACTGAGAAAGAGAGAGATTTTAATGAAAAAATACTGTTAGGTGACATTTTGTTCCTTAAATCTTATTTATTTTTTTACAAAATTAGGGGGGGAATGTTTTTGGAGTATGGCTGTTGCCTTTCCCCCTCTTTTTCCTTTCTGTCACTCTCATATTTCTTTTCATCTCTCTATCTTCTGCTCCTCTTCCGGAACTAGGAGTACTTGTGGCACCTTAGAGACTAACACATTTATTTGAGCATAAGCTTTCGTGGGCTACAGCATGCATGCATCTGATGAAGTGGGCTTTAGCCTACGAAAGCTTATGCTCAAATAAATGTGTTAGTCTCTAAGGTGACTCAAGTACTCCTAGTTCTTTTTGCTGATACAAACTAACACGGCTACCACTCTGAAACCTGTCTTCCGGAACTGTTACCCTTCAGCTTGTGCCATTAGGGTTTTTGTCCACTAAATTAAGGTGTCAGAAAATCCAGATGTAGACGGATATTCTCACCAGAAGCTCTCTGAGTCTGGGAGATAGCTGTGGCTTTTTTACTTGGAGACACTGTCTCAAGGAAGGATTCCATTCCCTTTACATTCCTGCATGCAGTTAGAATGCAGAATAAAATATCTCTTTGGATTTTTATCTTTATGATAAAAGATAATGAGAAGGTGTTTTGTTTTTGCCACATGTGAAATAAGTGTTCTCTGAGTAGCTTCTGTATATTCCCGCTCATGAGTTGTGGCAGTGAGTGCAGTTCTGATGATAGGACCTTAACTAGTAGTGCCCATTGGAGTGCTCACAGCTCCCCTCCTGGGCCACCCCTCACTGTTCCTGAATATTCTATGGGCAAGGCTATGAAAGGGGACTCGGCCCTCCGGCCACTCAGTTCCTTCCAGCCACCATCAGCGATGGACTTGGAACCTCTCTGGACCTTCAGTCCAAATTGTGTTTAAATAAAAGTGCATTATGAAACTTTTTGCTTAGGTTTTAGATGGTTAAGATTGCACACGGTTAGCGTTTACACTTTCAGATGGGTGGTTTTTACCACTTTTAAGTTAACTTTGGCATCCTTTTGAAGGTTCCTGTATGGCAGATCCCCCCTTCCAAGGCACCTTTTGGTTCTCTGACCAAGCTGCTGTCACTAATACTATCCTTGCAGGACCATTGCTTTCACCTCTACCTTCTGCACTGGATCCAAGATTGGAAACACTCCTGCAAATGGAATTAGAGGTTCTTCCTCTTTCCTCAAGTCATCCACAATTTAAACAAAAGCAGGGATGTGCCCAGAAATAAAAATTTGATGGTGTTCTGTGCCCCCACCATGGCCCGGGGCTCAAGGAGCTCACTCTCCCCCGCGGTCCCAGGGCCGGAGAAGTTCGCTCTCCCCCATGGCCATGGGGCCGGAGAAGCAGTCAGCTCCCTCTGTGGCCCGAGGAGCTCACTCGCACTGCCGTGACCCCAGGGCTGGAGGAGTTCTGTGCCCCAGCCAATTATTGGGGGGCATGCCCCTGATTGCCCTCCTTGTGCACACCCCTGAACAAGAGACATTCAAAATCCCAACCATTTCTACTTTGTGGCTAGGATTATGAACCAGATCCAGTGGGTGAGTATTGGTCCAACTGGCATATGCATCCATAGCCAACATGGCCCCTTTGGCCAACTCCTTCAGACCTGGATCCATATCACATATTTTATTCTGATCAAATGCAACCCCCTGTGGGACCTCAGGGTTTAATTCCTAAGTATCTAAAGCTACCAGACTGATCTGTGAAACCCAGAAAAGGAACACAGTCTCCTACTGTGATTGCTGATGCAATATCAGAAGAAGAACATGACACAAGGGATGTAGGATACGGATCCTGACGCTGACAACCAGACATCTCCCGATCAGAACATCTGAGTGTCTTCTGCATAGTCTCCGTCTGCGGGTGCAATTACGTGTCAGGAATTAACAGAAAGGATGGCATCCACACTGAAGTTACCAACATCTGCCGTAGAAGAAACCTCACACCCAGTGTTTTGACATCTTTGGTTCTCATTCCTCCATCAGATTTTTTCTGCTTTTATTGGATGGGCTTTTACACCCAACTAAGCTCATCTCATCTAATCCAGCCACTTTCCAGGCAACAAGCAGATAAATTCCCCAAGAGGGTTTTCATACCCATCCTGCCCCATACTTCCTGGTAGTAGAGGCAGCCATCTAAAGGTCAGAAAGGGGATTGATCCATTCTAGTCCCTCAGAGAAAGATGGGGAAAAGTTTTCTCTTCCTCCACTTTAGGTTTAAGGGTAGCAAACTATCAAGCTGTCATGGCTCACTTCCAATATCACCTTTGGGAAAAATTATTAATATCCTCCAAATTCCTTCCTGACAAGCGGAGGAAGTTTGGCAAATGTGATCATAATGGAAACTCAGCAAATGGAAAAATATGTCTTCAAGGTGATCTTTGACTCCTCAGATTCTGTGGTCAGAGGTGCTGTGCCTGCTACTTCAATGAGAAGGTTTGCCTGTGTGACAGTGCTCACTTAGGTAATTGTGTAACGGAGACTCACAGGCTTAATTGGGATCAATTAGCCTGTAATGTGGGGATTGTTGACACTTGTGGGCAATGATCAGGCCAATGAGTTAATTAGCTCAGCCAGGGGAAGATATACAATTGGCAGGAATGGGAAGTAAAGAGGGGAACTCAGAGAGTGAGCTGGATGTGGCAGAGATAGTTGGGTGGAAGGATCCTCCTGCTAGGTTCTGCAGTGCCTGGAATCTGAGATTAAAGGGACACATGGCAGAAAGGAACAGACTGTGAGTATGTTGTGAATAAGAGACCATGCAAGCGGGCCAGGCAGCGTGGCACACTGGGTAGCAAAGGGAGCACCTTGTGACAGCTTGTCTTTAATTGTCAGGACTGCCACCAGAAACCAAAGCAAAAGTTGAGGATCTCTGTTTTGAAGGCGAGGGTCTTTTCAGTATCAGGACCAAAGAGAACTAGAAAGAATGAAAGAGACTAGATATACTGCTGGGTCTCTGGGCATTTCTTAGCAACCAGAAAGAAAACCAGGGATGTCCCTCTCCAGATGTCAAAGGCAACAGTACCCTTCCTCCTCTTCTTTTACACCTGATGTAGAGGAGACACTATTATCTGAAGTATCCAAGGAGATCCACAGCACTCTTCTCAACAAAGAAGTAATTTTAAATCAAGACCAGGAGGCAAACAACCTTCTGTAATGTCTTTAGGACCAAGCCCCAGGTCCCACATTTGACAGTTTAAATTAGAATAATCCACAGTGGGTATCCAATATAGCTTGAGATTCTTTCCAATCCCCCACTCCCCTCCTTGTTCAGGGACCCCTCTCACAAGAGTCTGTTGAGATCAGAGGTTCTGGCTCTTCTCAAAATAGAAGTGGTGGAGGAGGTCCAAATGGAATTCAGAAGGAAAGGGTTCTATTCAAGATACTTCTTGGTTCCCAAAAAAGGTGGTCTCTGACCAATCATGGATCTAAGGAAACCAAATATCTTCATTAAGAAATTCCATGACAAATACCTCAGCTTTACAGTAGGAAACAACCATTACCAATACAAAGTCCTTCTGTTTGGCCTGTCTGCCACCCTCAGGATATTCAAACTGCCTGTCAGTGGTAATCGCTTACTTGTGAAGGAAAGGGATACATGCTTATCTTTACTTGGATAATTGCCTAATAAAAAAACATAATCAGAAAATCATCTTTGCAAAGCCATTTTCTCATATTGTATCCTTTTCAAAAATCCGAGGTTCCTGATAAATCAAAAAAATCTGATCTGGAATGGACTAAATCAATACCTATCATCAGCTAAACAGAGCTCTTCTTCCTCGAGAAAGATTTGAAACCATCCAAGTTGCTACACACAGTCTACAAACTCAATCATCTCAGCAAGTAATATTCTACCTCTGATTAATTAATAACCTATGTCATTCCATATGCTCATCTAAAGATGAGAATCCTTCAACACTGGCTGTTCGCCAACTACAGACAGAGCATAAATAGCATGTATCAGAAACTAATCATTCTGACAAAGGTGCTGCTATCGTTACAGTGGTGAACTCAACCATAAAATGTGCTCCAGGGTGTACAGTACAGCCCTCCAGCACCATCAGTGACTGTCACTGTGGATTCATCCAATGTAGGATGGGAGCTTATTGCCACACCTTCAATGCAAGAAGTCACTGACTCCCAAGACAAGATTCCACAAAAACCTTCTAGAATTCATTGGGTGTTAAAGGCTTTTCTACTTCCTGTTCAACACAAGATTGTTCAAGTGGTCACAGACAGTCCCACAGCAGTTTATTATATAAACAAGCAGGGAGGAGCCCACTCTCCCTGGCTCTGCAGGGAAGTGCTATTATGCGAATGGTGCATTACTCATAGTGTATTTCTGATAGAACTATATATGCAGGAAAGAACAATGACCTAGTAGATCAACCCAGTAGGGTCAACGTGGATACACAAGAGTGGTCCCTGAAGACATCAGAAGCACAGGGAATCTCTGTACAGTGGGAACACTCAGCCATAAACCTATTAGCAACCAAATAAATATGAGGTGTCAGATATTTGATCTGAGGGTGGGGATAGACAATCATTTGATCTCAGATGCATTTCTCCTACTATGGAATCAAGGGCTCTTGGGTACTCCCCCCCCCCCCGTGCTGAAGGTCATACACAAGATAAAGCCGGACAAGACCAGTATTATTCTAATCACCCTGGCTTGTGCCAGGCAACAAGGGTTCCCAATCCTGCTCCACCTGTTGACAGGGAACTTCAAGACCCTTCCGGTCTATCCAGATTTATTGACCCACCAGAGCAGTTGAGTCTGTCACCCAGACCCAAACTCTCTCCAGCTGACAGCGTGGACGATAGGTTTCTAACTAACTTCAAGCTTTCATGTTCAGCTGATGTACAAACTATTTTAATTAATTCTAGGAAAGAATCAACTAGAAAATGGAGTGTGTTAAAATGTGTTCTCTATGTGGGCAGTTGAAAATAGCATACCTCCTTCATCAGACCCAGTCCAAATCATGCTTAATCTCAAAATTCCTGTTCTGTCTTTATCCTTGATTAAACGCTGTTTATCAGACATATTGGTTTTCACACTCTGGTTAACAATAAGTCAGTATTCAAACATGAGTCAGTAAAGGGATTTACTTAGCGATCCCCCATGAAGGGTCTCCCTCCACTATGGGATCTTAACTTGGTTCTCACACAATTAATGAAACAACCTTATGAACCTCTGGGAGAATGTTCTTTATTTCATCTTTCAATCTTTCATCTTTTTTGCCCCAAACCTCTTGCCCATAGAGCTGAAGCCATGCTACACACACTACTAGAATGATTTAGAAGTAAACAGAGCTTTGGCTTACTCTTTAGATAGGACAAAGAACTTTAGATATTCTCCTATTTTCCTGTGCAGAAAATAAAAAAGGGTAACCTATTTCTTGACAATTGTTGTCTAGATGGATTAGACGCTTCATTCAGGAGACATACTTTTTTGGCTTCAATACCTCTTCCCCAGGGAATTAAGTCTCACACTTTACTAGGCTAAGGTGGCATCGTCTGCATATCTCAGACTTACGCCAATTATAGAGATCTGGAAAACTGCTACTTGGAGGTTCATCCATACTTTTCACAGAGCAGCATGCCTTGGATCTAGCCTCTAGGTCGGATGCTCAATTTGGCAGTGCAGTCCTACAGTTGCATTTTCACTAGAACTCCTCATTTCATCTTCCTTTGAAGGAGTACTGCTAGCCAGTCTAGCCCATGAGTGGGAATGTGCAGAAGCCACTCTGTGGTTACTTACTTGTAACAGAGGTTTTTCAAGATGGACTCTGCATGTTTACACTTCCCACCCCTCTTCCCCTCTTCCTTGGAGTCCTAATTACAACACAGACCTGAGGAGGCAGTGGAAGGAGCTGAGGCAGTGTGAGCGCCACTTCCCCTTTTATAGCCTCACCCCTCAAACATTCTGAAACAGTGAGGGTAGGGACAGGAGGGGGCATGTGAGCCCTCCAGTGGGCATGGCTAGCTAAGGTTCCACCATCAGAGCTGCACCAGCTAGCACATCCCATGAGTGTGACTAGGCAGACTTCTCCGCGTAGAACCTCAGTTAAAAGGAAGTACTCTTCATTTACTACAGTAAGCAAAACTGTGCCTGGCTGTTGGTGCACATCCATGTCAGAGAGGCATTACCCTCAAAGGTTAGACCATCAAAACAGATCCCTCTTCCCTTAAGGATAGGTGGACACTAACCTCAAATTACAGGAGGCAACGATGGACCTGACATCTGAATAATATACAGCACTCTGATCCAGTGTGGCCAACTATATGAGCTTAGCCTACAGTCATCTGCGATTAAACCCATGGTTGTCATAGTGGCCATGAAATCCTGAGTTGACTCAGAAATCTCATCATCTATTTGAATGTTCAAGTCACTGAGCACTGTTAGTCTCTGTACTGTACCTCCAGTATCATTGCAGTGAGAATCACCTCACACAAGGAATTTACAGTGCAATAGGACAATCATTACACTGAAACCTATTCCAGCATAGCTTTAGCCCAAAACTCTCATATGGAAATGCTGCATCACAAACATTAGCATTAGATCAGGAGTCATCCTGCGCTTTTGGTTAGATGTAAACAACATGGCCTCACAAACAAGACAGGCAAACCACCTGCCAGCCAATCCCTCTTCGGTTCATGTCGGGACAGCTGCACCAGACTCCTAATGCATCCAGCTAAAGTTTCAGTTATACATGCAAAGTCATCAGCCTGACTTTCATCAGTTCATGGAGGGTCAGTGTTTTATGTATTAACCAGAGACTTTTCTTTCAACAACATGAGTAGAGTTAATAAATTTGCATAGGGAAAGAATAGTACAAAGAAAATTAAAATATAACAGTAGGTTCATCTGTTCCATTTGTGTTTGCAATCTAAGCAAGAAAAGAGCCTCTTTCTTTCAAATTCTCCTTTGTTACTTGTCTGATTCATTTTAGATTAATCTTTTATTTTGCTTTATTTCCAAAGGACATCCATTACCTTGCAGTAGATAAGGGTGAATTGGCACTAGCTGAAGTGGCAAAGAAAAAAGCTAACGACATTGATGCAGAATCAATAACTACTGGAGTTGGTAAGAATTAATGCTTTTTTTAAAAAGCCCTTTTTGTTTTAATCAATACTTGTTCTGCATCACCACGATGTTATACTTGTAGGGGGTTATTGGTTAATTTGAATTGTTTTCTTGGAAAAGGAGGTAGTGGTCTTTATTTGTGGGGAAGAAGGTAAGCTTATGAAAACAGCATTGCTTTGCCTTTGGGTATAGAAGTGAGAATTGTGTCAATGTGTGGGCTGCAAAGCAAAAGAGAGTAAATCACCACAATTTTATAGAAAATAAGAAAAAGGGTTAATGAATTCCATGCACATTGTAATGAGATCAGGTGCAAAAGGTCCTGATCCTGAAATCCTTATTCACACAAGTAAACTTTATTTATTAAGGACCAGATTGTGGAAACCTTACTCACCTGGCTGAGCATTTACTCACTCAAGTAGTCCCGGTGAAGACAATGGGATTCACTTTGTGAGGCCTCTGGAAGTACTCAGGTGAGATAAATGCTCTCCAGTCTGAGCAAGGGGGGCTTCACCATCTGGCTCTAAAGTAGGTCTGTTGCAGTCAATGGGACTTGGCATTTGAGTAAGAAATATCTATGTGAGCAAAGATTGCAGGACTGTGCCCATAGTTGGGCCACCAGTAGCTCAGCAGGCTAGGCAAAACAACTTGCACCTCTCTTCCCCCCGCAAAGTAGAAGGCTTGATCATGTCTTGTGTTTTCACTTAATCTCTTTAAAGAGAAGTGTAAAGATATGGAGACTGTTCTGTTTCTTTAAATTTGTAGCAGAATTCAGAGGGCGGGGAAGTCCGGAGAAGATTCTAGGCAAGAGCCCTATGTAAGAGAGAAAGAAAGAGCATAGCAGCCAGTGGTGGGCAACCTGCGGCCCACCAGAGTAATCCGCTGGCAGGTCATGAGACAGTTTGTTTACATTGACCATCCGCAGGCATGGCCGCCCGCAGCTCCCAGTGGCCGCGGTTTGCCATTCCCGGCCGATGGGAACTGCGGGAAGCGGTGCGGGCTGCCGGGACATGCTGGCGCCGTTTCCCGCAGCTCCCATTAGCCAGGAATGGCGAACTGCAGCCACTGAGAGCTGCGGGCAGCCATGCCTGTGGACGGTCAATGTAAACAAACTGTCTCACGGCCCACCAGCAGATTATCCTGAGGGCTGCATGTGCCCTGCGGGCCGCAGGTTGCCCATCACTGCAGCTTTATCTGTAATATGTATAATACCATTTTCCTTATTCCAATGCTGTTCTTTGCTGAGTGTCAGAGCAAATCATCTCTTTCTGTGATCCTTTCCTATTGTCACATGATAAGAGAGTAGGATGATCTTGTGGATAAGACATAGGCTTTGGAGTTAGAAAATTTGTGTGAACTTAGGCTAGGCAAGTTTTTTGGGGGCCAGAGTGTCAAAAATAGAAGATTATAACTGTGAGTTTACATTTGTACATATCTGATTGTGACTGCAAATGCTAATGTACACGCGCAAGTCAAGTATTTTTGTGTGCATGTGGCTAGTTCAATGCCTAATGGGCTATGTGAGCTTGTAAAAACCTGACTTGCATGGGCTCATTGCATATTTGCATGTATGAGTGAGTCAGGCACACGTGTATATATGCAGCCGTACACACTTAATGCTACAAGTTTATCCCTTAATCTTGCTGAGTCTGTTTCATTATCTGTAAAATAGAAATACTTACTTAGAGATTTTATGAGGTTAAATTAATGCTTTTAAAGTGTATTAAGAATCTTGAATGGAAAGCCCTCTCTCTGTAACTGCTAATTATTATTATTTTAAAGTAAACTCCTTCATTGTAAATGATAAAGTCAATCCATCATCTTTAACCAGGGTCTTTAAGATGCTGTCATTTTCTGAATAATTAATATCAGGGTGGTTTAAATTTTTTAGTAAATGCAATGCCCCCCTGATAAATTGTAGCGAAGCCTCAGTATATTAACAGTGGGTTTGATTCAGTTTCTACTGACATCAATGGGAATCTTGCCATGAGTTCAGGAATTGGATAGGGATCTAAGTACTTGAAAACGGAGTTAACAGTTTTGTTTTCTTTTGCTTCTAAACATATACTGAACTTTTGCATTATGCCGCTTTAATTTTAAATTTGTGACCGAAGGAAGAATCATTAGCAAAGAAGGTTTTATTAGGCCTGGGCATTGTTTAACCACTCAAAACAAAAGCAAAATCAATGACCACCCTATATGTAAATTACAGTGTCAATGCAACACTAACTCTGAGAAGTGAATCATGCAAAAGTCAGACGTGTCAGAGTTATGGTTCAAACAACAATCTTAACTCTGCCTCTTGGAGTGTATGTATTACAACAGAGTCTTTCATTACAGACCATGTATGCAGTAATACAAAATACTACATGTCCATTTAAGGGTGCATGCATAGAAAAATTAAGTTACCAGCTGCCCCAGTGTATTGTGATTCCCATTTTTGAGAGATGTCAAGCGTCAGGGGGTAGCTGTGTTAGTCTGTATCCACAAAAACAACAAGGAGTCCAGTGGCACCTTAAAGACTAACAGATTTATTTGGGTATAAGCTTTCTTGGGTAAAAAACCTCACTTGAGATGCATCTGAAGAAGTGGGATTTTTACCCACGAAAGCTTATGCCCAAATAAATCTGTTAGTCTTTAAGGTGCCACCAGACTCCTTGTTATTTTTGAGAGACAGTCTGAGTGTCCAGGCCCCTTTTATTGAAGCCAGGGTTTTATCCAGCTCCCTTATCTGTTCTCCCTTCCCACCTCTTACTTTTCCTCTTCACCACCTTGTGACCCCAGACCTTTCTTCCATCCTGTTTCCCACTCCCTGTTTCTCTCCATGCCATCTGCCTGCTTTCCTCTCTTCTGCTATTCTGTCTCAAGAGCATTTGAGGCTTCCTAGATCAAGCCCTTCACTTGCACTGCAAATTTCAATGAGAAAGCAGCAGTCAAAGCAAACAAATAGTGAGATGTGCAAGTGGTGTATCATAGAGGCAGCTGGGCCCAAGTTCTACGCTAAGGTATGGAAGGGGTTCTGTAAGGTGATGGTAAAATCAAGGGATGTCTCATGAAGGCCAGAGGATGAGTTCCCTCCCTAAATATTTGTCCCCCAAACCATTTATGTACCAATCCCTCCCCTCCACATTCTGTAATATGTACTCCCTGGCCCCAACTCACCCTCTCATATTCCACTCCCCAGTAACTCAAACAATGTATGACCAAACGCTCTCCCCTGATTGCAGAACTCTTGAGAGTACCACATCCCTTCTTCAGACAACCTCAAGTCGCCAAAATCTTCCCAGGAGCTGTGTTGGCACCAAACATGCTTCAATTTAGAGAAAGTTATAACTTTTTGAGAAAGTTATAAACTGCTGAAGTCATAGAATATCAGGGTTGGAAGGGACCTCAGGAGGTCATCTAGTCCAACCCCCTGCTCAGAGCAGGACTAATCCCCAGACAGATATTTGCTCCAGATCCCTAAATGGCCCCCTCAAGGATTGAGCTCACAACCCTGGGTTTAGCAGGCCGATGCTCAACTTTAATGTATAGCATTGGTACTGCAGCCTTGAATAATGAGCTAATTGTTTACTCATCTTGAGCATAGCTCAGTGTAACATGGCAAAAGCCAGACTTAATGTTGCAAAGGAGGCAATTTTTCCTCAATGTAATTTCTGGATTTGTACTTCATTTGAGCTCCTTATATGGTCAGAGTTTGCCATGCATATATCCAAGAAACAACTGTCCAAGGATCCTACGGCCAATAAGAAGGCCTGGATGAGTCTAATGAAAACACTTAGAACCATTGAAATTCCTTTGTGTTTCAGGAGGTAAAACACAGCTAGTTTCACTCAGGGTTTTGCAGGGGGAAAGTGGAGTCAGCTGGGCTCTCTGCTATTCCTTGCCCTTGATCTGGGCCTAAACAGACATTGTTAGATTAATTCGATAAAAGCTTTTTAAGAGAAAGCATTCTCAACAGATTTGATGTTTGAAATCCTATGAGAATACATCGTGTGGTATTATGAGATCAAAATAATGGCACTGTACACTTTCCCAGAGTAGAAATGCAAAGTCCTTCCCTTTTCTCCAACTCCAATTTGAACTGGAGACAGGTGGCCATGGATTTTATGGCTGTCTTTAATCTAGTTTTGGACCAAAGTTAAATTCTGTTGAATTACTTCCACAGCAGATCTTTAACACAAGCTTCTTGGCAAAGGCTCAGTGATTTCACTATAACCTTGTCCTGAAACTTGTTCTGTACTCCTCAGTTAGCTGTATTGCTGTGAACAATATAGACGTTTTTTAAAATATCTAGTAAAGAGAAATCTAGGCTTACTAGTAGAAGATTTGTATTCGCTCTTGTACATACCCTACCAGAGCACAAATAACTAGATATTGTTTTATCCACTGTAGAAGAGCACATCTGCTCAATTCAGTAGCCTATAGATTGCTAATGTAAACCTCAGCTACAAAGAACTCACAAGGCACAATGTGTTAAGAAATGCCATGTTTAATAATGATCATGGAGGTAAAGAACTCAGCCATTCAAACATTATTGCACTATGAATACCCAATGAAGAGCATATGTAGTAAATGTCAGAAAGTTTCCCAAGGCCAGCTTCCAACAAATTACATTAGAGCCCAGCAAGATGAATTTATTTTAACCTTCAAATCAATAGCTTTCACCCAAAAGGGATTCATGTTGTGACAAGAAAGACAGATAAATGCTGCACAGTTCAAAGGCAAACTGTGAAGCCCTATACCTTTACTTAGAAATTAATTTTAAAATATTAGTAGCTCTAATGTTTGGGCAACATTTTTAACAGTGGTACCTTAATCAAACAACTGGAGATGTGTTAATTCCGCTGTTCTAAAAAGCCCTCTGGGACTGACTTACTTAGTGGTCCATTAGTTGACATGAAAAAAAATTGAGTTTTTTCCCTTAAAAAAAAAAATATATATATATATAAAATACCTAGCTACAATGATACAGATATACTGCAATATTTCTTCTCATAGACTATATAGTAGGAGAAAGCTAGGAGGAGTAGCTACAGAGAACTCAGGCAGATCACCTCATTCTCAGAGAATTCCACTGGTTCCACTTGCATTTCAAAATCAAATTTAAAATTGCCCTCCTTGCTTTTGTAATTATCCAGGAACTTGTGTTAGCCTATCTTTGTAAAGTGCTTTGAGATCTACTGATGAAAAGAGCTGTATAAAAACAAGGTGGTGGTATTGTTATTGTATTATTACTATTATTAGTTTCTATTATATTATGGGGATTTCTTTTAAACAAATGGCCTTCACAACATACAAGATCTTTAAGCATAAAAAGGGGAAGCTACTGTCCAAAATTTATCCCTGTAAGTCACCAATGTATCCTGATCCCAAACCGACTCTGTAGGTTTGAGTAGTCAAGAGTTCCGTTAAACCCGTCGGAGAATTCCTGCATTTTAAGTGCTCAGATGCACTCGTTCTCTTTGACTTTCCTTGAAATTCTCACAATGTCTAAGAGCACTGTCTTTTGGAGGCCACTGATCGTGGTGTCTTGCACTCCTAATGTGTTCTTGAGCTGCTCATTCATACCCTTAGGGATTGCTCTAATAATCACTGGGATTGGCTTTGCTCTAGTTTACCGTCATCATTTCACTTTGTGTTAGAGTTCTTCATACTTTATCTTCTCTTCTTGTTTCTCTTATTTTTATTATCTGATAGAGTTCATTTCTCTTCAGTTCCCGCATTCTTCTAGCACTAGCCTTTCTTCTGTCCCCTCACACACCCTCTCCACTGCTGGTGAGAGAGCCACCTCCCATCTGAAACAGCTTTCTCATATCTACCTGCCTCATTGTCTTTCCATCACATTTACAATTTTAGATGAAAACTTACTGTTTCTCCTTATTTCTCTCTTCCTCTGCTGTTATTTATTATTTCATGCTGTAAAATGTTTTGGGATATAGTATGTATAAAAGGTGCTATCCAAAATAAAGTTGTGTTGTACAGTAAAAATAAAGCAATATCTAATTGTTCCAGATCAGAATATTCCAGTGCCAGCCTTCAAATGATAAGGGATATGATGTGCATAACTTTATGTTCAAGTGTTCTAAAAAGTTAGGGCCTCCAATTTAAATACCGGAGCTCCTGTTCATTTATTTAGATTCTCAGTTTAAGTCAATCAAATCCTCAGGAGCCAAATCATTTGCTGAGAGTATTCCAATAATATGACTCTTTCCCCCAGAAGGCAAAGAAATACCCATTTGAATCCAAAATGCTCCTTTCACACACAATTGGTAGTTAACCTATAGTGAGAAATGAGCTCCACCATGTGACCTTTCAGAATACTGTGCCAGGCATAATGAGTGCATTATTAAGCTCCCCCTCATCTCTTTAAGTCATTTAGTTATGCTTACGTATTGCCGCACATAGGATCTGATCCAAAACCCACTGAAGTCCGAAGAAAAATTCCCATTTACGTCAATGGACTTTGGATCCAGACCACACGCTGACCTGAGGTACCCCAGGTCAGGAACAACAGGATGAGTGACAGCTGGGTTAGGGCTTGGTCGTGCAAGGTGCTGAGGGCGCTCAATTCCCATTAGTTTCAGTGGGAACTGAGAGCACTCAGTTCCTTGCAGGTTGCAGCCCTACTGCACCTTTAGTTCTGAATCCTTCCTTTGACGTGTTAGACCCTCGTTGTTGTTGTTGTTGTTGTTACATAGTTTACATCGTTTTGTGAATTGACTGTCTGAATGTTCTGCTTGATTTTATTGTTTAGTTTTTGTAACTTAACGTTTTCATTTCTTCTAAACATTAGTGAAAATAAATCTTCAACTCTTAATATTGTAGAGGTTCTGGTCACTAATTGCTTTACTTCTTGCATTGTCTTTGAGCAGCATCACATCAGGTACTTGTTTTACTTGAGTTAGGCCAAACTATTTTTGCCTCCTCTTCACCTATCTTCACTTCATTGTGTCCTGATGTCAGTTTTGATCTATACCTTCCTACTGCTAGGCAGCTTTGCCTAAAGACATAATCTTAAGCCCCTAATAATTATAAGTACATCAAAGGCTAGCGGCTTTGCTTAGCTGCAGAGGGTCTACACAAGGCTCTGTGTACCTGAACTTGAAAGAGATTTATAGTTTGCAGTCAGGTTTTTAGAATAATTATGGCATTCCTTAACTTTTTTTTCTTGTTTATTGTGACTTAATGTCTGCTACAGAATGTGACTTGTTTTTTTAAAAGTACCAATACCCAAAATGTCAAATGAAATGAAGAGGCCGTTCAACTTTAGGTCTTGATTTTTAAATGAATTGATTCCCATTTGATTTGTAATACCCCCAGTACAGTATTTGCCAACTATGTCCTAAAAGGTACTAAGAGCTTTGAGGCTAGCCAGACCTGTCGCTTTTGTTTTCCTGAGATGATATTTCAGACCGAAAAAAATTCAGCAATGGGGAAGAGCCAGCCATGGTGTAACACCCATACACCATAACCTAGTAGGGTAGGTAAACTGGGACAAGGAGTCAAGGGGGGACAGAAACTGGGACTGAAGGATAAGGAGGGGTAGGGGCTGGGAGATGTAAAATGGGAGTGGTAGTTGGGGTGGGGGAGATTGGGACAAGGAAACTGGGACTGCAAGGTCAACCTAAATAAAAGCATTTCCTAATTTTTGAGTGCTTGATTTTGCAACCTTAATAGTGTTCTTCTAACAGTTTTTATGGAAGTAATAGATATACAGATTGTGGGTATTTTATCAAGCCTTCATGAGGTATATTGCCATTGCTGGCTCAAGGTATTAATGTGTACAATCTGCAGACTGTATCTCCTGATCTATAGGCAACTCCTCAGAAGCCCCTCCATGACTCCTCTCATGGAGAGCCCGTGGAGTGGCCTGTCTGGGGACTGATGGGGAAGCCAGATTCAGTGCAAAAATAGTTCAGAATATTCTCCTTCTGCCCCTGCAGTTTCATTTGTGCTTTTATGTATATACAGCAGCCAGAATCTGGCTCATAGTCAACCATTTTGTAATCCTGCCGGATGAAATCTACTATGTACATGTAAAAGAATATTAGTGTTTTATCGTTTGTGAGGGTCTCTTTCCATGCTCTATCTACTTAGCATTAGATGTGTGTCTGTCTGTTCATAATGTATCATAAGTGTGTTTCGCTCATATACCCTAGCTCCTTCCGCAAGCCTATAGTTTCTCTGATTTTAGTATTTTCAGAGTGCATTCATATATATAGAAGGAATAGCTGGCAAACACATACTTGCATGGCAGTTGGTATGCACACCAAGGTTATAACCTTTCTTCTGTTTACTCTGTATAATGTAACGTGATGTGACAGGGTGTAGCACATCACAGCGGTGACGTGTCAGCTGAGGAATTTGAAGAAGAGGTGTTTTTCTGGAACACACAGCTATAAAATTTGTGAAGTTTTAAAAAAACCGTGTTTACAAAATTGTAATATCGGAAAAGGTCTTTTTTAGTCTGTTTCCCGCCAAATGAGTCAGACGAATATTCACTGCAAAGGTGGGTAAAAAAGGGAGATATCAGCCCTAGCCTGGGGCAGATTGGAAGGGAAGAAGAAGCTATAGATTCTCCTGTGTTCAGAAGTGTCAGCGTTTTCTAAATAGAGCCAGTCAGTCAGTCTTTGTACATCTGTTTGCTGATGATACAGATCAAGTAAAGAACTTTTTTTTAAAACTCTGCCTATGATGATGACTCCAAGCAAAGACCGTGGACTCTCAAGCTCTGTGCCCAGGGTCAACTTGAATGCCATGGGAACCCCATAGCAAAGAGGAGGTCTTGGCTGTTTTCCTTTTAGTGGACCTAGGTGAAAGAGGGGGTGAATACACTAACATTTCACCTGTGGAGACTAAAATCAGACACATCAAAAGTGAAAGTAGTTTGATGGTCTTAACGTAGTACTTATTTGAAGGTTTGCCAGTATAACAAAACCAGCACATGCCATAGTCTTTCACTGTTGGAAGTCTCTGATCGGGAGAGGGCTGGTGTCAGCATAGCAGGGATGTTCCTGGTAAAAGCAAAGTGGAGCAGATTGACTAGCACTGACAGTGTGCCTTGCACTTGTCAGCGTTATCAACCTGTTACTTTCCTGAGCACCAAACTTGGCCAAAATATGAAAGAGAAGGAGAAATAGACCAAGCTGAGAGAGAAAAACGATTGCCCTGCAGCTTGGAAAACTGACCAACAGCTTCCAAAGCCACAAACAAGGTCATTGGAGGTCATGGTTTCAACCCAAGGGGCAATTCTTTCTTTAAACTAAAACCTTTCCCCTGCTATATATTTTTGTTTCATTCAATGAAATTGTCT
The DNA here is from genome assembly GCF_002925995.2 of Terrapene triunguis. Taxonomy (NCBI): domain Eukaryota; kingdom Metazoa; phylum Chordata; order Testudines; family Emydidae; genus Terrapene; species Terrapene triunguis. Next base: position 13,645,469 of record NW_020664483.1, on the reverse strand, counting down.
TTTCCCTGAATGTTCTGTATCATCAGTTAGTCTCTGCTGAAGCGTCTCGGTCGCAAATCTCAGGGTCATGTGACCATAGCCATAGCAGAACTCAAGCAGTAGTAGCAATAGCCATCTGACAGCAATGGAAAAGGTTGTTTTTTTCTCAGTTACAATTTCAACCCTTCACGTTCAAGCTGCATATTTTGCTCAGAACATTAGTCGGACAAGTTCCTGACCCCTGGTTAGAAATATTTGTGCTTTATAGTATTATTTCCACAACAGTCTTCATAGCTGACTCCAGGACTAGCTGGCTCAAATGAGGCTAGTTCTGAATCATGTTAGTTTTAAACTATTGACTTTAATCTTAAATGCAGCTCATGAGGCAATGTTGACCATCACTGCATGCTTGTGTCTGAATTATGAAATTTCAGGGTGTTGTAACGTTATGATGAAAAGATGCAATGTCATCACAGAGCAACAACCACAATATAATTTTGGAATGGGTGGCAAACCTAGACAATTTACTGCTTCTTCCTCTCTTTTTACTGCTGGGAAGTGAGGAGAAGGCAGGTTAGGGTGAGAAAGCTGCTCCTTTCACTGTCTTTAAACGCCCCCATCACTTTCACCACTCTATATACAGACATTACAAACAGTTCTATATTTATATCATATCTATCATGAATAGATATAAAGTATCATGAAGATTTTCTTGGCATGAGTTTGGGATGCTCATATTGGCTTGAATTCTCATGAGTAATTAGGTTAGGCCTGAATGCGCAAAATGAGTGAGGTGTTGTAACTGCCCGGTGGGAGGAGGAGAAGGACTTAGTTCATCTCTTTTAGCCCCATTGGTAGGGTGTTCCCTTCGTCTCTCTCTCTCTCACTCTCAAAGTGTCAGTTGGGCCCAAGAGAGAAAGAGGTGTGAGAGAGAGCACAAGCATGAGAATGACTCTATAGCCCGGCGGTTAGAGCATGCAGGTGGCAGACCCAGGATCCAGACCCCCTGTTCCAGTGACTCTAATTATTTATCTAGAGTGCACTGAAGGAGCCCCACATCAGAATATCCCAGATCTCGGTGGTTAGAGCACTCACCAGAGAGGTGGAAGATTCATGTTCAAGTCCCTTCTTCCCCCTCAGTTGGAGGGGAGACCTGATCGGGGTTCTCCCGCAGCCCAAGTGAGTATCCTAACCATTGGGCTAAATGTTATGGGCAGTGGTGGCAGCCAGAGGTGCTGGAACAATTTGTATTGTGGGGGTGTTGACAGCCATTGAACCAAACTGTAAACCCTGGAGATGATGGAAACCACTTCAAGCCAGGGGGTGCTGCAACACTCCCCAGCACCCCTAGTTCCAGCACCTATGGTGGCAGCTGTTGTCATAGTAGTAGTAGTAGTAGTTTTGTATGAACTTGCCAGAGAAGCCCAGCTCAGTAGGCGGTCACTGAGCAAATGCCTATCTTCACCTGGATCGTGAATCGCTCTGGAGTTTAGGTGGCAGATAGGTGCCTGGGCACCTAGAGGGAGGCAGCAGTGCGCATGCCCAGAAGCTGAAACAGTGCCTGTTGGGATTCCCTCCGAGACCCGTTTCCACTCAGCTTCCCAAGAACTCAGTTCGACTCCAGCCTTCGTCACTCAGGTATCTTTATTTGGCATAAAGCTGTGCTTCGCTGAGCTGATCAGACTCTAACATAGGGTGGATGGATGCAGGGTACATCACAACTCCAAAGTTACACACACGCCAGCACGTAGCCCAGCCAACATTTCTTCACTTTTGAGGTCAGTATAACTGAAGTCAGACCAATATTGACATATAACCACTGTTATTCTCCAGCTCTGTGTTTTTTTTCCCCCCTAATGTTTTTTTTCTATATACTTTTCTTCCTCTCTACAGGATCTCTCAACATTTTCTCATTTAATCATGTCTTAATTACAATTTGTTTCTGTAGCTATTTCTGATCATAAGAGTATTTAAAAGAAATGAATTTAAAAACATTGACCAGAAAAAATATTGCTCGGTTTACGCAGGTCACAGGTTTGACAGTACTTACAACTCCAGCATCTCCTTACTCATACCTTCAACCTTCACATGTTTAGCGCCCTAACAGTTCCAACTTTGTTAACCTCTCCTTAGAAGACTGGGTTCAATAGTGAGCCCTACCTATGCTATCTGCTCTTTCATTATGAATTCAAAAGCAGTCAGTCTACAGCCTTTAAAAACTGCATGGGGCAGAGACCTCCAGTTTATCATCTCAAATAGACTTTGGCCCACTTCTGTATATAAATGGTACTCATGCTTTTTTAAGCTAATGTATTGTTCACTTATCACTTTCCTTAGATTTGTTTGTATAGTGGAGACAATTATGTAGTTAGGCAGTAGCATGATGACAGCAATATGAGTAAACTAAACGAGAGCCCGAGAGTGCTTCTTGCTTATGATGTGATAATTGTATCTTTTGTTAAGTCCAAGGCTAAGCTGTTTAGAGGAATAAACTCTCAGTCCAGGGCCCTTACAGTCTGTTGGCCTAGAAATTAATGAATTAACTGGGAGAAGCCTTCAAGCTATTATTATTATTATTTTATTATATAATTATTTTTACTATTTATTTGTACTATACAGAACTGTACTCTGTCTTCTCAACCGTGTAATTTACTGGATATATAACATCTCCCTCTCTGATTGATTGGTTTCTACCCTCAGTGCTCCCCTTCCATAGGCGCATAAAAAACATAGCTTCCGCTGGTTCCCCACCTTCTGACCCTATCTAGCCTCAGACCTTTCAACACCTCCATCCCTGCTCAATTTTCCTTGCCATTTGAAGAAGACTTAGTTCCCCGACACACCTCTTTTTCCCACACTAACAGTGATTTCTTTTAACATTAAGTTGTATTTGATATTTGGGGCTATGTATAGTGACAGGGTAGAAGAAAGTCACAGACTGAAGACAGCATGGTTGTCGTGGACAGGTAGTCTGTGAGTTTGGGGGACAAGAGAAAATCAAAGCAGAGGGTTTTGCATAATCAGTGTGCACTTATTTCATGATGAGATTGAGCCAGGATAAAGAGGTAGATTTGAGAGTCAACTTAAAAATGATCAGAAAGTGTAGCCACCGTGAGAACCCTTCCCCTGTGCTTGGCCAGTCATGCCCCTGACACAATCTACAGGGCTTTACACACTATATGGTTATTGAGAAATCTCTGTGTCGTTATTATGCAAATTAGATCCCCTGAGACAATGTGAGCGTAGGGAATTGCATAACTGTGAAATAAGTGTCTATCCCTTCTCCCTGATTGGTTGAGACAATTTCATTTCGGAGAGCATGTAGTAATCAATGTGGTTTCCAGTGGAGTTGTTTTTTCAGTCTGGTATAATTTATTTGTTGAAACTTCCTAGTGTAGAGTTCTGTTCTGCTCATTTGCTAATCTTGTTTCATCGCACATAATCCTTGCTATAATTCGATCATAACATATACTTGCTACAAGATGCTTATGCAGAGGTTTGGGGTTTTTTTGTGGCAAATATGCCAAGGTCTGTATTGTGTATGTCCGGCTAGGACAATCTTAACACAGATCCTATTGATTAGGTCAGAGTGGGGGCCTGTCTCTTCTCTGAGATGGGAGATTTGCTGTCTAGGGGTCTCACTTGAGACAATCGGAGCCAGTAGAGCCTTCTGTTTAAAGCAAGGGCGTGGGAGTCATGAGGTCTATGTTCTCTTCCAGACTCTGCTCCTACCTCATTGTTACATTGAGCTAACTACTTCACCTCACAGTGCCTCCGTTTCTATTTCTGCCCTTCAGTTTCCCTTAAATGATACCCTCCTGTTGTTAAGTGCTTCAGTATCCTTAGAGGCAAGGTTCTAAATAAGTGCAAGTATTATTTGTTTTATTTTGTTATGTAATGTGCACAACTGACACATGGCAACTTCACTTGTAAGGTGGGGATGCTGTTAATTGATTAATTTAGCTCTTGTGACTATTCACCAACTGGCAGACGCTTGCCCTATTCCTAACAAAGCCATAGTTTGTGACTACTAAGTACTGTATGTGGGGGTTCCGTCTGCTCTGATGTACATCACTGAAGAATTTGGTCCCTGGCACTGAAATTTCTTTGTCAAATTCCTAAATCCTCAAAAATTTTGACCCAAGAATGAATTTTGTTCACTTCTCCATCTTCATATATTTAGAGTTCTAGAACTCTGCTGGGCCTATGCTCCTGTTCGTTGTCATGGTGTGGCGCTTTTCTGGCTAACTGTTCAGTGGGAGGCAGTGTGGGTGATTGGATACAGGACTACACAGGCACTCAGGAGATGTACGTTCAATTTCTAGCTCTGCCACTGACCTCCTGAGTGACCTTGGACAAGTCTCTTCCCCCTCCTACCCTTCATTTGCCTTGTCTATTTAGATTGTAAGCTTTTGGGGTCAGGGATTCTCTCTTACTGCATGTCTGTACTGTGCCTAATATAATGGAGGCGATGACCTGGAGGCACTACTGTAATATTAATTATTATTATTCATTATAATAGTTCCATTCATATTTATTTTGAATTGTTGTATCCAACTTCTCCATTTTTTTACCTTCCTCTCATAAGTTAACTGTATAAATAGGTGAAATCCTTCCGACTTCTAAAATCCTTCCTTTCTCTTACAATATCATCTAATCTTTACAACATGAGGCAAGAGAGACTTCTGGGAAGTCAGGTATCTTTATTCCACGGCTTCTTATTCACTTTCACCATTAGGTGCAACTACACACCATTACAAGTAAAGACTAATTTTAGGGTTACACAGGAATAGATCTTTAAAAGGATTCTCCATGTTGCTTGCCATCCTCTTATTTGAGTTGTTTTCTAATGATGAGGCCAGTTTGCTAACGAATGGCTTAATTCTGCAAGGTTTAAACTCCACTCAGCACTTCACAAGATCAGTCCCCAAAGCTGCATTTTCCCATTGAAGAGCAGCTCCCATAACAACAACAACAAAAGAACTGTTTCTGCCCACACAGATCTGATTACCGATCTGGAGGCCTAGAAAGTACCAAATAACACCATTAATTATTTTCAAACAATATGATGTAGCTCCCCTCTCTTATATGTAAACTTTATATGAATGCTGTAAGTCCATTCATGATGTCATCTTACTCACAGATGAGTCTTAAATAGGGCTGGTCAAAACTTAGAATTTCTATTTCACAGGAAATTTTGATATTTTGACATTAAAAATTTTGTTTTAAAATAAAAATTTTGTTACAGTCTATTACCTTTATATTATTTCATGCCAAGTCATTAGTAGTAACACATAATATGATATGTCATATTATGCACTTCTCCTACTGACACTTGATGAACTAATAATAAAAGTAATATAAAAATGAAAAAAATCCCATAAAATAAGTTTCCAAAACAAAGTTTTCATAAACACAAAAATAAATTATAGTTTAAAAAAAATCTGTGGAAATGTTGGTTTTATCAAAATGGCATTTTCCAACAGAAAATTGTTGCACTTAAAATTCTCTGGCCAGCTCTAGTCCTGAATCCAATCCATCACCAAATACTTGTAGTGTCGATTTTTCCTTCCATATTTCTGGGTCAGAAAACACTCCTATTGTTAACTTCAAGGCATTTTGGATCAGGTGAGTATTCCAGACAGTGTTACTTGGATTTCAGAAGCATCGGGGAATCTATTGTGTAAGAGATCTTTTTGATTTAGCTTTGCTTCTCTCCATCTGTGAGGTACAGAGGATTGTGAGCATTGCTTGACTTACCGTTTTAGTATTTACAGATTAGATATTTTATACATCCATGCTCTTATGATTATCATCAAAGCAGGCAGATTTTTGTGTATCTGCACCCAGTCCTCCAGTAATGGCAAATTCAATATTATCCACTTCAAAATACTATCAAGAGCTGTATGTATTGTTCACCACTTACGCTGTATAACATAACTTTGATCACAGTCTTATCTGTGACCATGTTCTTCCAGGCAAATTTTTCCGTTAGTGTCACAATTCCAGAAGTTTTATCATGTGATGTTTTCTTGATTATGAAAGATGCTTTCTGACATCTTCTGGTTCTGTCCCTTCATTTTGGGTGGTGGGAAAAATATTGGTGCTGTTCCTGTTAAAGTCTTCATATTATATAGATATAACATTTTTCTACTATAAATAAGAGACCAGCCTATTGTATATTCATTTAAATTTGAAACAGAAATCTCATCTATTCCTTAAATACAGGGAGTGCATTTCTGGAACATTTTCTGAAGTGAAAAAATTGAATATATTCGTTTTTATTTATATTCTACTTTATTTTCCTTTAATCTACTCTTCTTTAAAAATGCTATATGGTGGCTTGTATATCATTCCCTGTTTATTTGGATTATGTGGTTGTCAGTTACTTTATATCCCTTGAGAATTTACCCTGCGGCTGCTGAACATCAGTGAAATTTCATATTGACATTTTATTGCTTACACTTTGTAGCATTATTTTATTCCTCTGTGCATCCTATTTCTCATAACAAATGTTTTAACTATATTAGTTAATGAAAACATTAATAGTAAATAGTTCTTGAATAATAAACTCCCACAAGTTAAAGAAAAACAGAAAATCAGAGAAGTTGGAAATGGCTTCTAGCAGCATAGCTGGCTGTTCTACCATCCTCTTCCTGGCCTCAGAGATAGAAAATTTGCTGGGCGATGTGGTGAAGCCGTAGCACTAGTTCTAGCAATCCTAGCCTGTGGCCAACAACTTGGGGACCATGGCCTGCCAGGCTTAGCTAGCCCTAAGCTCTTTGAGGCTAAATTAAGGGTGAAGTAGGACTGAAACAGTGTGGACTGGCCATCCTGTTTTAGAACAGAGCACTGCTCTAGCTGAATGAAAAATACTCCAAGCCTGTTAATTCCTTCCCACTCTCCACCCACCTCCATTCTGCACCTCTGATTGCATTCCACCGTGGTATTTTCCTGTGATTTGTGCGGTTGCCTACAGGCGAAGCAACCGTGTACATTTTTAACACACAGTAGGAGGAAGAGGTGTTTCCTTCATCTAAAGAAGAATTAGAACAGGAGAACAAACAGAATTAAGTGGGCATGAGGAACACCACCAGACCACTGGGAAGTCTGGGTTTAATGGGAATACGTCTGTGGCCAGTGTGGGGAGAAAGATGCCTGTATGAAAGAGTGAGTAGCTAGATGAAGAGAGGCCAATAAGGCTATAGTGAAGTGAGGATGTGGTGGAAAACATCAACACGGGCTGCTTCCTTCATTAAACTATCTTTTTATTGTTTCCCCCCCCCCCCCATCCCAAACATACAAAATACGGTTTAAAGTGACAAAAAGAATGGGTAACAAGTAATGTTGCATTTACAGTAAATGCCACTTAATCACAACCCTGATAACAACAACTTTGGTTAACAGAAACATTTTTGTCTGGAACGGACACTGTCCAATTCACTGTAATGTTATTTGGTTTGGAGCCAGCAGAAATGCCAGCTATGGACAGTTTCTTTTCCTGCCACCCCATGGGCCCCCCCAGTGTCCGCATTCCATGCGGAACGCCCCAGGGGCAGGCCAGGTTTGTGGGACTGCTCACAGGAGCAGAAGCCCTGAGACATGCCAAGCCCGGGCCTAGGTAGGTTGCAGGCAGGACAGCGGGTGGGAGTGGAGGGGAAGGGAAGGGAGCGACTGCCAGGGGGAATGGCGGTATTGGTGGCCCACAGGGCTTCACAGTATTTCTTCCTGCGCTGTCCAGGAGTTCTCAGCATCACACTCCACTTCTTCCCTCAGCATCTTTTCTTCTTCTTTCCTCATTACGTTCCGAAGAACAAAGAGAGTCCTCCTACAGCTTCTGGGACATTTTGTCTCTGAATCTTTTGAGGGCCTCCTCCACCTGGTGCTCCTGTTGACAGAGTTTTAGTTAAATGGCTAGGAATAGGGTGCCTACATTTCCATGACTAACTCTTCAGAATACAGCATCAGAGTACATTGTGTTGTTATGGTTAAAAAGTAGCACTCATACCAATCTGTTATTGAAATATGCAATCTGGCAAATGTAGCTCTGTTGACGGTGGGAAGGGCGTTATGGGTTAGTAAATCAAGTCTGAAGCGAGCACTCTATTTTGACATGTTCTAATTGCACATTTTCTGTTTACTTGACAGTGCATTAAATTTTAGAAGTAGGGCAGGAGGTATGGCTTAGAAACAAAGATGAACATTGTTTTTTCTTCTTCAAATATATTTCACCTGTTAAAAAAATTTCTACCCAATGTAGTGTCCTACTTTCCAAGTGTTCATGTTTTCAGTCTAAGATTACTCTTTTACAGGGTAAAAAGTCAACTGAAGCACATAAACCTCATTAATCGGGAGTTTTCAAATGCTGATATGGTTACATAGTCTTTTAAAGGCCTTTGGGCATTAGACCTATAGAATGTGATATTAGTTATTGGCATGTCTGTGCAACAAAGCACTTGAGAGAATGACTGACAGGCCATAAGTGCATATCAGAGAGAACCTGTGCTTATATCTGCTTCAGTGACTTTATTAGCCACACCCTTCTTGTAAATTGTAAACTGTCAGTCATGGTTCTATAGTGATGTTTAAAACAAGTCAGGGTCTAATACCCCCAACTTCTTTTATGTCCTAATTCCTTAAGGTACATTTAGAAAATGCATCTGTGTTTTGTCTCAGTGTAGGATTTGTCTAGCAAACATTGAATAGTGAGCCCTATAAGTGTGATTTGAGCACAAGATGCAGTGACAGTGTGTGTGGTGTGTGTGAATGTGTATATTATATATACATAATATACACCGCTCACATACATACTTAGTTACACAGTGTATAACTTATATACTGTGTCTCTATAGAGATTTGCACAATGTATAATTAACATGTGATATAAGTTTACATAGCATGTTACTAATACATACTGCATCAATGTTACTAATTTGGGTATATATATATATATTTAGAAATTACAGAATTGGGGGCCTTAGATTTCAAGTTTCTAGTTTCAGCATATGCCTTCCACATAATTGAAACCCTTGTTTCATTTTTTCTTATATATGTGTGTGTGTATATATATATATGCATCAATGTTACTAATTTGGGTATATATACTAATTTGGGTATATAATGTTACTAATTTGGATATATATATAATATATACTAATTTGGGCATATAATGTTACTAATTTGGGTATATATATATATACCCAAATTAGTAACATTATATACCCAAATATATATATATATATACCCAAATTAGTAACATTATATACCCAAATATATATACATACCCAAATTAGTAACATTGATGCATATATATATACACACACACATATATAAGAAAAAGTGAAACAAGGGTTTCAATTATGTGGAAGGCATATGCTAAAACTAGAAACTTGAAATCTAAGGCCCCCAATTTTGTATTTTCTAAAATCAAATATATTACTTACACTATTTGAGAAGAATTAAAGAACATAGCACACCAAATTCAGTTTTGGTGTATGGAGACCCACTGCTCATTGAATTCAGTGGGAGTTGGGCTTGCTTATGTCTGGACTACATTTAGTTCATACTTCTGTATAATCCACTGGCTAAGACTATATTAGTCTTATAGAGACCATGATGCTTTCCTGTTTTGCTACAGAGGTTCTGTTTATTTGTAGGGCTTGTTTTGTTTTGGGTGAAGGGCTGGTCCTATATTTTTTCTCCTACATTTTTTTTAAAGCTTCTTTTAATTACTCTATGCTTTGCACACTCAAACTTCAATGGCTTACAGTTTTTCACTTGATCAGAAAGCTGATTTAATTTGCTGCAAGGTTAAATGTTAAAGGTTTCAGGCCTATGACCATGAATTATCAAATTAAATTCAGTGCATTTAGTGTAATTGCTTTAGTAACTTGGGTGCTTTCTAACTACTCCTCTTCTGAATTTTAGTCTCTGAAGGACAGATCCACTAAATAAGCCTTGAGGGGCACAGGTGGGCTAGGTTGTTCTTTGGGTTTAACCTGTGGGGTCTTTGGGTATCTCTTCCAGTCTGACCACATCCTGAGACCATGTCTGATGAGGCCTGCTCTGCTGACAAGTGAGAGAATTTAAACACCTGTAGGTTTCAGATGTTTAAGCCCAAATCAGTTTTGAAGTAACAAGAAAGGGTGAGCAAATGGTTCACATTTCAGGCAGTTGTCAGCTAAATATGTGCACTGGTCTGTTAACTATTTGGCCAGGCACATTTTGACTACTTAGCCTTTCTTTTTGCCCTTAGAAGGCAGCTGTATAATATGAGAAAGTTTTTATCAGAAATGTCATTTTTATGGGCTAAATAGTAAAGCGTCTGAGTAAAATCAAAAGTAAAAAACTTAAATACAGCTCACAAATTATTTTAAAAGTATTTTCTTATTTTTCTTAAGCAAACCACTTGCATTCATTTTCAGCTCGCTTACAATATTCTCTGTAAAAGCTGAGAAACATTCTTAATCCACATAGCTGTGGGATGGGGAAAACAAATTTAAAAAAGGACAGAGTGTCAGTCTTAAATGTCCTGGCTTTAGTTAGCTGAAATTAGATGTTTATTCTCTCCTAAATGCATGTACAGAGCATCCATTAATTTTAATAGGCATGTGTGTTCATCAGGGAGAGAATGTATTCCATGCTGACTTAGTTTTCTTTTAAATTCCTTTGGTTTTTTTGTTTGTTTGTTAAACCTTTGGTGTCCCTTAAAGGTGTATTACGCTCCTGATAGACATGAAGGGCTTTTGGAGATTTCACTATACAATACATAATGATAACACTCATAAAATATTTCTCCAGAATATGTACCAAATATTCAGAGTTAAAAATATATGTACATAAACTCTAACCACCAAAGTATAGTGACAATTTCAGAAAGAACTAATTATATGCTACTGTAATCTACCATACAGCACTCAGAGCTCCATTTCCTTCAATGGGGATGCATTCCAGTAGAGCAGTTTACACGTACTACATATTGCAGCATCAGGGCCTAAATATCTTGTCAGGTAAATGTATAAAATTCATATTAACATTGCATATGGGGAAAATAAAGCCTGTCTTGTATGATGCTTACAGTGTTATTATTAGATGCAGTTATTTGTTAAGCATCAACAACGTGCATGGTGCTGTACTAGGGATCACATGAGAATCTCCATCCCAGTGATCCGCCTAATCACATAAATAAAAAATCTACTTGTTCAGTAAACTAGAATGGCTTTTTAGAGTATTTTTATTTATTCAGTTAAACAGATAATGAGGCTTGGCAGGTTTAGATTTTTATTAGTAAATGTCAGTTTCACCATACACACACAAACCGACAAAAAAAAGATTTCCATTGAAAATAATCTAAATTTACAAATAGGCAAAGTAAGAAAAATGCTAGTTGGTAACTTATTAGGTTTGTATTTAAGGATATTTACTTTGTATATTTTGACAGGTGATGTTGCCAATTTGTGTTTTAACAGTTATGGAAATTTAACTTTTTGAATCTCAACGTCGGGTGTCATTAAAAAATTGTCTGCCCCTCCCATACAAATTTAAATTGATAAAAATAAAAATGCTTAAAAATAAACATTGATATTATCCATCAAAATTGTAAAAATAAAAATTGAATTCTGCAAAGCCTAGAGATAAGCATGAATAAACTGTCTATGCAAGACTCTTCGAGCCCTGGGCAGAGAAATAAAAATACAGATCAATTAAAGGCTTATCACTAGGAAAAGACACCAAGGTTAGCAACCTCAGTGTAGTTTACCAGGATGTACATCCCGACTTGTTCTGTAATGAAGACATAATTAACACCTTCTACCCTCAGTGTAACCAAGCGAAGTTGATGGTGATGTAGCTGGTTGAGATCTACCCACATAGACCTTGGATCAGCTACATTGAGGTAGATAGAATATGTTAAGTTGGGTAGTCACTAGCGAAAGGTCAAGGTAGCAAACCTCAGTGCCTTTTCCTAAGACACAGGCAGTGGTGGTACAATGGCAAACTAATAACCTTTCCCTGCACAAAAGAAGCCTCACCACAGAACCAAAAATGTTCCTCACTGCAGATCCTGCAAAAACATAATTGTCCCAATAAAAATACACACTCCTCCCCACCTCCCACCCCTTCCCAAATTCCTGCCCCAAAAGATGAGTGTATATCATATTATTCAGACTGTTTCAGACCAGGGGCGGGAAAGAATTCCAAAGTTAAGGGGCCCTCCCAGAGAATGCCCTTGCTGGCAGCTCCCTCTCTTATATACCAATGGAGTTCCAGGTCAGACACCTCCATGAGTCTCAGCTGTGGCAGTGTCACACAGGTATAAGTACTGTATATTCTGAAGATTTGTACTGTGTATGCTAAACATTTTTGTAAAAGCTTTGGAAAGCATGATGCACTTGCGAGATGTGCAGTATATAAAATGAGAGATCTACTTTGGTTTATCGTTCTCAGGTTTTTCCAATCTGGCACTTACTGATGAGGACCAGATCAAGGAACCTAGTGTCTGCAGTGCTCGAATTGCATTAGTGCATGTGGTTATGCCACACCAACAGTTCTTACCACTACTGCTAGAAATAAGCAAAGGAACAAAGGCGGCAGGAGATGCAGTGTGGTTTAGTGGGTATGGCACTGGATTGGCCGTCAGGAGAGCTGAGTTCTATTCCCAGTTTGCCACTAACCTACTGTGTGACCTTGGGCAAGGCACTGTACTTTTTTGTGCCTCTGTTTCCCCTCTTCACCCGTTTTTCTGGCTTGTCTATTTAGACCATAAGTTCTTTGCAGCAAGGGCTGTCTCTTACTACGTGTTTGCATGGTATCCTCTACAACGGGATCCTGCTCTTGGGTGGGATCTCTTATAGTAATAACAAATATTTTAAAAGTGTAAATAGTAAGGGGAGCATACATCCCATCATTTGTTTTCCTCAAATTTGAGCACTGAGGGAATTGAGGGCACTAAGCACATTGCAACGTCAAGTCCTGTGTGTCTTAAATGCTACACTTAAGCAGGGCAAATGCCAAAGATTGTCGGTAATCTTGCAAACTGCATTTTGCTGGCACTTCTTTGCATATGTTATGATGGTCTGTGGCAACGTGGAGTGATTGTTTTAAGAGTTGATGGTTGTTAATGGAAGTAATTATAATTTGCAAACACAGAGCACCTTTTATATAAAGATCTCAAAGTGCTGTATGCGTATGAATTAAGCTTCACACGATCCTGTAAGGTAGATAACTTTATTGTTGTTGGTATAGAATGATGCGCCCAGGAAACCAGGTCAGTTTCTACCTGATTGGCATTTTCTCACATCACACCTGAACAGAACTGAGCAGCCACTGAAACGGTAGGAATTTGGGGATGCCAGTGTGAATGACCTTGCACCACCTATCAGCCAGCCAGCTTTGCCTGGGCCAGAGTGAACAGCACAAGGCCTGAGCTGGCAGTTACACTCTGGAAACATTCGGATGTTAGTTCTTCCAGTTTTAGCTAGTCCTGTCGCATTCAGAGTGGTGCTAAAAAGAGCAGCGAAACCAGAAAAAGCGTGGAGAAAAACAGATGGATTCACCATTTGTTGTAGTGCATGAGGCAGTGTAAACTAGCCTGGGTTTTGCCAAGCCTCTAAATCACTGTCCACAGTGGCATCTGCCATAAACAACACTCTACCCCAGACTCTTAGCTACAGTTTTTCCTGACGAAGAACTCCAAGTTGCTTTGGAACAGGAAGGCCGCACTGATGCTCAAACAGTCTTTGTTAGAAGATGGAGCTCTTGTTCCTCCTCGACCTTCCTTCCAGAACTTTCCACGTTAATAGTAAAGGTTTGCATTGCAACTTGAGTCCAACTAGACAACATCTCCTCTCCCTCAGCCGAAGCCAAGAAGCTGTCTACATTAAAGATACGTATTATTAAACCCTTGTGCGTCTTGCCAGCAACGGTTGAAAATATTCCATCATCTACCTATTCCATCATCGGCTCCTACTGATAATCTTTCTTTATGCATAAGGGTCACTTCTTTGAGGAATAAGTGTGACAGGGTCCTGAGCATTAGACAGTCACTTGTCCACCGCTCCTCAGGCAATATTGATTTGGCAGACCCCTAATGTTTCAGGTAACAGCATCAAAAAGGAGGTACTCAAAGTAGTTTGTTTTGCAAGACCCTGTTCTTTTTCAAAATATCACTAAATCGTTAAAGCTGATTCTGTCTCCCCGTCTGAAGAACATCATATTAGGTTTGAGGAGGAGAAGCCCAGTAATACTATTCCCTTCCATCCAGTGCCCTTAAAGTTAAGTAACAGCATCTGGGTAATGCCAAATAGATGCTTCATTCTCCCTGCAGACAGAAGGGCTTGTCTATATGAGGAAATTGACTGAAACAGCTGTTGTGGAATATCTACTGCTGTGAACACTCTATTCCAGAATAAAAAGTCACTTTACTCCTGAATAATGAGTACCATTCCAAAGCCGAGCAACTATTCTGGAATAAAATCACTTTTATTCCAGAATAAAATCACTTTTATTCCAGAATAAGTGTCCACCCAGAGAGCTATTCCGCAATAGTTCATTCAGCAAGAGCTATTCTGGTCAATTTTCCTGTGTAGACAAGCCTTTAGTAATACAAGGCAGCTATGTAGGCACAAAGTCTTAACATTTGTTCCCCAGGAGCCAGGTTTTCAGGGAGTCAGTCTCCCCTTTCTAAAGAGAGCAACACCAATCTCAAAGATCCACTAAAAGAGACTGACAGTCTTTTTTCAAAGGTTCTGGCATTATGTTCCTATACTTTGCCAGAGCTCTAATGGAGTAGATTTCAGAGTTGTTGGTTTTTCCCCCTCCTCAACAGCTTTCACTTAAGATGTGAAGAAGAAATTCCACCTTGCTGAGTATCTTAGTATCTGCAAAATGCATACCAAGATTCCATCCCCTATCAGCCAGGTCTACCACTGAGTTTTAATGTAGCCCACAGAGCCCTCTGGCTTAACTCTTCATTAGTGGGAGAAATGTCCACTAAGTGAAAATTAATGGCTCTCCCCTACTGGAGTAGTTGCCTTGATCCCCTTAATCAGACCCTGAATTGCCTGCCCCTGACACGTAGGAAGTGCAAAGAATATCCCAATAGGGTTCATTCCTGATGCAGAGCTAACTTTCGATATGTCTCTTCTATAAAGCAAGGAAAGAAGAAAGTGTCCCTCCAAGTCAAAGGGTTGTCGCCAGCAGCAGAGGTCTGAGGGCACGTGAACATACATAATGTCATTTTACCTCCAGGCCCCTTTGCATTAGAGGCTGCCTCCTTCAGTTTCAGCAGCAATGGAGGCACATCATTTCTAGCTGGGGTGCTGGGTTCATTAGTGCTGCAAGTTTTCGTAGACTTTCTTCAGTTTTACTCTTTATCCCAAATTGTCCATCTCTCTCCCTCTGTTTCTCAGGACAAAGGAGTGAAGGGATAAAGTAAATAGAAGATCTCCTTGCCCTGGGTGCTGTGACATCAGTACCAAGGTTTTTTGCCACCCGCAGTAACTATAGCATCGATTCAGATAATTAATTTAGAGGTCTGCTTAATTTATTTCATTTGAAAGAAATGGTCTGATGGGGATTGCTTTAGCCCTGATAGATGTCATATGGTTGCCACCAAGATGTTCAACATAGAGTCTGCCTGTGCAAACATTGGAGCCAGTGCCCCAGGGAATTTCCTCATATCAAAAGGATATAGAGAATGTGTACCTGCATGTCCTTATTGCCTCCTAGAATCAAGTGTACATGCAGTTTTGCTTTAGAAACCTGTACTTTGAGTGTTGCAATCTCCCTTTTGGTCTCGCGGGCACCTAGAGTTTAAATACAGTTCAGAAAACATGTTAGTGACCCATCTCCAGGAGCAGAGAATTGCATTGATTTGTTATCTCAACAATTAGGCAGTGTGTAGCAATTCCTTTTGAGAGATTGAGACACAATTAGCCAACTCTTGCACTCTAGCCTTGTTCCAGAGCTATCAACTTGTTATAAGCCTGCTCAGAAGTTTTCCGATGCTGTCCCAAAGTTTTGTGCACCTGGACATCTTCTTCTGCATCAACTTCAAAAGGGAGCCTTCTTGTCAAAGAGTAGCCAAAGTAAAGCCAGGAGTCTAGAATTCCAGGTCCTTCCTCTCTTCACCAAAAAATGCACCTACTCCAATTGCTTGTCTCCTATCTCCAAGTGGTTCCCTGCGCTGACTTCTGGTTTTCCACCCTGCACCTGTTTCTTCTCAACTGGAGTTAATCAGTCCCAGGACTTGGAGAGACTAATAAGTATCCAGCTGCACATCAAAGTTTCCCTCTTGTGGCAACTTTAGGAGTCCAGTCTGTTAAGCGGTTTCACTAACCCATCTCTGAGGCGTAGTGTTGAAAACAGATGGCATATGGGGGGCAAACGGCTAATGGAAATTGTCCCATTTCAAGACAAAATTAGATACATATGTTGTTGTGCTACAAGCTATAAGAAAGGCCTTATTGGCATTCTGGGGACTGTCATCAGAGAGGCCCGGCCGTTCTAATTGGGTCACAGTTCAATGGTGGTTGCCTACCTGTACTGGCAAGGGGGATACCAAGTGTCCCAGACAATGCTTCGAGTACAGCATGCTGTTTCAATGAGCAGAGAAGAACCTTACTGCCCTCATCCCATCTTGTAGGAAGAGCAAGTCATCTGAAGCCCAGAACTCAATCTTTCTTGTGGAAGGGGGTCTTCTTCCAGTGGTCCTTCTCTCTCTGCTATTCAGGCAGAAGTTTCTTGTCTAGGATTTCTTCACCAGTGAACATCCAGTTTTCCCAGGCTTTGTTCCAGGACCCTCTGGCCTATCAGGGGACATCTTCTCAGGCCTGTAGCCCAAGATTCTCCTTCACATGTTTCTAGACTCCTCCACAGAGTTGTAGTGGGCGGACTATCCATAGCATGTAAGTCCCTTCTGCTTCACTCTTCTGATGTCTAGGAGCTTTCTGGTGCCACAGTCAATTCATTAGGCCTAACAAAGGTCCCCTTAGCATTGAGTCTATAGTACAATTATTCCCTTTCCAAAAATGCCCTTAGAGCTCTTTTTAGAATAAATCCTTCCTTCAGATTGATTCTTCCTGCCTGGAGGCTGAATCTACTGTTGCAAGCTCTGTAGGTCTGCTCTTTGAAGACAAAACATTCAGTGAAAAGCATTTAACCCTTAAGGTTAGTTTTCTGGTGACCATTTTATTAGCTTGATAGGTCTCCAAGCTGGCAATAATTGTTGAGGGCCAACATTTGTGATGCTGCAAGCTATTCCTTTGTTTTTCTACACATGCCCTTCCTGTTTTCATCAGCTCCAAGAAATTGTGTTTCATCTTCGACTGATTGCACATGTGCATTCCTCTCTTGGTGTGCATGCACCCTGTGTGCAGTCACCAGAATTTTTTCCTTTGGTGGTACCCGTTAGGGCAGCTCGACTGCCCTCTGCTATCGCGTGCTGCTGCCATTGGTATAAAGGGTGCAGCCAACCCTGAGCCCCCTCAGTTCCTTCTTACAGCCCATGATGGTCGCTGCAACTGCTCTTCTTGCTTTTGCAAGTACTTTCCATGGACTGTGTTCACTTGTATTTTATTGTAAATGGTTTAGTGTTATTAAAGTTATTAGTATTTAGTTAGTTAGGTTTATTTACCCCATCTGAGGGGTTTATTCAATTCCCGGTGCATTGGTCATTGGTCTTACAGCCCCTGTGTTGGGTGTTGAGTACTGTATAAGTGGGATACACCCTCCAGTTTATTTCTTCCCTCCTTTCCACCTTCCCTCCCCGTCCTTCTTCAGGGACCCCTCTCACTAAGAACTTCTGAGTCAGGAGATTCACTCTCTCCTTCATTTGGGAGCCATAGAGGACGTTCCACAGAATTTAAAAGGGAAGGGTTTCTATTCCTGTTATTTCCTAATCTCAAAAGCAAAGGGAGGTTTCAGACTTGTCCTAGATCTGAGACAGCTCACAACTGTGTCACATGATAAAGTTCTGCATGGTCACTCTGGCATCCATCATTCCCTCTCTGGACCTTCGAGACTGGTACACTGCCCTCAATTTAAGAGTTGACTACTTTCATGTGCCAATACCCTGAGGGCACAGAAAATTCCTCAAGTTCGTAGTTAAGCTGGCACGTTACCAGTTCACAGTGCTTCCATTCGGCCTCTCTGCAACTCCTCAAGTGTTCATGAAATGTATGGTTGTGGTAGCAGCATTTCTGAGGAGACTAAGAGTGCAGGTCTACCCTTACCTCAATGACAGGCTAGTCAAGAGACGATCCAAAGCCCAGGTTATATCCAGCATTCGACTCATTCAGTCAGCATTCAAGGCCCTAGGCCTATTGATCAATGCAGAGAAGTCTACTCTTTGTTTGGTACAGAGGACAGTTTGTAGAGGCGGTGCTCGACTCTAGCCAGGTCAGAGCATTCCTCTCAGAGTCAAGATTCCAGTCTATCTGGTCTCTAGTGACATAGAAACATAGGACTGGAATGGTCATCGAGAGGTCATCTAGTCCACTCCCCGGCACTCATGGCAGGACTAAGTATTATTGACCATCCCTGACAGGTGTTTGTCTAACCTGCTCTTAAACATCTCAAATAATGGAGATCCTACAACCCCCCTGGGCAATTTATTTCAATGCTTAACCACCCTGACAGGAAGATTTTCCTAATGTCCAACCTAACCCGCCCTTTCTGCAATTTAAGCCCATTGCTTCTTGTCCTATCCTCAGAAGTTAAGGAGAATAATGTTTCTCCCTCCTGCTTGTACTTGAAAACTGTATCATGTCTCCTCTCCATTTTCTCTTCTCCAGACTAAACAAACCCAATTTTTTCAATCTTCCCTCATAGGTCATGTTTTCTACACCTTTAATCGTTTTTGTTGCTCTTCTCTGGACTTTCTTCAATTTGTCCTCAAGTTTCACCCATCACAACAGCCTGAAACTTTGAGGCTCGTAGGTGACATCGCCTCATGCACATATGTAGTACAACATGTGAGGCTGCACCTCATACCCTTCCAGACATGGCTGACCTCAGTGTACTCACCACGCCATCTTGTGCTCATTGTACCGGCACAAGTTCTAATTTCCCTGAACTGGTGGTTGGATCCTCCAATGTTTGTGTGGGCATTCCCTTCATCACCCTCAACTGTCAATGACTCAGACCTGCAGCCCCTCCTAACTCAGGGTCTTTGGTCATCGTGGGAGCTCTCTCCTCATATCAATGTCAGAGAACTGAGGGTGATCCATCTTGCCTGCCAGGCTTTCCTACCTCATATTGGGGGGAGAAACCTGTTTGTTCTTACAGACAACACCACAACTGTGTTTTACCTCAGCAGGCAGGGAAGAGCTTGCCTATCCTCCTTTTTCAGGAAGCAATTCAAGGCCTCTTGCCTTCCGGGGGTGCAGAATGAGCTAACAGACCACCTGAGCAGGTCATTTTCAAGTCACTACAAGAGGTCTCTTTGCCCAGATGTAGCCAGATGTATTTTCCAGCAGGGGGCAGACTCCCCAAATAGATCTATTTGCAAACAGGTCCAACAGAAAATGTTACCAGTTCTGTTCCCTGAAAGACCACGGTCCAGGCTCAATCACAGATGCCTTCCTGCTACCCTGGACAGAAAAGCTTAACTATGCTTTTCCCCCATTCCTCTCCTACACAGAGTGCTACTAAAAATCAAGCAGGCCCGCACTTAAATTATATATAAATTATATTCTCTATTGGACCTCTCGGTGGCATCTCCATTCTCACTCCCACTACACTCAGATCTGATCTCCTAAGACCACGGTTGGCTGCTCCACCCAAACCTACAATCCTTTCACCTAACAGCCTGGAAGAGCCATAGCTAAATCTCAGAAAACAGGCTTGCTTAGAGAAAGTTCACCAAGTCTTCACACAACACAGAATCAACCTGTGGAACTCATTGTCGGGATGTTATGAAGGCCAAAACTACAATGGGGTACAAAAAATAATTAGATAAGTTCATGGAAGATAAGTACATTAATGGATATTAGCCAAGATGGTCAGGGATGCAACCCCATGCTTTGGTTGTCCCTAGCCACCAACTGCCAGAAGCCGGACTGGACAACAGGAGATGGGTCACTTGATGATTGCCCAGTTCTGTCCATTTCCTCTGAAGCACCTGGCATTGGCCACTGTCAGAAGACAGGATACTGGGCTAGATGGACCATTGGTCTGACCCAGTCTGGCCATTCTTAGGTTCTTCCAAAGTAGCAGAAAGCCCTCTATCAGGGCCCCCTGCCTGTCAAAGTGGAAGTGGCACTCTGTCTGTGCTTGTCAAACCAGATTCTCGCTGATGCATTCATCCATCCAACACATACTTGACTACCTGCTGCACCTGAAACTGCATGGTTTCCTGAAAAAGGAGAGATAAGCGAGCTCCTCCCGGCCTGTTGAGGTAAAACATACCTGTGGTGTAAGAACAAGGCTTAGCAGTTTCCTCTATCAAGGTTCACCTGGCAGCAATATCAGCTTTCCACCCTTGCATGGATAACTGTTCGGTTTCAGGACTCACAGTGCTGAAAGCAATTCTGTTCCTTGGCTGAGGCCTGGTCTACACTACGGGGGTAAGTTGGCCTAAGTTACACAACTTCAGCTACGTAGGTTAGGTCAACTTACTGCGGTGTCTACACTGCACTGGGTCAACTGGAGAAACTCTCCCATTGACTTACCTTACGCTTCTCATTCCGGTGGAGTACCGAAGTCAACGGGAGAGCGATCTGCAGTCAATTTAGCGGGTCTTCACTAGACCCTGCTAAATTGACCCCCAGTGCAGCAATCGCTGCAGCGTCAATCCCCAGTAAGTGTAGACATACCCTGAGAAAGGTAATGCTTCCCTAGAATAGCAATAAAGGGAAGTTTGCAATCTACTATGACTTAGGGCTTGTCTATAATACCGCTGAAGTCGATGTAACTTGTGTTGCTCAGGGATGTGGAAAAAAACACACCCCTGAGCGACATAAGTTATATCGACTTAAAGCAGCGTCTACACCACGCTATGTCGGCGGGAGACACTCTCCCACCAACATAGCTTCCTCCTCTCATTGAGGTGGAGTAATTACATTGATGAGAGAACACTCTCCCGTCAGCAGCAGCACCGATGTAGCACGCTAGTGAAAACAAGCCCTGAGATACAGTAGTGATGAGCCTGGTATAAGAACCTGAACAAAACAGAATAGTCCAGTCTTCTATGTATACTTTCACTAAGACACTATAGAACAGGGGGCGGGCAAACTTTATGGCCTAAGGGCTGCATCGGGTTTCCGAAATTGTATGGAGGGACAGTTAGCCCAGCCCCCACTCCCTATCCGACCCCCCCCCTGCTTCTCAACCCCCTGACGGCCCCTCCCGGGACTCCTGCCCCATCCAACCCTCCCTGTCCCCTGACAGCCCCCCCGGGACCCCTGCCCCATCCACCTCCCTTGCTCCCTGTCCCCTGACAGCCCCCAGACCCTTGGCCGCTGATTGCCCCCCGCCACCCCATCCAACCCCTCCTCTCATTCCTGACTGCCCCCCCCGGGACCTCTGCCCATCCACCCCCTCCCCGCCTCCCTGTCCCCTGACAGTCCCTGGAACCCTCACCCCTGACTGCCCCCCGCCATCCCATCCAACCCCCCCTCCTTCCTGACTGCCCCCTGGGGACTCCTGCCCCCATTCAACCCCGCTGTTCCCCACCCTCTGACCACTCCGCCCCCTATCCACACCCCCGCCCCCTGACCACCACCCCAAACTTCCCTGCCCTCTATCCAACCCCCCTCCCCCGCTCCCTGTCCCCTTACCATGCTGCCTGGAGCACCGCTGGTTGGCAGTGCTACAGCCATGCCACCCGGCTGGAGCCAGCCATGCACTGCGCAGCACAGAGCACCGGGTTAGGCTGCGGCTCTGCAGCTGCGCTGCCCGACAGGAGCTCGCTGCCCAGAGCATTGCGCTGGCAGCGCAGTGAGGTGAGGCTGCGGGGGAGGGAGAACAGCAGGGGAGGGGCCGGGGGCGAGCCTCCCGGGCCAGTAGCTCAGGGTCTGGGCAGGAGGGTCCCGCGGGCCAGATGTGGCCGGCAGGCTGTAGTTTGCCCACCTTTGCTATAGAGTGTGCACTTCCACCTCTACTGATCCAGCCTTTGGCCAAACAGTTCTATCCTCCATGCTCAATAGGTTGTCTTTCCCTGATAGTTTTGTGGGACTGCTAGATATAGCCCATCAAGTTACAGATTAACCTTGTCCACCAAAGAAATACCATTTACGAGTAAGAAAATGTGTCTAGTCGATAGAGGAGTTAGGTATAAAACCCAGAAGTTTTGTTAGCCTATCCCCTGCTATAATTACTAAACAATAATGGTATGTTGATCATGTTATACCATGACAGGACCGCTTATCGCATGTGTTACCACTATATATAGATGTATATCTGCTCGTGCTCAAGCTAATTAGGTGATCACATGCTTCAGAAGACTTATCAAACGTAAAGCTGAAAATGCAGGCCTTTTTATTGCCAGGAGACTGCTCCTAAGATTGGAGTCAACGTGCCTGCAGGGGAGGGCATTGCAATAGCAGATCCCTGCCTGCCAAATCTGCTCCAGCTGGCAATCCATCAGAGCCTGATTTTGTCATATTTGGAGCACATTGTAGGACACGCCTCTTCGCTCTGGCTTTTCTGTGCTATTGGTACGTCCTGGGCAGTCTCTTGGGAAAAGTTAGCAAGGTTCTAGGGTAGCGAAGTAGATGCTCTCTGTTTTCAGCCTATAGTGTATTTTTAATTGAACTTAGTAAATAGCTTTGAGATGCTCTGGTGATGAGCACCTTCTAAATGTGTGTGATTAATTAACAAACAAACCAAAAAAAGACCCCACACACATACAGGGTGAAATCCTGGCTCCAGTGAAGGCAGTGGCAAAACTCCCTTTAACTTCAGTGGGGCCAGAATGTCACCCATGGACTTTATGCATATCCTCACATCAGCTAAGAGCAAAACCACCATAGACTCAAGGTGGAGCAGCTATGTAACACATATATGGTCATACTCAGTATTACTCACACTTCTGCGGTGATTACTTGCATGTAATTATCTCCTTTATCGTTTTAGGACAATATGTAAAATCTTAATTTCAATATGAAACAAGCATGTGAAATAAAGAAATGTATAATTCACATGAAATTAGCTAGCCAGGTGAAAAGATAATTTGGTTAAACGTACCAAAAGAAGGGGATATGTTTTGACTAGTTGAGCTATTATACCACAGTAACACTCAATTGGCCTAAGTACTTACATCGTTTGAGTGCTTGCATTGTTTCTTTCTGAGCAACATATGGCTTACTCTTTTAAATAGCAGTGGCTGAAGTCTGTCTGGTTCACTGGGAGTTCATTGGTATATATTTGCAACTCCTGAAGCAAAAAACTGATATTTTATCTTTAGAAGGAGTTACATTTTTTTGAACTTATTGAATTTTTCAAAGATCAGCATGAAGAGTTCTGATTAAATGCTTGCTTCAGCGTTTTAAAGGCTTCTTGTGTCCCTGTTGCCTAAGGAGGTCGTACATTACGATTGCTCTGTAAACATCAGATTGTACAGAATTGGCTGTGCATACCATGCAGAGCACACAAAGAAGAAGTCAAATGGCTTATCTTGCACTTATCAACTAGTTTATTTTTCATGCCAAAAAAAAAGCTGTATTTTTACAAGAGCAGCTGCTACTTTGTAAATATTTTAATGGCTTCTGTTAAGTAGATCTGTCAATTTTGCAAACAATATTAAAATAAGATTTTCATTCTGCCATGTGATTGCATGTCTTGAGATGTATTTTATCCCTGAAAGTCCTGTGGAGGAGACTTGAGAATGGAAATTTTTTTTTATTTGCAGGCACAGAGACCATAGCAAATAGGTGCATTTAAGTAATAGTGCATAATATCACCACCAGGGAAGGAGTGTGAGTTCCATCACTATTGCATGAAGTCTTCTCAGAATGCCCTTCTGGCTGAATAATATGAAAACCTGTCAATGGGCTAATACAGAACTATCTTTGGCTCTTCCAGCCAGGTGCTAGATGTTACAATCACAGCTGCCAGCAAATTTTAGGAGGAAGGCATAATCATACATATGGATTCCTTGAGCACATTGCTTTAATCTAAGAGTATGTTATCATATAATATTATCCTAACTGTTATCTAGACAAATGTGATCTTCGGACATTTAGCAAGATATAAGTTAACATCATAGCATTTTAAAATGCTTTAAAAATCCTTTAAAAATGAAATCTTTCGCGCTCTCAAAGAGAAGAGGCAAAGCCAGAAACTGATTTCTGAATTCTTTCAAATTTTGTGCAAATTCAAATTCAAGTCTCCAGATCTGAACTCAGTCCAAGATCCAAACCTGGAACAGGCCTATTTTGTGGTTCTGATATAACCAAGACTATACATTATCTTGAAAAGTTTTCATCATCTCAGGCTGAAATCTTGTGTGAACACCTTGTGAGCCTTCCAGTACCACCAGACCAAGTCCTGATTTAGCCCTGAACCCTACCCTAAACCTAATCCAGATATGAACCAGCCCATTTCTAATGTATTAGTGCCATTTTGGCTAGATCTCAGGTCTTTAAATTAGATGTAGGGAAAAGTAATTTTTTAAGAATGTCTAAGAAAAAATGCTTCAATATATTAAAAGTAAATCTGTGCCCACAGGAAACAGAAATCCAAGGATCCATAGTGAAGGTTTATATTTCTTCATTCCAAAGATCTTATAGCAATTGAGTCTCATGGTTTTGAGCTGCTGTTCACCTTCTCCTGAATATATCCTGTCATACTGTAGCACTAGGTCCTCTTATCAGGAATAGCATTGGGATGGTATGGACCATCATGTTTTCTCCTGCTCCACTGCCTCCAAAATATACAAAGGTCATTCTTCCTTCTTTCGTCCCACCTAAAGTGGAAGAAGCCACTAGTACCTTTAGTGAGCCTTTGGGGCCATCGTCATGTTCATGGTGTTATTGTTTTGCATTAAGGAATTCCCTCTCTGTCCTAAAAGTAAAAAAAGATGTAGGGATCAACTTGTGTATGACCTGACAAAATAATATCTACACGTTACATGTGAATGGACTTTGGTGGGTATTTTTAATTTTTTTAATGAATTTAGTGATCATGAAAAGGGCCAGAATGCCAATATTTATCCACAGAAAAGAGAGAACATGTACAAGCTTTCCCTTGCTCCCTGTTAGCCCTTTAGAAACTGAAGGATCAGAAACCCAAGTGACTTTGCCCTCCTAAGCTGGTGAGCACTTCTGGGTCTCTGGCCAAAATGTAAAATACAACAGTATGGTAACGCTTGCAGTAGCATTATGTTCTTCCCACTGCCCGTGGTGTTACCATGGGTATTGTGCAGATTAGGTAATACAGGATTCAGGGAGGTAGAGAACAAGGGGGAAAAAAACAGGATTTAAAGAAAAAAAGCAAAAGGTCTTATGAGTTTGAGAAAAACCTTTTAAAGTCTTTATCTGTAACAGGATGTTTCCTTAATCCATACTCTGCTAGCCTAGGGTTTGATTATGCTTTTTTTTTTTTTTAAAAGGGTCACACTTACAGTATGCAATTTTTCTACATCTTTTAGATGGTTTGGGTACTTTTCAAACCATTAAGGCTTTTGATATGCTAAAAGATGGTAAAATCTGATGGTAAAATCAGGGTCCTAAAGTCTGGGTTGTCTCTCTTGTAAACTGAAATTAAGTGAAACAAAAATAGTAGGGAAAATATGTTATGACTTTGTTTGAATCACTTTTAAAGATGTAGAGGGAAAGATTATGCAGTTCAGAAATGCTGATCAGTGTAGCTGTAGTGAAATGCTCACATGGAACACAATCTATGCCAGCCCCTTAGACCGTTGATTTTTGACAGATAATTTAGAGTGGACCATGTCTCTTTATTCACAAAACTCTTCCTCTGTAAACTCTTAGGGAGTTCCTGATACCAGGTAGTTAGAGACTAGAAAATGTTTTCCAGAGAACAATCAAGGGTGAAAAATCACACAAATATGCAGTTTCTCATGACTCAGAAAAGTATAACTATCTGGCTAGGCTTATTATCTCCATGTCAGAGAGGTTGCTGAGAGCATCCTGAGGCTGAATGAAAACTATCGCAGTAGATAATGGCTGTATGC
This sequence comes from Terrapene triunguis, assembly GCF_002925995.2. Taxonomy (NCBI): domain Eukaryota; kingdom Metazoa; phylum Chordata; order Testudines; family Emydidae; genus Terrapene; species Terrapene triunguis. The sequence goes on along the minus strand of NW_020664483.1, from coordinate 13,619,356 downwards.
CAGCGGTTCTCAACCTGCGGCCCGCGGGCCACTTACGGCCCAATCAGCACAGAGCTGTGGCCCATGTGACATCCTCAGGGCCATACAGGTGGTATTGGATGTGGCCCACATCATGCATTGTGGGTCATATATGCGGCCCACACTGGTAAATAGTTGGAGAACCACTGCTGTATACTCTCCCCTGTGCATTGCAAATCAAATTGATAAAGAGGGAACATTTTGTCTCCTGTGTTATGTGAACGTTTTGAAAGAATCCTAATTGTTTATTATGAGAGCAAATTGAGGATAATCAGCTGTGTTTTGTTCTTTGTGATGAATCAAGTCTAATATCACAACTTGATTATTTTTAACAGCTCTTTTGGGGCATTTAGACAGAGAGGATTCTTCAGATGAAGCTTTTGTCGCCCTATCTCTAACATCGCAAGAGGAACAGACATTTCAGGATGCCCTCCCCCCCTCTGGCTCAAACTTCAGACACACAGCACAGAGCAGTTCTAACAGGTGAGATTTGCTGAGTGGATGTGGTAAAAGTATAGCTTGTGCTGTAACTCCTATGCTTATAAAATTTGCAGATGGTACCAACGTGGAAGGAGTTGCAAGCACTTTGGAGGACAGTATTATTATTCAAAATGACCTTGATACATTGGCGAATTGGTCTGAAATCAACAAGATGGAATTCAGTACAGACATGTGCAAAGTAGTACATTTAGGAAGGGAAAAATGAAATGCAAAACTGATAGCACTGCAGAAAGGATTTGTGGGTTATAGTGGGTCACAAATTGAATGAGTCAACAGGGCGATGCACTTGCCAAAACAGCTAATTTTCTGGGGTGTGTTAACAGAAGAGTTTTATGTAAGACCTGTACGGTAATTGTTCTGCTCTATTTGCACTGGTGAGGCCTCAGCTGGAGTAGTGTCCATTTCTGGGTGCCACACTTTAGGAAAGATGTGGAAAAATTGGAGAGAGTCCAGAGGAGAGTAATAAAAAAGGTTTAGAAAACCTGACAGAGGAAAGGTTAAAAAAAAACTGGGCATGTTTAGTCTTGAGAAAAGACGATTGAGGGGGAACTTGATGGTCTTCAAATATGTTAAGGGCTGTTATAAAGAGGACTAATCCATTGTTCTTCATGTCCATGGAATGTAGGCCAAGAAGTAATGGGCTTAATCTGCAGCAAGAGACATTTAGGTTAGATATTAGGGAAAACTTTCTAACTATAAGGATCGTTAAGCACTGGAATAGACTTCCAAGAGAGGTTGTGGAGTCCCCGTCATTGGAGATTTTTAAGAACAGGTGAAATAAACACTTGTCAGGGATGGTTGACGGTATGCTTGGTCCTGTCTCAGCACAGGGGCAGATGGGCTAAATGGCCTGTCAAGGTCCCTTCCAACCCTACATTTCTATGATTTCTTATACAGTCGAGGAAAACTCCCCTTTCCACAACACTGAATGACAAGCTGCTGAGTAGGGGGGAGGAGAAAGCAGGCAATTGACTGATATATATTTAATGCTGGTCTTCTCACATCCTGGGATTTTTAGATTATGTTGACAGCTCTTTTGGCTTTCAGAAGAGCTCTAAGCATTTTCCTAGAAAATATTATCCTAAAAAGGAGATTATATTGCTCGGTGTCATGGCCTTTGTTCCCAGCAATTGTAAAAATTCAAGAGGAGGAAAGATTTTTATTAAACCTTAATTTAGGCTCTTAAATCTATATTCAGACATGTAGGTAAAAGTAAAAGCTTTCGCGGTGCTGAGCACTGGCTACTGAAGTCAGTGACTTCCGCATCTCTGAAAATTAGGCCACTTTTACTTAGGTCCCCAAGAGCCTGGTCTTGAAAAGTTTTACTCATGTGCTTAGCTTTACGCACAGGGAGGAGTCCCACTGCAGTTGTGGGACAGCTCCTGCAAAGCACTTAAGCAATGCCTATGTGCCATTGGCTTCAAGACAAACACATCCTTAAGTGCTTTGCTGAACAGGGATGCTGTCCTGAATCAGTAATACAGTGTATGAAGTAGGCACACATATAAGTCTTTGCAGAATCTGAGCCTAAATATAGATTTAGCTGCCTAACATTAAGTACCCATGTTTGGATGCTAGTAGAGGAAAACCTTAGGACAGTAGCAGCAGCTATTGAACGTTTTGCTATATTAAATACAGACGCAGAGGTGCTGAGAGGGTGCAGAGGCAGTACCAAGAATACGTGTGTTTTTGGAGTACTGAGCATTTATAACAAAATGATATTTAAATACCTATTTTTGTTTGCAAAAATGCAACTTCTCTGGCCTGAAGTACAGAAAAGGCAGAAGGACTGGCGGCAACAAGACGTCGAGCAGAAGCCAAGGTGTGAAAAGTGCACACGACCCTAACAAAGTTCTCTAAGCCCATCACTAGACTGCGGGTCTAGGACTGCCTGATCTGGCAGTCCATAGGATCTCTCTGTAAGAGCTCTTATTGCTATTGCATCAAAGAATGGATGCTGTGCCGGGGATTCTCATCTCAATGGAGAGGAAAACTGAATAGCTCACCCCTAGAATGGCAGACTGGACAGATGCCTATAGAGGTTGAAACTGAAACATTGAGAAGTTGGATACCAGACCCATTTGAAGAACCTGTGCTTTGGATAATGGCTGCTGGCAAAAGCATGAAACCTTTGCTTTTTATAGGATTTTTTTTTTCTTACAGCACTATTGACATCAATACAAAAGAAAACTGCTGTCGGATCCCTGACATAAAAAGATTTGGTCATCTAGATATGTGCATTAATTTCACCAAGGACTGCATATTTATATTGTCCTCTTCCTTGCCATTTCTTTCCCCTACACCTCCCTGAGTTGTCACCTCCTTCTGTTATTCGTTTTCTAACTTACCTAACATTGTAAGTCCTTTGGGACAGGGAATCTGCCTTTTATTTATTGGTTTCAGAGTAGCAGCCGTGTTCGTCTGTATCCGCAAAAAAAACAGGAGTACTTGTGGCACCTTAGAGACTAACAAATTTATTTGAGCAAAAGTATTCTTAAAACTACAATACCCACCTGCTGAAGTGAAAAAACAGATTGACAGAGCCAGATGAGTACCCAGAAGTCACCTCCTACAAGACAGGCCCAACAAAGAAAATAACAGAACACCACTAGCTGTCACCTTCAGCCCCCAATTATAAAACCTCTCCAGCGCATCATCAAAGATCTACAATCTATCCTGAAAGATGATCCCTCACAGATCTTGGGAGACAGACCTGTCCTCGCTTACAGACAACCCCCCAACCTGAAGCAAATACTCACCCAGCAACCACACATCACTGAACAAAAACACTGACCCAGGAACCTATCCTTGCAACAAAGCCCGATGCCAACTCTGTCCACATATCTATTCAAGTGACATCATCATAGGACCTAATCACATCAACCATGCCATCAGGGGCTCGTTCACCTGCACATCTACCAATGTGATATATGCCATCATGTGCCAGCAATGTCCCTCTGCCATGTACATTGGCCAGTCTCTACGCATAAGAATTAATGGGCACAAATCTGACATCAGGAATCATAACATTCAAAAACCAGTAGGAGAACACTTTAACCTGTCTGGTCATTCTATGACAGACCTGCGGGTGGCAATTTTGCAACAGAAAAGCTTCAAAAACAAACTCCAACGAGAAACTGCTGAGTTGGAATTGATATGCAAACTAGATACAATCAACTTAGGCTTAAATAGGACTGGGAATGGCTGAGCATTGAACATTGAATCTATCTCCCCATGTAAGTACTCTCACACTTGCTTCTTATCAAACTGTCTGTACTGGGCTATCTTGATTATCACTTCAAAAGTATGTGTATATATATCTCCTCAATATTATGTTCCATTCTATGCATCCGAAGAAGTGGGCTGTAGCCCACGAAAGCTTATGCTCAAATAAATTTGTTAGTCTCTAAGGTGCCACAAGTACTCCTGTTCTTTTTGCTTTTATTTATTGCACAGAACATGTTGCATATATGGAACTAGTAAAGTAAAGAATAATAACAATGAGAACAGAGGTACCATGATAGTTAAGTGATGGATTTACAAGCAGGAAGGAAAGTACTAAGTATAGCAAGAAATAAAAATGGGCAACTATTCTAGGGGAAATGTAATTTTTATTTTCTCAGATGCATTCTTGATGCCTTCAATTCTATTCCTGGTAAAGCTCATGGTAATTTACAAAAACAACTCTTATATTTTACGGAACACAGTTGTCGCTTCACACTACATTAAAAATGCCCAGTTAGGAAAATCATTTGTCAGATTCTTAAATGGAAGCCCTCGTTTTCTAAACCTGGTCTATGAACTGAATTTCGGAATAAGATCACATTGGTACTTCACAGTTCGTATGCAGATTTTATTTTTACCCTCCTGTGTGGTAGAACTTTTCTGGTAATTTCGTAATAGTTAAATAATATTATACTTACATGTTGGCAAATTGTCCTAACTGCATGTATGTAATTGCTCCAAACATGCCAGAGATTTTCAAAGCAATCTAAAGGATTTGGATACAACCTGAACCTCCAACGTTTAGCGTGAGATTGTTGTCTGTAAACATTTGGGAGGGGTACACTGCTGCACTTACATAATACAACAATTTAAACAACAGTCCAGAACGGGGACCAATGCCAACATGCCTCTAATCCAGAAGTATAAATGTGCTATCCTTCCTTCAGCTCACCGTTTTCCTTATGAAATATACTACACCGGATAGTTATATGCAGCCCTGCATCTGGCTTTGTTGGTCTTCCCGTGTCAACTAATCCGGCGTTCAGCTTCACTTGTGCTTCTTGGCTTGCTGACTTGACCAGTTTAACACAGGCGAGCCCAGGTGGGTCACCACAAGTTGCTGATCCTCACTAGAGGCTCTTTGCAATCACTGAAGCTGCATAAACTGCTCTGCCTTCCTGAGGTTTTTGATTACCTCCGGCCAAGCTGGTGAATATAAAGGAAACTTCTGACCCTCACTAACCGCTCCTTGAAACTGCTAAAACCCTCTGGATGCAGCTGACCCTAAGCAAGCAGATCCAGTGCCCTGAAGTTTTTTGATTGCCTCCTGCTGAGCTACCAAATATAAAGAAAGTTTCTGACCCTCACGATTGGCTCTTTGGAACTGCTGAAACTACATGAACCCAGCCAACCCTAATCTGAGTTTAAAAGAAACTCCTGTAACAACTCTCATATATTGGCTCAAAGAGTAATTGACGCCTGCTAGAGACCATGTGACTCCAGGAAACTTTCCTGGTTCAAGTCTGTTAAAAAAATTACAAGCAAACAAGATACAAGGGCTCAGAGATGATTTACTTGCCTTTTCACATTGCCAGAGGTTGATTTTCTCCCTGCACATCTGTTGTCAAATCTGTATCAGACATGTTCCCCTTAGAAGATTTTTACAGAGGAAAGGAGGTCTGCAAAGATACAGGCCTAGGAATCAGGATGTTTTAAGTTCTGTTCCCACGCTGCCACAGTCTCTGTGACACTTAGTCTCTCTGGCCAAGGTTTTCAAGAGTCACTAGTGATTTTTGTGAGCCTAACTTGAAACAACTTAAAAGGGCCTGATTTTCAGAAGGTGGCTACATGCTCGGCACTTCCTGAACACCCTGTACGTCTTCTCCAGTTGGTCCTCCAAAAATCAGTAGTCACTTTAAAAACTCACCTTTTGTACCTCAGTTTCCTCATCTCTAGAAGAGGATTATGCTTGCCTTCCTCGCTAGGAAGTTAAGTTTAATGAAGTTGTGTTTGTAAAATACATTGAGCTCCTCAGATGGGAGGCACTATTTGACTGCAAAGCGTTGTTATCATTCTAACCGATTTCCCATATCTGACATTTCTGCTGTCCACTTCAGCTCAGCCTCCAGCCACAGTTTCAAAGGAACAGGCATGAAACGTTCTCCCTCTTCCACTGGCCCAAAGCTGTTATAAGCTTGATCACTTTTGTTTAGCTATTGACTGTCTCTACTTCTCCTGCTGTTTAAAGCTAGTCTTTCCGTGCTTATGTATTCCACTCACCAATGAGGTAAAGTTAGACTTCGCTATTTCATTGCCTATTTACTTCTAAATTCTTTCCCTCAAGAAAAAAAAAAAATCAACCTTATCACAGTTTTACTGCCTTTCCCTGACTCCAAACCTGGTGCAAAGTGGGCTTTGCCATCTTTGCGAGGTCTCTCAAACGATGCCATGCACATTACTGTAAATAGCTAGTTCATTTCTTACCTTCTCAACATCATTCATATGTTGGTGTTGCTCAGTACCGCAGTGGAGAGGATTGTTGCTTCCTATAATTTAAAATTCCTAATATTCTCCCCTATGGATGATTCATCTCTGCAGCAGTCCTATAGAAGTCTTCACTGGATCACAAGACACAGTCTGTCCACATGTGCATAGACACGCCAACATTGTGTTCGGTATCAATCTTATAATTATGGACTAGATCCTGCAAGCCTTACTTAGACAAAGTCTAATCACACACAATCAATGGCACTACTCATATGGGGTACATTTTACTCACACGAATAAGGCTTGTGCATGATTGGGCCCTTCGATTACAAGATCTTTGGGGCAGGGACTGTGTCTTCTTTAGTCTCTGCAAGACACCATGCAATGTAATGATGCTAAAGAGATGTTTAACAATTAATGGCGACTGCTCCATTTCTCCATTCCTGATGTTTTTGAGTCATTTAACTTGGGTTTACATTTGACACCAGTTTACTATTAAAGCTACTCACATCCTAAAACATTGAACAGTTTCCTGTGTATCTGCATTGCTAAAGAACCCATCACAGTAGTATCTAGACCAGGGGTCGGCAACCTTTCAGAAGTGGTGTGCCGAGTCTCCATTTATTCACTCTAATTTAAGGTTTCGCGTGCCAGTAATACATTTTAACGTTTTTAGAAGGTCTCTTTCTATAAGTCTATATTATATAACTAAACTATTGTTGTATGTAAAGTAAATAAGGTTTTTAAAATGTTTAAGAAGCTTCATTTAAAATTAAATTAAAATGCAGAGCACCCCGGACCAGTGGCCAGGACCCGGGCAGTGTGGGTGCCACTGAAAATCAGCTCGTGTGCCGCCTTCGGCACGTGTGCCATAGGTTGCCTACCCCTGATCTAGACACTCTACCAAGCTGTGTATCTCACTTGAATTTCTAGAAAGTTATCATTTAAATCCCTGCACAGTTCCAAGGCTAAGTGCATTGCCTTAGTTCTTGGATTTAATTTGATGATAGCTCCTTTGCTTTATAGGGCCATTTAGCTGAATCTCAAGAATGACCAAATGTTTTAAAGTACCATTAGTCTTTGCCCAGAAAAGAACTATTTAACTCCTTAATATAGCAGTAGTACTGGCATTCTTCAGGACGCATAACAGATTATGCATATGTTTAAATGGAGTCCAGTTTTTTTTTTTCTTTCAGCTTTATGCTTAACAATTCACTTTTATTTAATCTTCTCAGTATCAAGATCCTCCCTAAGGCCTTTTCCCCAGTCAGGAATTCCCGAGTCAGATCACACTGTTAGCATCTCTCACTACTGCGTTGTGTCTCTAAAAGTTTTCTTTGTGCTTTACATTTGCCTTTGTTGACCCAGTTTCATCGCTGTAAAAAATATAGACAAAAGTGTAGAAGCATTTGACTGTGTGACTGGTTTGGATTTCATAATATCGATATCACAAGCTCAGTGGAATCCCCCTGGTTTTCTAACATGAGCGTGGACACTGTGCTGTCTGATGAATAGATCTCTTTCTGAGCAAGTATATGCTTGAGCTCTCTCCCACCTCTGAGTACTCCAAGGGCCTGGTCCATATCCCACTGAAGTCAGTAAAAAGACTTGCATCTACTTTAATGGGATTTCAGTCAGGCCCTAAAAGCACAGCAAGTTCATATCAGTAAACCGGGGGGGGGGGCGGGGGCGGGAATGTAAATGGAACATTAGCCCTTAAATAATTAGTTGGGGGGTTGTTGTTTTTAACAAAAAACTAGGCCCTTCGACTGATAGGACAAAAAACCCCATTGAATGACAATAGAGGATCAAGAAAAGGATCAGGAAAACAGTGAGCATCTGTAGGGCAGGCTGCTAAGTTCACTCTTTCTAGCGGGGACCTGACTGTAGACCCAAAGTGAACTCTCTCCTTGGATTTGGAGTCAAAGCAAAGAGCCCACCATGGGCTAGAATAACTTCCCAGCCAGAAAAATGAGTCCAGTTAGTAACTCAAAGCTAAGTTAGAGAAAGAGCAGTATAGTGGACTGAAATTGATGGTATTGTCCTAATAATACCCAGGCTGATCCTGGAGTCCTTATTCACACAAGTAACCCCGGATCGCCAAGTGGCTCCCACTACTGAATGAAGGTTCCAGGATGATGCTCCAAACACTTTTTGCATTTGTGTTCAGGCCTACTCACCCTATCCTAAGGGAAACTGGACAACTCAGGCCATTGGCCAATGCGGAGTTTATTTTGTGAATGCTAGAAGGGGGATTGTACTAGTTCTAATTAGGGTTGTTAGTATTTTGTTTGTTGTTGTTGCTGTTGGGGGGGGGGTTGTTTGTTTGCTTGACCATTTCACAATCACCCATTCTTTCCTAGATGTCAGATATTTTGCAGCCAAACTATTCTCTCTCTTTTGGCATGTGTGTGTGTGTGTGCGTACACATGTGAAATGTTTTTTTTTTTAATCAGAATTACTGTGCAGATGCATATAAATAATGAAAACATTTCTGAAAGGCACTAACCTTGTTGTCCGTAGGAGCAGGATAACTTATTTGATCCTCTCCATGACTTAACACTATGTAAAAGAAAAATATTGACTTCTGCAGGCCAGCGTATTTCTGGCTGAATCAGCTGGTGAGCTGTAGAGACAATTTCCATGTTCTTGCACACAGGGTAAAGTCTGCATCCTCCTCCATTATTGTGGACTGTGTTTTGTTTTTTTCCCCTGAGTATATTTGGTTACAAAAAAATTGTTCAAACTGTTCCTGTTTTCTAATAAGCTGCATATTGTTTTAATACCAGTGGATTTAAGGCATAATGCAAAAAGTGTGTACTCTATATGTTACTTTATCAAAGGTTTTCTAAATGTTACTTATGTGCTTTAAAATGTACATATTTCTACTATTCCGTCAGATTTTATATTAAGTACAGAAAACAAGTGTTTAACTAATTTGAGTTTGTAACACCCAATCAAAATCCAGGAAATGTTAAGGTATGGCTGCACCACGTTCTCTTTAATATTAGGCGGAGTTTAGAAAGGAGGGAGTTGATTCTTGGTTTGTTTGTTTGTTTTGGGGTGGGGGGTTAAAGCAAAGTATGGTGAGTGAAGGTCAGAGCTTCATTGATTCCTTTGAAATACCTGGCTGTTGTCAGTGTGACATTCAAAGGAACAATATTATTTAAACATGATTCCCCACAGCCTCACTCCTTGAATAGAATATTGTCTTTTGTAGTTAAAGAAACAAAATGAAAATGCATCACTTTTGCAGCATTTCTGCTTTTTCTCCTTACACTGCTAATAGCCTTTTTCGAAAGGCCTGTTTAACAATGAAGCAGCCGGTTTGCAAATAATATTAAGAGGAGGTTGTAACTGTGCCTCTGTGGGTCACAACTGAGAATGCTAAACTCAAGACTAACTGCTGAGAAGTAGGGCAGATACACCCCAAGACTGGTGGCTAATCTTTCATAGGACATACCAAACCAGCAACAAAAGTAAATTTCTGTTTCACCACACTGGCTAACAAGAAGTCATAAATGCAGTTTCCTTGGGCATTCCAGTCCTTGTATTACCACCGAAAACACTGGATTTAAAGGTGAGTGGTTCTTTACAACCAGTCTCCTTAACTAAAAGGTTCTTCTGATCCCAAAGGACCAGCCACACACCCAGGTCAATATATAACTTAGATTTTACCCAAAAATCACGCTGATGCCAATCCTTCAGTATCTAAAATCTAAAGGTTTAATCATAAAAAGAAAGAAAGGTAAGAGTTAAAATTGGTTAAAGGAATCAGATGCTTACAATAATTGCAAAGTTCTTGGTTCAGGCTTGTAGCAGTGATGGAATAAACCGCTGGCTTGATAAGTCTCTGGTTGCTTCCAAATCATTGGAAGGACCTCAGTATCCCTTGGTTAGAATTCTGGAGCAGGATAGAGGCAAAATGGAGGAGTTTCCAGGGCCTTTTATCTCTTCTGCCATGTGGAAGGACACCCACTGTTTTAAAACAAAGCCCTCAGCAGAGGTAGTGGAGAATCACAGGTGACCAGATAGTGTTTGGAGTCACATGGGCAAGTCACATGTTCATGCCCTATTTCGCTCAGTCATTGCAGGAAGCCATTACCTATATTCCAGACAGCATGTTTAAAGGACAGTCCACGCAGTGTAGATGGGCATCTCCCATGATCAATTGTGAGTTAAGAGTCCTTTTGATGGGCCACTCAATTAGAATAGTCCCTCCAAGATATGCTGGCTAACTACCTCGTGTGCATTACCCCTGGAGCAAACATTTGAAATCCAGGAGTAGAGCCAATATTCATAACTTCAAATACAAAAATTATACATGCATACAAATAGCATAATCCTAACCAGCAAATCATAACCTTTTCATAGACATCTTACATGCCACATTTTGTACAAGATTTGTTACAAATATATAACAGTGGCTGCAACAATGATCTATATGGTCATATTTTAACCAGATAATGTCACAGAGGTGAGAAGAATACTATAAATATATATGTCCAAACAACATTATACACAACATACTGTAACTTCATAAATAATCAGACATAGTGCTTTACCTATATAGTATTTGTATACTTGAAGTTTGTTGTTATAAACCAAGCTTTTTTGAAGGCTACTGAGAAGATGCAGCATGGTGTACTAGACTGATCATGAGACTAGAAACCAAGAACTCCTGAGTTCTAATCCTGCTTCTGTCACTATAGGCCTCATTCTCTGAATATTCAAAAACTCCACTGAAGTCAGTGTGAGTTTCTGATCCACCAAAAATGCTGGATAGGTTAAATATATGTGACCTTGGGCAAATCAGTTTTTGTGTCTGTCAAATTGAGGTAATAATAGTCATTGACTTTAATTAATCCACCAACATTTGATGTGTGCAAAGCTCTTTGAAGATATACAATCAACTATTAGTACTAGTGATTTATTTGTTGCATAGTAAATGCACTCTTTGTTATTATGCTGTTATGTTATTTTTATTCTAATCAAAGTGCATCTAGATTAAATGAGATTATTAAACATATTAAATTAGCTTGATTGTTCAAGAATTTTTTTTTGAAAAAATAACTTGGCTTTGTCACAAAAGTTATACATGTAATTAATGGAAAGTGTCTGGGTTTGCAAAACAAGGAGAATAACAAAGTGTCTGGCAACAGCTTCCCTACAACAGGGCCGCCCAGAGGGAGGGGCAAGTGGAGCAATTTGCCCCAGGCCCCGGGCCCCACAGGGGCCCCCACGAGAATATAGTATTCTATTGTATTGCAACTTTTTTTATGGAAGGGGCCCCCAAAATTGCTTTGCCCCAGGCCACCTGAATCCTCTGGGCAGCCCTGCCCTACAAAACATTTTATAACGTATAGTTTGGGGAACGCTGAGCCAAAACACACTGTCGTTGCCGACAGAAAAACCTGACAATTACTTTACGTTGATCCAACTTGGCCGAGCCCAGACTGACCTTGTTTACTCATCTCAGAGTCTTCTAATTCATATTAACTTGGCATTGAAAGGGAACATGTGGCATATGTGCAAAAAACCCATTTTCTGCATCTTTAGACGGAGATAAATGTAGTACATTGAGTACTGCTAGTGCACTGAGCTCTTAGGTAGATTTATATGTATTAGATAGAACTGGTTAAGTTCCTTTTATCCCCACTGGGCTTTTCATATTTGTTGACCATAAAACTAGCAGCTCAGTAGAAGCAACATCTTCTTCTAAGCCTTTGGATATATATATAAAATCCTCCCAGCACTGACCAATTTTAAAGACACATCCAAAGAGGATGGACAGTTTTAAGCTCTTTTAAAACATAAAAATAGAAGGTTTACTGCAATTTGGCAGCCAAAAAAGCAATTTACAGGTCTCCACAGAATCCATGGCTATGTGTAAGAAAGCTGACCAAGATACTATGGAAAAGATAATGGGGTCAGAGAGCAAAAGAATCTCTCCATTTTGTAACCAGCCTAATCTGGTCTCCAATGAAGTTTCTTAGTTTCTTTTGCTGAGCCAATAAAGCTTAGTGTGATGTTGCAGTTGCATTATTGTGGCTTTAATATGGCTTGGGGAAAGCTGATGAGCAGGGTTGCTTTAAGTTGCTTTATGGATTCACAGCTGCTTGCATAACCTTCACTGTACTGAGAGTAGAAAGACAAAGACACAGGGAAAGTCGGAGCTCTTTCTTTAATTATTTACATTGTTGTCAGTAATAAAGGGCTGGAATCTATTATTTGTATTATCAAAGCCAAATGAGATTGTGCGCTGTAGCTGTTAATAAATTAGTGTGCAACATGAAAGCAGTCACATTTTCATTCTCACAACTTACTTCTGTCCAAAATTAAAAGAAGCACTTGCTAATCTACTCACAGACTTAAAAAAAAGCGTGCGGTGTCATTGTACCTTTGCAAATGGTAGTGCAATAGAGTAGATGTTACCATATCCAAAGAGAAACTGGTAGGTGGGGAATCCACCAGAATGAAGAAGCAACAAAAACCCACTAGTCCTGCTTAAGAATTTTTCCAATTTTTATATTCTGCTCCTCTCTTCCTGCAGGCAAAACTCCTATTGACTTCACTGGGTGTTTTGCCAGTGTGAGGACTGCAGGATCAGATCTCGCTAGGCATGCTGATCCCAAACAAGTTAATGTATCTACTAAAATCTAACAGTCTGATTCCACTGCCTGGGGAAGCAGATTGCCTACGTATGCTGTGGAATAACAGAAGATTGAGGATGAATGAACAACAGGAGGGTGTATGAAGAAATCAAGACTACCAAAATAAAACAAATAACTTATACATACATTCCGCAACGTCATGTGGTGGTTTTTTGTTTGAGGAGAAGGAACAGCACAGCGTAAAAGCTCACAACTTCTATCTTAGTGGTGTAGGGATTTTTGGTTTGGGGGCTTTTTTAAGTGTGAGAATAATTAGATGATGGAGTTCTGGACATCACATCCTGCTTTCTTGGCATCCTGGTATCTGACTGACTGCTGTTCCTTAGAAGTATTTCAATGTGAAACATTCCTCTTGTCTGTTAGAACAATCTGAAGATCTGTTGGGGGCAACCTATTTAACAAAACCCTTAATCGCTTGAAAGACAAGAACCTTACACCACATCTTTGACTGACAGCACAGCTATAGAAGGATTGCACAGGCAAGAGAGTTTTCATAGTAAAATTCAGTCAACAAACAGGAGCATCTGATAAAAAAAAAAAAAAAAGAGCTAGAGTTTGAAAACAGTGAATTACAGACTGCCATGCGCTTTTAAAGAGGTAAACAAACAAAATGGCTTTACTGTCTATTATATGACCCTCTGCCCCACCACCACTTTTTTTTTTTTTTTTTTTTTAAAGTTCTGCTACCCATAGACAAAGAGACAACAGGGAGAGTGCGCTTGGAATGGAGAGCAATGCTGCTTCTGTAATGGATAAACCCTTGTCCTGGAATCCAGCAGGTAAGAATTAACAAGTTACTTTCAAATAAGCACAATGGAAAGAAGTTGTACATAGTGTAAATTGATATCCTGGAAAAATTTGGGTTCAGACAGAAAAAGTGAGCTAGTGCTGAAAATTCGTCGCTGCTTAACTGTGTGACAGCAGAACAAGGAGGAAGCAGGATCTAGCCGTGAAAGCACAGACTACGAAGCTGGGAACTTGGGCTCTATTCCTGAGGCTACCACTGACTCTTGTGATCCAGTTTCCCCATCATTGTAAAACTATTTATTGCTCATAGATGAAAGGTGCTATATATGTGCAAAGGATTACTGTTATTAGCAGCATTGTTTTATGTTTTAGTATATAAGAGCCAGATCCTCAACAGGTGTAAACCAGTGTAGCTCCATTGAAGTCAATAGTTTGTAAAATAACAAGCAACACGATTTCGGCAAGGATGTTTCTAGAGTGAACAGATGAGGTCATTTTGTTTGTCAAGTATTTTAAACATTTGTCAAATACATATAAATAATATATAAAATATACACACATATATATGTGCACATATATATGTGTGTGTATTAATATATAAAATAAATTATATATATATGTGTGTACATACACACACACACACACATATATATATAAAAAAGAACAATGGCAGAATATTTCAATGGGGGGAAGCCATGGCAGGAGGGCCTGTATTACCTAGAGCAGGTTTGCACTTAAAATGCTGCAGCAGCACCACTGTAGTGCTTCAGCGAAGATGCTACTATTCCGACAGGAGAGTTCATCCACATCCCCAAGTGGGCGTAGCTATGTCGATGGAAGAAGCCCTCCTGTTGAGATAGCGCTGTCTGTCCCAGGGGTTAGGTTGGTATAACTGCGTCGCTCAGGGCTGTGGGGTTTTCACACCCCTGAGCAATGTAGTTATACCGACGTAGGTTTATAGTGTAGCCCTGGCCCTAGTCACCAAGCCAGGTGCACTGATATACTTAAGGATATTTGTAAAACGGGCGAGGTAAGGATAGTCACCCTTTGCCATGTTCAAGTATCACATCACATTTTCAAAGAGGTCGACATGAAAGGGTTGTGCTATCAGAGCTGCCATTAGCATATCCTACACCCGCTCGGTTACAGATGGTCACGCGTGTATTATACCTGGACACGGGTGGTCCCTGACCTCAGATCTGCCACGCTGTCTTCGTCAAAATGCATTTTGCTATGGTTTGGCAGGGCTTGGGGAGCAAGGGAGGGAGGATCACACATGCACATACATATCTATGTAATATGTTAAATGCTTTAATTCATCCATCGTGTGATAGGATACAGCTATTTTATATCCTATCAAGAGGCTGAAAAGTTAACTGCCGCATATTAACCTTGTTTGTTTGTTTTCCAGCAAGTTCAGGGAATTTTGGGGACATTCACACAGAACAGGTAACATTTTTTCCCCATTCTACTCTATTTCACCCCTTGGTACAAACTACATCTTTCATCCAAATGCAGGACTCCGGTCAGTGGAAGTTCCACATCCATAGGGCTTGTAAAATAGAGCCAGATCTTCATGGTTTGAATCCAGCCCAGATCACCAGCGATCAAAATTTGTTAATGGCGGATCTTGATTTGGAGGAGAAATGAGTAATTAGTCTCAGTCCACATCCATCTCACAGAAACAGCCACCACATGCCCAACTAATTGCCTCGTTTGCTGGCAGTTTTAGCAGCGAGACCAAGAGTTAAAGAGGCATAAAGACTTAAATTGCCCTTCACCCGCTAGAATGTATTTGCTGTCCCGGGGGGGGTGCAGAGTGGGTGGGGTAGCCTGCACTGTGGCTGCTGCCTGTGCTGTGCTAGATCTCTGGAGATGTGGAACTCGTCAGTCTCCGGAGCTGTCAGTCCAGGATCTTTGAGGAGAAATACATTCACTTCAGTTTTGTTTAGCAGCATGGCAGTAACCACTGTCGTTAAGGTTACAAATTAGTTTCCATTCTAGCCCCTGTTTGCAGTTGCTTGTAACGGGCTGAAACGCACCTTGGGGGGGGTATAGTCACATTCAATAAAGATTTTGCAAGGTAAACGCTGCCTTTGATGATAAGGTCTTCACCTGATGCCCTCAGCGACATCTGTGCAATTCCATTGATTTCAATGAGTATGCACTGCTCTGACCGCTACGAGCTGGGTTTGTACAGCACCTAACACAATGGGGTCCTAGTCCGTGACTAAGGCTCCTAGCTGCTACAGTCATTCAAATCATAAAACTTGGTAGACAATTCTGTTTGATACACGGGGAAAGAGAATCTTGCTTCATCTCCCAGAGCTGGGTTGGCTCCTGCAAGGAGGAAAATGCAGTAACAATGTAGCTTTGTCGCTGAAGTGAGCAATTATGACAATGACTCTAATTACACAAGGAAGCAAGATGGAGCCATTTTTACGTTGTCACTTTTCGGAGTGGAACCACACTTCAAAGCCATACAAGCAACGTTAGCTTGGACATTTCCTGAATTTTTAGTGCTTACCTAGGTAACTTGAACAGCCTGTTACTGTATTGTTATAGACTATCACATGCATGTTCGTCCTTTGCATGATATACTGCGTGCTAAATGTTCTGTACAAGTTCAAAATCGAGAGTGTTCTTCTCCATCATTCTGGGGGTTTTGAAATGTTTTTTCTGTGTACAGATATATTGGATGTTCTCATAAGATCTTGGAGAATGAAAAACGTTTCCCTTTTGTCCAGCTAATTGGACTGAACGTTGTTTTATTGAAAAATCACAGAAAGAGCCTGGTAGAGTAGTTTGTTGAATTCAGTATCGATATTGCCAAAGCCCTAGGGAACGAGGCTTATGCTTTAGGGAGATGTTTAAAATGCATGCACTCAGAGGGCCATAACCTGGGACTTGTCACCCAGCCCAAGTTGGGGCTGCATCTGGATATTTCCAGTGAGGAGCCAGAGGACCCCTCCCACTTACAGCCACAGAGTGGCTGTGAAGCCCAATGGCTGAATTATCCCTCCAATGCAATAGTGTATGCCAACCTTCACTCTGCTGCTCCTCCAGCCTGGCTTTGCTTCCTGTCCATTGCTTCAGAAGGGCCCCTCTCAATGCTGGGCTCTGTGCCACAAAAGGGGTGCACACCCAGAGCCCAGCCATTTCTTGCACAGTGGAACTGCGCTGGTTCTGCTGCTAGGGAGACTTACGTGGCCATGACATTGAGGATTTGATTTGCCCTATAAGGCAGAGCTGTGCCAAAGAACTGGGGGTCAGAAGTGGCCTATTCCCTGGGTGAGTGGAGACAAGGGGCCTTGCTGAGACTATATCCGCAGCATCATGTAAACAATCTCTTGCACATATATCACTACCTGTGTATTCTTTGCTCACTGTGAATCCTCCCTGAAACCGCAGGAAATTGTTCCCATTCACCTGCCAGGTCCAGAAAAATCACTGACACATAGCGAAATATTTGACCAAGAAAGGCTTTGCTGTTTGAAGACAATTAGTTCTTTTCTAGAAGAAATGGTTAGCTGTGTTCTCATCACTGGCCACTGTACGTCCAGCTGATCTAGTGATTAGAGGTAGAGATGGGGCTGAGTGTGGAAAGTCAGATCCAAACATCTCTGATGTTAGAGATCTGGCATTCGGGTTCAGTTAAGTCAGAGACTGGAAGTCACGAGACTCAAGTTCTGTTCCCAATTCTATTCTACCTGGGTGATCTTGAGAAAACGCCATATTTTCAGAAGTCTCTTCTCATTTAAGGTGCCTTAATTTTTGGATGCCTAACTTGATACAAGTAGGTCTCCAGAGGTGCTGATCACCTCCATCTATAAAATCAGGCTCCAGATGTCTCAAATTGCAGGCCTTGACCTCTTTGTGGCTCAGTGTCTTGATCTGAAACTGGGATGATAATGCTTACTGAGCTTTTGTACAGTTCTCGGAGAGCCTGGCACCATGTAAGTGCAAAGTTATTAATTATTTTATTATAGATTAATTAACAAAATGAGCACCACACCTACAGGAGAGAATTCCTGTGCTCCCCTCCTAGCAGAAGACAAGATGGCTGTCAATCTCATAGGAGGAGGATTTAGGAGTGAAAAAGGAGCAAAGCAGCATGGTTACCATGAAGATGTAGACAATGTCTAGTGTTGAAACGTTAGACAGAAACCCCAGGATTTGAGCAGGTGCTACATTCCTGCACCTAGAAACAGAGTGATGTCAATAATTATCCAGTAGTTTGAAATGGTCTTATGGGAACTAGAGTTGAAATGTCCACTATCAATGAAACAAATGAAAGTTCTAAGAGTCTTACACCCCTTAAAAAGACAGAGAATCTTACCATTCACGAACTTTGCTGCATGATCTGCCTGGGAGAGTTGTGGTAGAGGCTATGCATGAAATTCACCAGGAAAGATGACTTGTTTCAGCATTATATAACCTTAGGGGTGTGGTAGAGAAGTGTTTAGTTATATATAGAGGAATGGGGAAACACTTTCATTTTCCTATAAACAATTAACTGTTGGTATTTATATGGTACATGGAGCTTTATCCAGTAAAGGCCAAGTGCCTCCTAACAAACGTGCTCTCCAACTTTTTCCTCATCCACCAAGCAGCGAAAATGCCAAACAAGAGGCTGGAACTAAAATGCAGTATTTACATCAAGACAAAATTCTAGCTGTTGAAATACTTTTTACCCTAAACACACAGCAGTAATATATGCATTGTGCACTGAAGCATTGTTTAAGAACATGATGTGTTATCTCTGTGGTAGAATATATATACCATAAGATGGAGCTGCTGCTCTGGTAAATGCTCCTTATTAGGTTGCAAGGGTGTTTTCTTTTTCCTTCACTTGAAGTGAAAGCCACATGAATCCCACTGAACTTGCCAGCACACACATAAGCCTGCGGCAGCCTTAACTTACATACCCTTCTTGTTGCCAGTTTTCCACTTTTTTCCCCCCCCCAATTTAAATTAATGTATTTTGTAAACTACAGTAGGGCACATACACCCGCGTCCCTTTGATTTCAGCTCCACACCTAGTTTTCTTTCCATCACGAAGAGGTTTCTGCTCATATGTAATCATAAGGGAAGCAGTGATTCACTAGAGCATAACACTTTCCTTAGCAAAGTTTTCACACTTTTTGTAGGCATGCCAACAACATGTAGCATGAAACACCCTTGCATTCTAGGCACATGCTGTTTTCATTAATTGTCATGTTGCTTACAAAAATAATGGGCTACGTTTCAGTTCTGCACATGCATTTGTTGTGCATACATTGGGCGCCCCCCTCCCCATTTATGTGCACTTAAATCAAGTATTTGTAGGTTTGCATTAAGATTACAAAATTGCATCCCTAGCTTTAAAAATCTGGCTCCGGTAATACTGGCATTAATACAATGTTAGAATGTTTGTTATACATTTTAAATAAAGAGAACAAACAAAATAAGGTTTAGCTTTTTCAAATAAGCTTCCATGCAGAGGTTAATTGGAGTCAATATTTAGATAGGTTTGCATTTCCTTGAATTTGTTTTGGAGTTTCTTAAATATAAAAAGGGTAAATTTTTAAATCTATCATTGCATTTAATTTCTGTATGCTAAAGTGAGTGATTGTATGTTGTTGTTTTTCCCCCAGGAGACTGGAGGAAGTGGATCTCTCAAAGTGGTTCACTTTGGTCTAGTATAATCAAGAATATGAATACTTTCACTTTAAAAGAAAATACTTAAAACCTGATTAGACTCCCACTGACATTCATCACAGTCTTTAATTTGGCTTCAGTTGCCTTTGGATCAGGCCCTTCAAGAGAAAATTCAGTTAAAAGTTTCAATGATGGTCTGCTTAAAACATTGAACTATTGATTTATAGGCACCTGTCTCTGCAAAAACTGACCCACGTTTATTTATGAAGAGCAAATAAATTTTCATCATGACATCTGATGACATACAAAATCCAATAATCATGGATACCAGTATTACTGTACAAATGGTAATGCTGAAAGATTGGTTTTTCATTAAACAAATCCATAAACCTCACAGAGCAAATTCTCTGTAATTCTCCATGCATTATATATTTTAACAATCTTCACTTGGATGCAGATTTGAATTTCCACTTAAGGCTCTGAAAACCATTCTACCGAGATACTAGCAGATAAAATCTTCACTCAGGATACCTCTGTGAAAGAGCAGCCTTTCACAGTCAGCAGCGTTTTCCTAAGAATGCTCTCAATTTTCGTATCTACATATATCATCTTAGTTGAATAACCATTATTTTGCCTTTAAAAAAAGACATGGAGTCTCTTAAACATCATTCCTTTGGAGTCCAGATTTTAATCTTGCTCCTTTAGTCACTAACAGAAAATGCTACAGAGAAGACAACTTAACCTGTTTCATTACTATACTTGTTCCAGAATTATTAAAAGAGAAAAGGAACTTTATGTTTCTTCCTTCCTACCATTTGATCCAGTATATCATGTATGTACACATGTATTGTACTTTACTGTATATATACACACATACAGATTAAGCTTGAGTTTTTGGACCAGTCAGTTATGTAAAACTGAAAGTCAACGATCTACTTGAATTTGCTTTTTGGTTACTGTCTTTAAATGGTACGGTCACTAAATAAATGGATTAAAAATAAAAACTTTTTTTTAAAAAATCAAACTGTTTAGAAATACTGTGTTGAGAAAATCTGTGTTTATTTATAATGTATCGATTTATTGTTCATTGGTCCAGCCATTTTTTTCCCCCCGAAGAGTCAAAAGGCTGCTAAAATCTAACATATACTAAGTGGATGGTGGGTTTGGTAGTAATAAAAAAATCCAACATAATTTAGCAGTTTGTTTGTATCAGCATATTCAGATATGTCTATTAAAACATACTGAAAAGCTTACGTCTTGAGTGAACAAAACTGTTCAGTGCATAAAATTCTACATATTCAATGGGGAAAATATTAATAAAGTAAAAACTGTGAAACAAACAGCAGTTTACTACAGCATTTCCCCACACACAGCTGTATATATAATGGATGGTTACGCTATGCAGCCGTACAGTAATTTGAGGAAAGCATGTGTTGCATATGATACAGCTTTCTATTTAATTTCGGAGATAGATGCAGTGCAACAACAGATCAAGGAAATCTCTCACTTGCTCTACATAAAATGCTGAAATGTGTTACCTAGCCATAGAGCTATTTTGCTGAATTGAAGCCATATTTCTGTCAGTACAAGTGATGGTCTATATGTGGGATTAATCTGACACCAGACAGTGATCCTTAATCCTTCAGTATATCATAATCTATTTACTTTGCATGCTAAGAGGATTTCAGTTTAAAAATATACAGGAAGTGATGCTAGAAATGTACATAAGATCAAGAATGTGGTTTCCTAAAATCTCAGTTTTTAATAAAATCCCTTTATGGCTTTCTTGGAGTTCTGTCCTAGAAAAGTGTTGAATAGGGATTTAGCTGAAAATGGGCATATGTTTTTCTTTATACTTCAACCTTGTGACCATATTCATCCTTCTTCCCTGCAGTTTTTTGTGCTGGATGTAAAACATGAAAGAAAAGATCTCCACTGTAGCAGGATCATTTTTGGGGTGTTAAGCTGGGAGATTTTATTGACAAAATCAAAACAGATTCTGAGCTAATGTGGAATTTTTGTATATATTCATTTCTATTTACGTTCATGATTTAGCAATGACTATTATCCAGAGGTCAGCGCAAAGAAAGCCACCAATGGATTGTTTGCAGTGGTTCTTTACTCATAACATTGAGGAATACATTGCATGATCTGTAATCACCTATTTTCTTTACACCACCCCAGAGAGGTGTCTACAAAATGACTGTTATAATTCGCATTATTACATACTTGTCATTTAAATTTATAACCGTATAATTTACACTTCTACTTTTCTGTACAGGCTTGTCTCAATTATTATACTTAGCATTTATATAGGGTTTTACATCTACAAAGCCAATAGTCGTCTAATGATTAGACACCAAACTGGGAATCGGGAGCGCTGGGTTCTGTTCCTAGCTCTGACCGTAATTCCGTGTGAGACTCTGGAAAAGCTGCTTTACCTCTGTGTGCCTCCATTTCCCTAGCTGCAAAATGGAGCTAATAATACCCCCCATCTTTGTAAGATGCTTTGAAATACTGGGGTGCAAAGGGCTATGTAAGTGCTAAGTGTCATTAGTACTGTAGTTTTAGTTACGCTTTGTTACACCCCGGTACAATAATTACAAATAGAAAAACTGAGACAGAGAGGGGATAAAGCCAGATGTTTCAGACCTGAGTAACTAAACGTTAAAGAACGGCAAATATATTGAAAGTAGCAATGTAATAAATTAGGTCACACCCACCTTGAGGGGCCCAATTTTTCAGACGTACCGGGGCAAAAACAAACAAAACAAAAACAAAAAAACCACTGACAGCTCAACTCAAATATTTTCCAGACCAGCCAACTTTTTTAAGGACTAGGCTTTGCCCAGTGACCGGAAAGGGATTTATCTGTGTCTCAGCCCGACCAGCTCTCAGCACCATTCACCAGAACCCCACAACCACAGCCACCAGCACTTAAGCTGAGGGTCTGTATGCCCTGGGATGAGAGGAAGAGCAGGCCGCGAGGCTGCTGCACGAAAGAGCAGACACATCCACCGTGACCTGTGATTGCAACGTTGCATCCTGGTCTCTCATCCAGCCACTTGGCGTCTGGTGCTGCCAGTTCGGCACCTTTCCACAGCATCAAACTGCTTTTAAAAAAAATCCCACACAAGATGTCCTTGTTCCCTGACATTTCAGGCATGTTTAAAACATGTCATGTCACTCAGCTGTGAGCGACTCAACTGTCTCCATCAGATTTTTTTTTAAAATCCCTATATCATGCATTGCCCTTTTCTTGAGCTCTTCCATTCATAACAGTGACGTGCTTTACTGGCCAGACTTGAGTTCAGGTGATTAACATCACCCACATAAAGCCCAATTGCTTGGGCTTCACACAAGTGAAATGTGAGATGATTGGGGTGACAGCATCTACCCACCCACCCCCAATCTGGGGCCAGAGCCCAGCCCCAATCTGTAGACTAGAGAAGCAGCCACACCCTCTGTGCCACTTGAATGACGTGCTAGACCCAAGGAATCTGGGTAATCATGGGAGACAGTGTCTTGTGTGATTACTGGGTATGTATGTACAGTATGCAGGGAGAAAGTAGAAGGTTTTGTTCGTTAAATGGTGTGTTATTGTCAGGATTCTTTTCTTTTGAATAGGAAAGATGCTACAGAGGACCCTGTAGTGGTTTTCAGCCAATTGTCCATATCACCCTGAGTCGTGCTCTTCGAACTTTTGAAGTAACCCCCTAGTTCAAGGAGAAGCCATGGGGGGTTGTTGGTTTTTAAAGGAGTTAGCTTTTCAGACCAAAGTCATATTTGATCTGATCAGAAACGTTTCTTCCCTGAACCCCCTTTGCTATTCACACCCTCTACATGGCCCCTATTTTTATGCCTTGTTCATTAGCTCAACTAATATGATTTTTAAAAGCCCACCATCTAGCATATAGGTGCTAGAGTAATCATTGAAACCAAATAAGTCTGAGATTCTAAACCCTTGAGCCCCACTCTTCCAAACACAAATATTGTTTAGTTATTAAACAACATGAGTCACCAGTGATGACACATTCCTGGTCTCCTCTAGGGAAAAGCTCAGAACCTGGCTGGCATCTACTCTGGACCTAAATTCTGAAGCAAGGTCCCTGGATTCTGCAGCTTGCTAGAATGGCAGACTAGAAGTGCTGTGGCAGCTTCATTTAAATCAACAAAGGGAGGATTTGAATTAATTAAATATGAAAAAAAGACTAATACAATCCTTGGCGTAGTCCCTGTGTTGTTTATTTTTATATTAATAAATGATTAAAGTCCCCAGCTACGGAGGCTTGAGAGGCAGTTTTGGCTTGTGGCATAAGTGCATTTGCTGGCGGTTTTTGCTCAAATGATCAGCAGCACTGATCATTAAATTGTCATCATTAAATTCCAAATGTAACACCCCATTGAGGCAATTGAAGCAGTTCACAACTTTCAGACCTTCTGTTTCAGGCTGTCTCCAAACTCAGGAGGACAACATTGCTTCAGTTCACACTTGGTTCATCTTTGCTACCCAACAAAGAGGACTAGAACCAATTTCCCCCGTGAACGCTGAGGTTCTAGAGTACAGCTCTGTGACAATGGGTGGAGACCGTGGCCACAGAATACATGGACCTGGCTTTCTACTGTGTCTTTACGTTTCGGTATTTATTCATTTCTATTGAGAATTAGCTAGGCACTCCTAGGGGCAGAACGATAATTACACAACAGGCCAAAATAGGCTTTAAACGATCTAAACACCTCTCAAAACCTCTCCCTTCCATCCCATTTTATTCAGCCCTGCCCAAACAAGCCTTGCAGCAGTCGCTGAAGGTCTTTCAATTCCCTCTTGCTTGTATTTCTGCCTGCACGGTTGCACAGATTTGTAAAGGTTTTTAGGTGTTGCCTTGCTCAGCATTGCAAGGCCAGAGTGATTTAAACAGCCAAGCCACTTTCAAATGAGACCTTGGCGCCTATCTCACTTTTGAAAATGGGACTTAGCCATCTAAGTTGTGTATGCCCAGATACGTGGCATGAGTGGGAGTTAGGCACCTAAATACGTCTCTAAAGCTGGGCTGTAGGCCTTGCAGCCCTGAGTGAAGCAACACCTAAATCCCTTTCAAAATCTGTCCCTTAGTGCTGAGCCCACGTCCCAGGGACTGGATGTCTACGGGAATGCTACCAATGACGTCAGTCATAATAGGATTTGGCCCTTTTTCCTCGCCCTGCTTCTGGTGGCTCATCTGTGGAGCAGTGAGTCAGGTGTAATTCGTCTGTTCCACCCCAAACCCCTACCGAGACCGTTCCAGTTGCAAACTGAAGTGCTCCAGAGTCAGGAAGTGACAATCTGCCCCTCAACCTCGTGTGGACGCCTGGGGAGACACTATTTAATGACATAAGCAGGTGCCATTTTTCCCCACAGGAGCCCTGCCCCATTCAGTGCATAGGATGGACAGTGCACAAGCCCCAATTCAGCAAGGTACTAAAGGACGTGCCTAGCTTCAAGCCCATGAATAGTCCCGTTGAAGCCCATGAGATGCCTCCCATGAGTGGAATGAGACTCCTCCCATGTTAATGTTAGGTACATGCTTCAGCGCCGTGCTGAACCGGGACCTATGTGAATGAAGCAGCAGGTCAAGATTTCATTTGATCTTCACTCCGCTGTGTGTTTCCTATGGAACGCTATTCCAAGCCAGCCAAGTCCTGCACTGAATAAAAATGTGGATCGTTTTCCTTGCTGTATCAGATGTTCACCACACTCTCTCTGTGCCTCACAGGGATTAATAAATGTCCCCTTACTATCCCCAGGACTGAGGCTGGGCGTGGGAAGAATTATTTTCCCCACTTACCACCTGCAGAACTCAGGCACGCAGAATAAGCGACTTGCCTAAAGTCACAAGCATGTTTGCTAAAGCTTCCAGAAAACAAAAATTTGCTCCCTGAGAGCAAACGTACCAAAGTTTGATTGAAAATGTAAAAACTGTGAGGAAAAGTATAAGCAACTGAAAATGATCCTGTATCGTGGAGACTTGGGGCATCTTTAGTTCTAGGTCGTGCTATGCAGATTGCTTCTAACGGTGGGAAAGGCTGGGAGATCCTTGAATGGAAAGCATTAGAAAGGTCAAGTCTGACTGGGTGAGTGCCTGAAGCTTGGGGTCTTTCTGTAGAATTGTATTTTCAAGTTTCCGAATGTTTAGCTCTACAAGACTGCAGATATATGCGGTGTAGGGCAGCTTCCAGTCAATTGAGCAGATCTCAGACCTGGGGTAGGAAGCTAAGTAATCCTGAAATAATCAAGGACATTTTGGAGGAAGGGGAGCAAGTGCCTTTGTCATCAGGCATCCCTAGAGGACGGACGCCCAGTTAGGAAAGATCGGGTTGCCTACAGCATAATTCAACAGAGCTAAAGTGACTCCGTTCATCCCCAAGATGTCTCGGGGGTTGCATTGGCAGATGTGATGCACTTACACCATTCCGGAGGCCGGATCCGTTGGAGACGAATTAACCCGCAGGAGTAGAGATGCCGGGTTTTATCGCGCCTGGTAAGGGCTCAGGGGATGCACCTGAACGTCAGGTTGACTATTCAGGATGTCAACAAGCAATTTCGAAAGGACAAGCACGGAGGGGACCAAGCGGGGGCCCCAGCCTCAAATGCGTAGCACCATCGACTTCGCTGAAGTGTCGTGAATGAGAACTGCGCAACTGGGCCGCCTTCCCCCCGTGACAGCTAAACTGCCAAGCGAGAGGCGCAGATACTAGTCCGAGGAGAGTCCCCTTTGCAGCTGCGTGCCATGCTAAGAGCGAGCGGAGGGAGCCCATCGAGATAACGGGGTCACGATCGCTCCCTTCCAATAGAAGAAGACACTGGGACGAGATTATTAATTACTCATTATTATTTCGGATGTCACGCTTTAGTGTCGGAGCTATCATCTCATTAGCAATCAGCCAGGATAAACTGGAGCTTTGTAGCGAGTCCCGTAGTCTGCTGTCATATATAGGAGCCGTTTCAAAGCAGAAAAGCCAGAAGCAGGTGCTTAAAAATGCAAACATAGATAACGATTCGCTTACAAGTTTCTCTCGTATGCTCTGTAAAGGGGCTGAATCCTCTCTCTCTCACACACACACGCACAGAGTACACACGCACACACACACACACACACACACACTGCCTTAGCACACCCGCAGACCCAGCTCTGGGGGCGAGTTGGTGGGCTGCATAGCTGCAGAAGTTTCCATTCTGGGCAACGATGCAGGTCTAAATGCTCAGAAGCACTCGCTTTCCCTTTGCAGCGTCAGGAGAGCCTAGAACCTTTGCTGCACCTCACAGGAGAAAAAAAAATATGATCGTGCATTTAAAAGTCCTTGCCGTATTTCTTAACCTCTTTTAAAGTGAAAAGTCGGGGGGGGCACCTGTTAATTATCACACTATCCTCGTTATTATTAAGCCCAAACGTTTCCCCCCAAATGCAGGAAGGCTGATCAATTCTGAGAAGAACTGGTAAGCACCGGGTGTTGTACCCTGGACATTCTGAATGACACAAATGGATTCTTAGGGGTGTGTTTGTGTGTTTGTTTGCTTTCCCTGGCAAAAAGTGTCTGCTCTCTGACCTCAGGGGCCAGCCTGAAAGTTTTCCAATAGCCTCAGATGCGCACAGAAAATTCCAAACCTGAATAGCACGAAATGGGAAATCTGAGACGGGTGGATGCTTTAACAAAATGAGAGAAAGGAAGATTTGCTTAGAATTCTACCTTAACTTAACAGAAATTCGGGGCGGGGGCCCTTCGGGTTTGGATCTTACATACTAGAGAACAGGGAAACTGAAGCTCCCTTTGAAGCATTTTCGTTCCAGGGCTATGTCTAAACAGACATAAGTCCCTCTCGGCGTTCATATGAAGTTTCCCCAGACAGCACCTTGAACCCAGCATCCGGGGGGAAAGAAAAGATTGCTCACATCCCAGCTGGCTCAAACTTCGCTACAGAAAGGGCCGACACTCTAGTCTGCAAGGGACAAACCGCAGATTTAGCAGTTCCGATTTAATGTCCACACACAGTAGTTCCAGTAGAACTGATTTAGCGTCCGTCCGTGCGTTCACACACACACAAAAACACCTACCTGGGGCTTTCCTTCAGTGCTTACAAACAGCCACACATAAGTCTTAGCTTCCTCTTAGCCATACCTGGGAAAAGGACAGTGGCGCGCTACCGGACCCCGCTCTGTACCTGCCTCTAGCTCCTCAGGGTGAGTCCGAAAAAGTCTCCGCACCTTGCGCAGGGTCCTAGCACCTGACCGCCGGGTGAGTCGGGAGACGAGGCCTGTGTCCTGTGCGTAAGTGAGGGATTTGTATCCCCGCTGCAGCTTTCGGTGCAGGCTCATTTCCCCGCCACCCCAGCCCTGCTATGGGAGATATGTAAATGAGGCTGAAGATTCTGTCTGCGCCCCCCGCCCCGCCCCCCCCGGACCTGGCTGAATTTCACGGACACACCGAGGGCCCCACTGAAGTCAATGGGAGAGTTCAGTGGGGCCAGAATTTCACCCTCTAATGCTTGGTTGCTAATCTCGGGCCAGTGCTACAATCGAAACAGAATCTGAACAGCAGCTGGTCACTCCGCATTGTCAGTGGCTACCTGACCAAACACCTTGGATAGGCAGAGAACTTGCCCGCTGGCAACACCCGAAGCCAAACCACTTGGCAGGCGGTTTGCAAAAATAAAAAAGGTTTCAAAAATTAACGTTTTATCCTCCAGCAAAGGAATCGACACCGCCAATATCAACCAGCACCAGGTTAGGGACGTTTTGCCACAAACCAAACCGCTGTCATTATTTGCTGTGATGATGGGGGAAATCCCATACCAAATCTCAGCGGGACTTGGCTTTAAATCATTCGTGATTCAACCCCAGGTAGAATCTTTATTACCGGGACCGGGGAGCTCTTTACCTACAGCAGCACACCCGGGTCTGCACACGCAGGCTGGAACTGGGTGTGTCCATTAAGTGATTCACCCCCATTCCCCTTCAACGACATGGACATGGGGTGACTACAAACACCAAGTCACCTCACTGCCCTGCAGCCCTGGGTGGGCAAGTCGGCACCACCACAGCGTTTTCATCCTACAGTACTTCTGATCCCATTCACTGTCAGTTTACACCCATGTACTTCCATTGATGTCACTACCACTTCTCCGGGTTTACCCCAGTGTGACTGCAATCCGAATCTGCCCCCCCCCCTTTCTGCTCAGTGGCTCTACGGTAGCTATTGTGAGATAGAACCGGATTGGGGCTTCTTACTCGGTGTGAACAAATACTGGGTCCTGTCGTTGTGCTGCCGGTTACGCTGATGCAAATCCAGAGTCACTCCAGCCAAAGTACCTGTACCAAAAACTCCAGCCAAAGTACCTGTAAAAGCAGAGTCGGGCCCGGTGATCTAAACCATCAGACATTTTGCCCGAAAAAAGGCTGGATCAGGCCCATAATCCTCATTGAGGACGGAATATTCTTAACTATACATGAAGGGCAACGAAACAGCTGCTTTGTATTAAATGCCCGATAAGAACCTTCGGCTTTATATACGGTGGAGCTGGAAAAGCGATGTCTGAGCCCTAGTGACATTATTCCCAGCGACAAACAGGTACACGCTCCGCTGAGTGCCCAGAAGAATTTGTTGATCATACAGCGCATCTATACTCAGAAGAGCGATATTCTTGTGGGCTATGGATTTGCTAAATCACCTGCACGGTGTCGCGGAAATTAACAGAAGGGGGGGGGGGCTGGTGGATTTGGTCCCCAACCCCACCCCACTCCCAAGCCCCGGCGAACAGCTCTACAACCAGAGACTGTTTTGTGGTGCAGTCACTTGAGTTCACACCACGCGGGCAGAACTGAGCCAGAAAGTTCAGGAGCCTGCAAGATGCCCGGCTCCCAAAGCGTGGTGCGCATTTTCATGGTTGTTTCAATATAACTAGAGGAGCTACTTAAAGCACCCCCATTAATGACGCCAACCAATTTAGTAATATATATAGATATTGAAATATAATGTCTAATAATTCACTGCGAGGCTCTGGGCTTGTGCGCCCTGCTTCAGCCTGCAGCACATTTTAATAGTCAAGTCAGAAATTCAGAAAAAAAACAGGGTTTATCATGAAAACGCTGACAGCCCCTTAAATGACAGCAGTGCTTCTGGGCACTATTACAATACCCATTTCATGGAGAGTTTCAGAAGTAGGGAGGGAAAAACTAGTTTTCCCTGCATCTGACTATGGAGACACGCACTCCTGCCCGGATAGCGACAGACAGTGCCCTTGTTTCTGGGTACACGGATTAACACTAATAACGTCTCCATTTCCTGCCACAGCACTGGGGTGGGGGGGTGCTGCTGTGCCCCCGGTGCTGCTGTTGCAGGGGTCAGCAGGGTTTGGAAAGCCCCTCTGACAGGGGCACAAAAGGAGGAGAACTCCAGCCTGAATTCTGGCTTGTTCTGGTTGAAGGAAGCGTGTTTCGTTTCCCTGTTCTCAGTGATTGTCGCTGCTGGGTTGCATGTAACTCTGCTTATTGCCTGAGGAGGTGGCTAGCGAGGTTTCCAGCCCGTTTCCAGACTGTAGCCGGGGCATGGTTTGTACTGGTTGGTTGTTGAAGGCACTTTGCACGCGGCGCAGCAGCGCGGTGCCCGTCCAGCAGCGGGTGACACGTTTCGGTTGGAAATGCAGAGAGCAGCGCAAACTCGTCTCCAGTGAGTGCTGCAGGCTTGAGACCCGGGACTAGTTTATCCCTGCAGCTAACCCAACGTTTCTGCCTCGCTCGTCGTCACAGCTGGCCCTTGTGGCCGCTGGACTCACGCTCGCTGGGAGGGCGGGGGGGGGGCAGTTTATACAGATCTGAGTTTCTCCGAGGCCGGAGTTGCGCGTGTGAGTTTTGGAGACACGCATTGTTCTGCCCAAAGCCACGTGTTGGCAGCGCTGGAATTCCTGCCCAAGGAGGCGAGGACGTAACTTGTTATGTAGCTCTGGGGGGTTTCCTTTGGGCCGGCCTCAGCTCTCCTTCCAGATGTTCCTGTCTCACTCCCTGGGAAGGTCCGCGTCTTTTACCCACTCTGGA
Source organism: Terrapene triunguis (assembly GCF_002925995.2). Classification (NCBI taxonomy): domain Eukaryota; kingdom Metazoa; phylum Chordata; order Testudines; family Emydidae; genus Terrapene; species Terrapene triunguis. The sequence goes on along the minus strand of NW_020664483.1, from coordinate 13,588,998 downwards.
GCGGGTCTGGCTTTCACTTGGCCAGGCCCTGCTCCCAGAGGGCTGGGTTTGCTCTCGGCCCGGCCTGTTCCAGCTCAGGGCAACCTGCGAGCGCGGGTTAAGGATCTATCGGTTACGGGTCTCGGTGCCCCAAGAAAGCGGGTGTCTTTCGGGGCCCCGGAAGGGAATGGGGGGACTGCGGCTTGTCGGCCTGCAGGGGGGGGGCTCGGGGAGTAGGACCCTGGCTGTTGTGTCTCCCCGTTGTTGGGGGGTGTCCAAGCCTGGGCTTCTGCTAGAGCCGGCTCAAGCCGGGCTAGAGCTCCAGCCGCGTGTAAACAGGCCGCCAGCCCCTTGCACCAATCGGCCCTTCCCTCGGCACTGCCGGGGCAGATCGGGCCCGAGGAGGTCTCTCCCCTTTGCCGGCTCTGCGCTGTCCCGATTCAAGGGGCCATTGGGCCGGAGGAGGGAGAGATGGAGCCCAGCCGCACCGGGACTGTGGCAGAGGGAAGCAACTGTCCATGACTCTCCTGCCATGCCTGGATCTGCTCCCCGGCCTCTAGCTCAGAGCCCCCCAGAGGCTGCAGCGGGGTCCAGCCCCCAGCCAGGGGAGCGGCCGATCCGATCGGCTTCTCTCACCCGGATCCCGGTCCTGCCCGGGACAGGAAACCCAGGGGTGGGGGAGAGGTCTTGGGAACTCAGCTCCTCCCGAGGGCCTGGGGGGGCGGCTGGCCAAGCGCCCTACCCGTCTCTGGGGGCCCATTGTCCCCTGGCCCGGGCGTAGCCCCGTTAGCCCCTCACCCCGACACTGGCCAGGGCTGCGGTGCTTGGCTCTGGCTATGAATCCCGGCTGGGGACACGCGAGCACACGGGACAGGCACACACAAGGCACGTTGCTGCCCCCCCCCCCAGGCTTGGCTGCCACTTTCCGCCCCCGGCCCAGTTCAATGCCCGGTGCAGGCAGGTAACAGAGGCCGGGAGCCCCCGCTGTGTTCTGGGAGCCAGGCCAGGCTGCGTCTTGATCGGCGGGGAGAGGAGGCTGCGGCTTCTGCTCACACTGGACCCGAGCCGAGCAAAGCCCAGCCCAGCCAGTCAGGGCCAGCACAGGGTCCCAACGCCAAGTCCCTGCTCTGCTGGGGCCGGAGAAACCGCCTTGCGCTGTGGGGGAATCCGGCCCCCTGCTGCTAAGCGGGGAACGGAGCCCAAAAAACCCAGGGCAGGGGAGAGAGTTTGGTGCTCCGAAGAGATCGGTTTTATTGACCTGTTGGTTCTTTCTGAGACCGGGGGGGAACCCACCCAATGACCCTAGTCCGTCAGCCTGGGAGATTAGGGCTAAGTGTGTGTGTGTGTGTGTGTGTGTACGCGCCCCCTCTCAAACTTTTACACATCGGCTCCAAGCGAGTTTTCATCCATTCAATTCAAGCCCTTATGAGTGAATAATTTGAGACAATTTCCTCCTCATTGTGGTCAGCTGAAAGGGCAGATCTTTTCCCCACCGTTTTGTTTTATTTGACTTGCATCTTTCCCGGGTGTGTTAGGGAGTTGTTGCTACTTATTTCCTAATATTTTCCTAATATGCCCCCTTCTGTAAGGGGAAATCTTTGTTGTTCTGTTTATTTCAGACTTTTTGTGTGATTATTTCATAATACGAATTATTATGTTTTATTGTTTATTAATTCTCTCGGACATTCTTTCTTAGTTCAAATCCCTAAACATGAGCGAATTTGTTAGATTATTCGCATTAAATACCCGCTATGTTACGGGGGTTCAGTCATTTAAAAATCGTTCGTGCCTGATTGTAATTTATTTCATTTTTCATTTACAATTAATTTCTTTAAAAAAACAATCCGTTGATTTGAACTCAGCAGCTTAGGAAAAGAAGTATTTTCTCTGCACCACATAACAGTAAAACGCTAGACGGCTCGGTCCTGTAAAATTGGCCTTAATTTTTTTTTTTAAAGTGGCTCCCTGCAAAATAGAAGATTGATATTTTTAGTGGCTAAATGTTTGTCCTTGTTGCGTTGGGCATTTGCTGCATTTTTGAGCATTTTGAATTTGTACATTGCTCCTTGTTGGCGCTCCCTGACTGTCTGAGTGTAGAAGCTAATCAACATTTCCACGCTAAACAGGACTTCGAGATTTGTAACGCGGCCGGGAACTGTATTTGTCTACATTTGCCATTTCACTGGTAAGTGGGCTCTTCTTAGGAGACAGACGGGAGCCGGCTTGATCGGCCCTTGTTTAGTTACTGGACTGCGCAAAGCCGCGAAGTTTTTGTTTGTTTGTTTGCGATGTTTTGTAGCTACCTTTAGCCGGGCTCAGCGGCGGGCAGCGCACAACGGCCTTGGGGCACTGTTTTTACACGATGCAAAAACACAAGAGGAGAAGTGTCTTGGCCCGCGGCTCCGGGCAGTAACCTGTCCCCCAGCTTTGGACTGCGCTGGTCCCATTTTGTTGTCCCGGGGAGTCTGTGTGCAAAGAATGCAGGCCCAGAGCCGCGCTGCGTAACTAACCAGACTGCTGGAGGAGCCTGCAGTGCGGGGTACCACTGTCCGGAGTATCACTGTCCGCGGTGCGGAGTATCACGCGGTGCGGGGTACCACTGTCCGCACTCCACAGCCTGCATTCGCTAGCTGCATTCGGCAATTGTAGCTCTTCCTTCTGCACCCATCCTGGTGCTCGGAGCCAGCGATTCGCGTTGAGACAGGGACGGTGCCAGGACTTTCCAGGGAGGCCTTTGTTTAAAGTGCTTATGTAAGGGGAAAATCAAACCATGCCAAAGGACCTGTAGTTCCGGAGCCGCGCTGCCCCCAAAGGCGGTTGTGCCTCGAGGGGGTTGCAGGGGGCTCCTGGAGTTTCCCACAGGTGCTCTACCTGCTGCAACACCTTGGCACCAAAGCCTGAGTGGAGGGTGGAGGGACGCCTCTGAAACATGAGGCTACTTTAAAGTACTTTTATAGAAGGTCATAAGTATGAGCTGCTTGGAGTCCGGATGAAAGTTGCGGGCGGCCGACCAGAGCCCTGTGGATAATGCTCAGGAGCCCCTCCGTGTACCCCACACCCCGCCAGTCCCCTCGCAGAGGGACTTTGGGCGGCTTCTCCTAGACAGGCCCAAGCCCTGCTCGGCACATCTTGGTTGCTCTCCTGCCCTTTTTCCCGATGGGCCTTCTGGGATGTAGTTGGTTCCCTCAGGTGATTGCATGGGTGGGTGCCTTAACCACAAGAATTTTAATTAAGTGACTGTTTGTGCAGCGATGGTTACGCTTCGCTTTTGCCCAAAGACTTATCTCCTTGCAACATCTGCTCAATAAGTAACAATAACAATAAGCACAAGGCTGAGATGGGAAGGTGACACCTTCGCTGGCTGTTGCGCAGCCGAGTCAACCTCCCCGTGATTCAGTGTGGCAATGGCAGGGGAGCGAGTTGTGCAAGGCCGGAGGGCGGGATCTCGGAGCGTGTGCCCCGGAGCCGGGCCCCGGCCTGGCAGCTCCGCCCCTCGCCAATCACCGGCCCCGAGACGGTGCCAGCAAACTAGCCCCCGCTGCTTAACGCAGCGGCACTAACCCCAGGCCGGCGGCCGGCTTCCCACGTGCGCGTGGGCCTGGCACCCAGGGGGACGCATCGCGTAATGATCATTGTCCCCCTCCCAGCTCCGGTCCATGGTCTCGGATCCAGTTTGACACGGACTCCTCCGCCCCCCGGGCAATGCGGGAGAGAAAGATGTGGCTTGAATCCTAGATTTGTCTTTGATCCATTTCCCTGGGACCTGCACCCCAGCGAGTCACTGCACAGGGCGAGCCCGTGGGCGGTGGGACTGGCTGGAAGCGCTTCCCATCACATACAGGGTTTGCAGTTTGTGTCAGTGGCTCTCAGCACCCCCCACCTCCGGCACAAATTGTTCCCGCACCCAAGGGCGAGATGGCAACTTTCCTCTCAGTGCAACAACCATCGCCCAGTAACTCCCGCTCTTTACCTCTTGAGTCCAACTCGGGCAAGTTTCCAACAGATCGGACCAAGTGTAACGACCCCAAAGAGGGCGTTTTGGGCAGGGGAGGAGGCCGCTCATCCTGTTAAGGCGCAAATGTCCTGGTTGTTTCCCTGTGGCTGGACTGGAGCCCGACAGGATACCGCCGGGTTTAGGGAACAGGCACCATGATTCCTGGGCGCGCAGAAGCCCGGCACCTACTTTCGATGGCTGTATAATCCCCAGTAATATCCACCCTTTGGCCAGCACTTAGCGGGATGGGGCCGGCCGGCTGTAGCGCAGACGGTTCGGGGCTTGCCCGGCCCAACAAGGGGCAGCCTTTTTCAAAGGGGTGTGAGTGGTTTCTGTCATTTGCAAAGTGCCTCAGCGCGCACAGCCAACCCGTGACAAAGGTAGCCTGGCAGGGGGCGGCTGGTGACAGGAGATAACCGAAGTGCTGTCCTGGTTAATAAGCAGCCTGTTTAACTGCTGCCTAAAGATCAGCTCAGCTCGCTGTCCGTGTGCCCGGCGGGCTGGGTGGCAGGGCGGGCTGGGGAACGCTGCCACCAGGTGAGCGCTGAGCGTGCACAGGCCGCGGCTCCAGCCAGGGAGCACCTGGGGCGTGCACGGCACAAGGGTGGGGGGAATACCGCCAGGGTGCCACAAGCACCCTGATTGGGGGGGGGGGCAGATCAGGGGCTAATAGCGGCAGCCGGGGCTTCCCAAGGGCTGGCGTTGCATTTGAAACCGAGGTTCCCCTGGGCATTAGGAGGCAGGATTGCTCTGCATAGGAGGACCCCATACAAGCGGGAAGCAAACACCCCAGAGCACTGGGGCTGTTAAAGCAAAGCAGGCGCTTTAACCCCGCTGAGACACAGATTGCGCCGGCGGCCGGGCTGAATTCGCAGTTCTAGGAGGCGAGGTGCCGTTTAGCGAAACACGGAACGTTTGTTGCACAACTCGCACCGGCCCCAAGCCCCCCAGTAAATACATTCAGACGTCGCTCCTGGATTGAGCCCCGCCAGCATCCAGCGACCTTTATTTGTTGCGTTCATATGTACGGCTAATGTACGAGTACCAAGCGTGCTCTGGCGTTTGCCCTGCCAGGGATTAAGATGAACCACTCGCTGCCCTTTCCTGGGTGAAAAATTCTGGAGCATGGGGGAAAGGCGCTGAAGTTTCGTTCTGTCGCTGCAACCACTTTTCTTCCTGACACTCAGCCGATATTTTAAAAGCTAGACGCCTTCTTCTCGCCCTCAGCCGGATAATTGCGATCTACGCCCACAGCCAGGGGGTTGCGCTTCTGAGAGATGAAGCGATGCGTTTAATTTTTATTTTGAAACAAAAAATTCGTTTCAACACACGTAGCTCCTAAAATACGAATCGGGCAAAATGCGGTTATAAGGCTCAGGAAACTAGGAGAGGGGGAGGAAGGACTTGGTGTCTAGATCATTGTGACAAGGGGTTTTTGGTGGGATTTTTGGTTGTTTGATCCTTGCTTTGTTTTTGTTTCCTTGCAACCCTCGTGATTTTTTTTAGAGGGTTAAACGCATGTAAACATGGGCCAGCTTTGAAATCCGGCCCAACTCCGAAAATGCAGAGCGGTTTGGGCCATCCCTTCCTGGGCGATTAGAGCAACAGGTCCGTTAAAATAAAACAGGATAATTTGGCAGAGCTGCGCGTTTCCCGGAGGAAAAAGCCAGCCCGGACGCCGGCTGCTTTGGCGGAGCGCACTAATGGGAAGTCTGTGGGCAATTAAGATGGGACAACTTCGTGCCAGACCTCAGATGTTCCTGGGTCTCGCTAGAGACAAACAGGCTATTGGGCCGGTGCTGGTTAACTCTCGTGTTTTTCCAAAAGCCAAACAGGGGGGAGCATTCATACTGTCTCCCTGCCTAGAACCCACCAAAGTTTTGATTGGAAGCCAATCCAATTACGGCCATTAAAAGGCAGCTTAGTGAAATAAAGTGCGCAGGGCCGGCCCGCCCTCCCCACTGGGTAAATAAAAATCCGCCTGCCCCGCCATCCCATGCTCCGCGGAAGTTTAAGCTACTGGAGGCTGTTCCAAGGGGCCCCGCTTCAGAAGTATGACACAGACAAGGGCTTCATTAGTTTGAATTTTATTATAGGGCTATGTAGATAAAGGGGGAGGAGTTGCCTTACATTTCAACAGGTACGTGTTGGATTACGGTGTAATAATCAAATGTACAAATTCCTTTTCCACCGAGGGACAAAGCGGTTAAAACCCATCGTTGAGACAGATGCGCAGGCGTGGCTGGCTAGGGCCGATGCACTAAAAACTCACTAGACAAACCGAGGGGGCTAAAAGGGAGGGAATTTGAGCTGCTTTTTTTTTTCCTTTTACTTTTTTTCCCCTATTTTTTTTTCCTCCTTTTCTTGTTTGGTCTGTAAACGGGATCTGGACTGCGGATGCGCTGGACAAGCCTTTCCTCCCCCTCTTCTCAGCTCCCCCTCCCCACCCATTCCAGCTGTTCCCTAAACCACCATCCCAGCTCGCCTGCCCTCCCCGCCTCTTCTCCCCGGAGTGGGTTTGATTTGCCATAAGAAGCAGGAGCACCCCCAAAGAGAGGAAAGAGGCAGCGCTGGGAATCCTGGCGCGAAGATTTGTTGAAGGGGAAGGGGAGCAGAGAAGTTTTGTTTAGTTCAATTTCCTGCGTGTTAAACTCAACATTTCAACCCAGTAACATCAACTAAAAACAATACTGGTCCCTGGAACGGACCGAACATTTACACCCTTCCTGCTGCTTGCTGCAGCAAGAGGCTGTACAGTCCTACCGAGAGAGAGCCCAGGGGCTTTCCGAAGTAAAAAGACAGCGGTACACCGGGTCTGCAGCGGGCAGGAGGTCTCCACTCCCTGCCTTGCCCTTGACACAAGGAGTTCGAGAGAGGGGAGAGGGGAGTCTGTGTGTCCAAGGCGCATTTCTTTTTAAATCGAGGAGGGGAGACGCACCGAAGTCCTCTTCCGGGCTGTGTGCGTTTGGTGTCCAATCAACCCACCGGACGGAATAATCCCGGGGTGCAGAGAAGGAATAAATAAGTTACTGGGGAGGGTCCCGCCGCAGATCTCAGCCAGCAGCCCCGAGCCAGGGGCTGGGGGGCTCTTGGTCGGGGATGATGAAGGATTACTAGTGATGACCATGGGAAATGGAGACCCAGTCCCGCCCGGGAGAAAAACACACCGACGGCAGCTCCGGGGCAGCGGGGCCAGCCCGGGGCTGGGGGTCAGCGCAGGCTGGGCCAGGAGGAAGGCCATTGTTTCTCACGTAGCAAAAGGCCAGCGGGGCCAGGCGCAGGGAGCCGGCCGGGCCGGGCGCTGCCTACAAGACCTGGAACCTCCAGGAGGCCTGGTCCTTGTAGTCCAGGCAGTCGGGGGAGTTGAAGTTGAGTTTCCAGGAGGCGGCGGCGCCGGGCTCCTTGTAGTCCAGGCAGTCGGGGGAGTTGAAGGCCAGCCCCGTGCTGCCGTAGCCCTGGTGGTGGTGATGGTGGTGGTGGTGGCCGGAGCCCTGGCCCAGCGGGTGGTGGTGGTGGCCGGCCATGGAGGAGGGCGCCATGGGGCTGAGCTGGTGCGGGTGGTGGTGGGAGTGCATGGGCGCCAGGTAGGAGCTGCACTCCACGCCGCCGAAGTAGGAGGAGGAGGGGGCCGCCGGGTAGCCCTGGCCGTAGCCGCCGCCTTGGCCGTAGGACATGGGGTAGGAGGCGGAGGAGGCGCCGGACACCGAGCGCTGCATGCAGGACGCGCCGCCGGGCGGCAGCGGCTCCGGCACCGACACGGCCGAGGGCGCGGCGCCCGGGGAGATGGAGGCCGGGCTCCAGATGGACGAGGCCGGGGCGCTGATGGAGGCGGTCGCCGCCGCGGGGTTGCCCAGCGCCGCCGCCGCGCTGCCGGAGGAGCTGGAGCTGGAGGAGGAGGACGAGCCGGAGCTGGAGACGGCGGGGGGCGTGAACTGGCCGCTGCTCTCCGAGCCCGAGCTCTCCCGCGCCGGGGACGGCTTCTTCTTGGCCGGCCGGCTCTTGGCCCCGCCGCCGCTCTGCTGCTGCTGCCGGCACTTGGCCCGGCGGTTCTTGAACCAGACCTGCGGGGAGAGCGAGCCGTCAGCAGCCGGCCCCCGGCACCCACTTCCCCCGGCCCCCGTAGCCAGTTCCTGGCCCCCAGCCCCCAAAGCCGGCCCCCGGCCCCCACTTCCCCCAGCACCTAGCACTGGCCCCCAGCACCCATAGCCATCTGCTGGCACCTAGCCCCCCAGCACCTGTAGCCAATCCTCGAGCACCCCAAACAGCCACTTCTCCTAGCACCCATCGGTATCCCCTAGCCCCCATGCACCCTGAATAGCCAGCAGCACCCATTTCCCCTAGCACCACAGCCTTCCCCCCAGCACCCAGCTCCAAGCACCCTGAACAGCCATTATTTCCCATAGCCAGCTACTGGCACCCATTTCACCCAGCCTCCAGAGCCACTAGCATCCACCCCCCGAGCATCCATATCCATCCACCAGCACCCCAACCAACACCCATAGCCACCCACTGGAACCCCAGACAGCTCCTGGCTTGCATAGCCCTCCACCAGCACCCAAAACAGCCTATAGCCATCCACGGGCACCCAGCAGCCAGAACTATCCACCAGTACCTCTGACAGCCATCAGCACCCCCAGACATTCACCAGCAAACATAGCTGTCCACCAGCACGCAAGCCAGCCCTGGGTGCTCATAGCAATTCACTGGTACCCAGTCCCTCCAGCACCCGCACCCATCCACTGACACAAAGTCCCCCCAGCACCCATCCACATCCAACCACCAGTAGCCACGACTCCCAACGCTCACACCCATCCACCAGCTGCGAGTCCCAGGAGCACCAGCACCTACCTCCCCTGTACCCCAACTCCATCCCCCAGCCTCCCACACTACGCCTCACCCTGCACCCCCAGCCATAAGACTCACACAGGACCCATCCCCCTGCTTGCAAAGAGAGATGAGCCATTAACTGCCAGCTCCTCCACTATCCCTGCCAACCAGCGCCTATGCCCAGCACCCATCCTGCACCCACAAGGGTTAGGGTCGAGTTTCCCCACTACCCGCAGTTCCCCTGCAGTTAGCCGGCTTCCAAACTAAACCCCGCTCAACACCCAGCTTCTCCACCCACCCCCGGGCCTAGCAGGGAGAGCAGAGCCATCAGTACCTGCTTCCCCCAGGGCACACCCAGCTTCCCCCTGGCCTCCCCAGCAGAGCAGCCAGCGCCACACCTGCAAAGGAGACTGAAGCCCTCGGCACCCAGGGCTGCCTCCACTATACCCCACCCACCCTGCAAGGAAGAACAAACCCATCGGCACCCAGCCTACCCAGTCCCCGGCAGCTCACCTCTGCACTAGCCCCTGCTCTCCCCTCCATCCTCCAGAGCCGTACCCCTCCCACTAACCCACAAGGCAAACCGGCCCCATCAGTGCCCAGCACTCCCGCGGCCCCCAGCATCCTGCTTCCCCACCCAGCACCTAGCCGAGAAGGGAGTCGGGAGCCATCAGCACACAGTGCAGTGCCCTGCCCGCAGCCAGCGCCTCAACCCGTTCCCCGAAGCAGCCCCCAGCTCCGCCACCCCTGCTCCCAGCCTGCAAAGGCGCCCAGAGCAATGACCTCCCCCGCAACAACCAAGACTGCACCCAGCTTCCCCAGCCTGCGGGGAGCACGGAGTGATCAGCATCCAGCTTCCCTCCCTCCCCCGCAATATCCCCCAGGAAGAGGGGCCCAGCGCCCAATTCTGCCAGCTATCTCCCAACACGTGCTGGGTCCTGATCAATCCAGCTCCCCCCACCCCCCAGCCGCCTTCCGCTCCACCCCAGCACAACACCCACCTCCTCAAGGGAGAGGGGCCCAGCATCCAGCTCCCACCACCAGAGCTCTCCCTACCCGCTGCAGCGCCGAGCACCCCCATTCGCCGGTAGAGAAATGGGCCCAATGGGATCAGCACCCAGCAGAGCAGCCCCGCTCCATGGCGAGGGGGGCAGCCCCGAGCAGGGACATAGTGACCAACACCCGAGGAATTCCAGCACAACCCCCATCCGTGTCCCCCCCTCCCCCAGGGGCTTGGGGCGCAGCAAAGAGGACCTCACTGAGCCTACCAGAAAACCCAGCCCCACGCGAGAGAGGCAGAGCCCGGCCCCCTTCCCCGCCCGGGCTAGGGGCCCAGGACAGAACTAGCCCCCAGCCTGCTAGGGAGAGGGGCACGCGGGGGGCAGCCCGGCCCCACACTGCAGAGACGGGTCTGTCTGTCCGGAAGGCCTGTGGTGGTGGTGGGGTAACTGCTGTCCCGGTGGCTGAGTTTGCCTCTGTCCCTGCCCTGGTGCTGGGATCCAGACCAAACGCGGTGCCAGGGAGGCCGCACGTGGATCTCCCGTGGCCAGGTGACAGCCCCGCCTCCTCCCTCTCCTGCCATCTCCCCCGGGCCGAAGGGGCCATTTCTGCGGGCGCCCCCACCCGCTCCCGTTCAGCTGGCTGTGGGCTCTGCCCCCTGCCCCACACCCACGTGTCCCGGGCCGGGCGCGCGGCTGGCCCCTCGCCCGGGCCCGGGAGGTGGTTTTTAAAGCATCCTCCACCCCCCATCCCCAGGAGGCGAAGCGCCTGGGCCGAGGCTGCAGCCAGGGGCGGGGGGCGGCCCAGGAAAAGTCACCAGGGACGGGCTGACCGGCGGGCCTATGGCGAAATGCTGGGGAAGGGACGGTGCCGCTCCAGGGGGTGTCCGGGGTAACTACGCCTGGATCCCCATCACCAGGGCTGCCCTCCGCCCCCACCTGCACAGACACAGGGAGCCCGCGCTGCTGGGGGCGCACGGGACAGGATTTGCCTTTACTCCGTGAATGACGCTCCGGAACCCAGGCGAGGAGACACCCTGGGCAGGCTGGGAGCTCCCCTCCCCGGGGGGCTCCCGCCCGCGCGGCCTGATTTCCCATCATAAATCGGGGTGGCGCCTGGCGCCCCTGCCATCGGGCAGGGCGCTGCGCGGCAGCGGAGCCTGACGCCACAGCGGGGCCTGTTCCCCGCCTGGCCCAGGCAGGGGCAGCAATTGGCCCCAAGGGCGCAGGGAGGGTTGCTGGGACCGGCTGGAGAGCAGAGCCGGGGAAACCCTCCAAAAGCCGGGAATAAAAGTCTCCCCTCTAGGCGTGGATGTCCACCCCGGCTCCGCCTCGCCCCAGCCAGCGGCGCTGAGCTTCCGCGCAAACTCAGCGGCGCCCAAGGGCCGGCAAGCCCCGTGGCTCGACTTCCCCGCCAGCCAGCCCAGCGCGGGGCGCCAGCATTCACCTGCTCCGGACAGGGGAGCGCGGCTGTCCCCGCCACCTCCCAGTCCACGCCAGCGCGCCCGGAGCAGTCTGGGAGCTGAAGCGGGTCTCAGGCTGGAGCCCCCAACCCGAGGCAGGGTAGGAAGGGCAGGCCGCGCTGGGAGCTGTTCGGAGGTGGGTCTGGCCAGTCCCTGCCCGTCCGGGGGCTGGATCTAGGGCCTGAACGTGTCCTCCCCGCCTCTAAGCTGGCCATTGCCGGAGCGGATCGGCACGAGAGACGGTACCGGACCTGGACTCTGGACTCGGGCAGGTTGATCTTCAGCGCCACCTCCTCTCTCATGAAGATGTCCGGGTAGCGGGTCTTGGCGAAGAGCGCCTCCAGGACATCTAGCTGCGAGCGGGTGAAGGTGGTGCGCTCCCGCCGCTGCTTCCGAGGGGTGGCTGCAGGACCCGGGAGAGACAGAGACAAGCGGGTTAGACACACAGACCCCCCACTCGGGTGCCCCCCAGCAGCAGCAGGCTGGGCTGGAGCCCACCCCCGACTGTAAATCACCCGGGACGGGCCCTGCAAGCCCCTTGCTACAGATCGGGGTGTTCGCAGGCGGGGGGGTCACACCCAAGCATTCCAAGAAAAGACAGCGGTGCGTGGGAGGGGAGCCGGGAGGGAAATAACCAGTATTTCATTTCCAAATTCGTTTAATATCAGAGAAACAACTACCCTCCATCTCTCCCTCCCAGCAAAATGTACAGGTTATAGTTAGACCCAGTGTATTTATGGAGCGTTTCAACGCTCCCCTGAAGCCAGGCTTCGTGGCATTAGGATGTGGAAGGGAGATTCCGAAGAAGATTTTTTTAAAGAGGCGGGAGACGGGCGGAAGTGCGAGCAAGCAACTGGGCTCCAAAAGTTAAGGCCGAAGTGAAACTGACGAGGCAAAATCCGGCGGGGAACGCAAAGCGGATTGCGGACTCCCCGACCCCCAATCCATACACAAAGCCATTGCACAGCGGCCCCCGCAAGGCCTCGGAGGGGAGTTTTCAGGGTTTGTTTGTGTGTTCAAATTACAATCCAGGGGGAAAAAAATTCAAACGGGGGAGAATCATAACACACAAGTTAGGAACAGGCCGAGCTGGGAACACTGGGCAGCGCCTCTGTGGAGTTTGGTACAAGTTTCATTACATTATTTTTTTTAAATAAAGTTAACGATTCTAAGTAGTTTCCCACTGTTAAAAAAAGCACATGAATTAAACAGAAATTTAAACTTTTCAAACTTCTTATCTGATCGTACAAAAGCTATTTCGTTGTTGCGGGAAGGAGATCTCTATTGAAATCCTGTTGATTCTCGTCCAAGTTAATTTTGAGAGTAAAAATTACTTTTAAAAAAAGGAGCTAACGAGCAGATTTGTTCTTTTAAATCTTTTTTTCAAAATGTACCCAGGTATTTTTGAAAAAAGTACAGTCTTGGAGTGGAAGAAATATCCCATTGCTCTCATCTTCGTTACAACGAGACAGGAGAAAAATGACTTGGTACAAACTTGTCCCGGTTGAGCCGTGGAACCTGACTGGTAGAGGGGCAAATGGGGTGGAGGTGGACATTAAAGAGGTTGGATGCTCACCCGGATAGCCCACGGAGGGGTGCAGTAAATCCATAGCCGGTCCGGTCAGCCCCAGCCCATTCATGCCATAGGGGGGCTGTTTGAGGTAAGACATCATGCTAAAAGCTGGAAAGATTTTCCCCAATTTATATATATAAAAAAAAAAGTCTGTCGACAATTTCTCGAAGTCACAAAATTGGTTCTTCCAGGCGATAGTAGAAAATCCGGGCGCAGAAGAGACTCACCGCTCCCTAAAAGAAACAAACAAAAAAAAACAACAACACAAAACAAGACCAACATCAGCAGCTCTTCGGAGCGGAATCGACAAGCCAGGTCGCTTCCAGGGCACAACACAAACAGTTGGGATTCGGAGTTTTATAGCCAGACCAGAGCGGCGCAGATCAAGCGCTAAGAAATACAATTTTAAAAAAACCCCACACAATTGCAAATAATCGAAAGCGTAGGGAAGTTGGAACTATTTTTCGTGCATTAAATGAAATCGTTTGGGGTGCACAGAGAGAGGCGCAAGCGCACAGCAGCGCAGTCTGAAAAGCCCCCTGCTCACTGCAAACGGGAATTTATTTCGTTCAAATAAAAATCGAAAGTTTCACCCCTTTTCGTTGTCAGTTATTATTGTTTTAAAGTTTTTGCGCATGTAGAAAAGAGGGCGGGGGGCAATCAATATGGACGACCCCTCCCAAACGAAGGGGAATAAGAAAGTGCCAGAGTGGAAGGGGGGGAGAGAAAGAGGGGAGTTTTTTAAGCAGCCACATTAACATACAATCGCCGTGGGGCTTGGAGGGGGGCACAATCCAAGTGATGGGGGGGAGATAAAGCAATTATTTAAAAAGATAATTGGATTAGAAATCAAAACGAGATACCAAAAGGGGGACGTATAATTAATTTAAGAGCGAGCAGAAGGGGACATTTTAATTAGAAATGGCCAGTAGTTAAAAAACGAACCGATTTTTAGTCACTTTGAAATTCATATTCCAGGAGGTTCCTCCCGTAGGGGTGACGGAAACAAATTTACCGAAAGGCACAACGTGTGTGTGGGGGGGGGGGGGGGGGGGGAGTTTTCACGGTCTCTCACTAGGGATTTTATTCTAAATAAATAAAAAGAGAAATTGCCAGAGTTTCTTTCCTGCCATGTCTTGCTGGGTGCCATTACAGGGCGCTGAGAAGTGCAAACTCGGACACTTCGCCTCTCATTTTCCTGAAAATTCAGCTTTTGTTTTGGGGTTTGTTTGGGTTTTTTTTGCTGTTCTCCAGCATTCCCCTGATGCTAAGAATTTATCGCGGAGATCCCGGGAGCTGGAATGCATTTGTTTGTGTCTCGGAGCGAGGACTCCAGGTAAAATCCACAACCTTGATCCCGTCTCCAAACCCAGGAATCTCTCTCCGCTGTCCACAGACACCCAAGAACCCCTATTACCCCGCGAGAAAAATTAGACTAGACAAACCAAATAAATAAAATCCTAAATCCAGCAACAGATGGTGGCGGCTCTAATCACGATTAATCACTAGCTAGAAACTTTAATTGCGTTGAGGGCCATGTTGTCTCCAGCTGAGTTTCCTGTATTTACTCCAGAATGATTAAGGGGGGTGGGGAGTGTTTGTTTTCGCTGGTAAGACTATTTCCAAATTAAATTTGCATCCTCCAGGGGTGCTGGGACGATTTGTATCGTGGGGGGTGCAGCGAGCCAGTGCGCCAAAGTGTAAACTCTGTGTCAGATGGAAAGCACTTCAAGCAGAAGCGCACAGACAGACACCCCCGGCACCCCTCGCTCCAGCACCTCTGTCTTCCAGCTCCCAGGCTAACCTGTTGCACTGGACAGCTGGGAGCCCCTCTAGTTCTGTGTGGAAATTAAATAGATCCGGTTGAGTTAGCAGCTTGGAATAAGCGAATGGCACAGATACGTTTACAGGAGGTTTCCAAAGAGGCCTATCTTTACTTTTCCGTATATTCTCTCTTTCCCGACAGGACCGGGTCCTCATTGCAAAGTGTCCTAACCCCTCAGGCCAGGGGGTGTTGAACGAGGCCGATCTAGCCTCCCAGAGACCCCCTAAGCGTAAACACCCGCGCCTCTGCATCCGAGGGAATTAAGACCACGCCATGTAAACAGAGGCGCCCCAGCACCAGAGAGAGAGACGGCTCGAAAGCGGATCCGTGGCTTGGAAATGGACCACTGAAGCCAGCACGTTAGTCCAGGCCAGGCCCACCCGGCACGGGAAGCCAGCGCTTTCCTCCGAGCAGATGCCGTCAGAGTGGCTCCTGGAAAGGTATAGCGCTGAGCCTGGAGTGATCTGGCCCACGCAGTCATTATGTAAGTTTGTTTGCCAGCCCTGCAGTGTCACCATCCCAGGGAGGGGTGAGGCGAGGCGCTGGAGGAGGCTACGAGCCGGGGGGTGGGGTGGGGGCGCTCACCTTCAGCTAAAACAAAATCGAACAGCCCCAAACCCCCCACCCCCCAAGTGCGGGGCTTCGCCACCGCCGCGCGGGACCCTGCCGGGCTGCCCCGGGCGCGCGGGCTCCGCCACTTTGCAGGGGAGTTGCAAAGTCTGGCGGGGAGAAGGGGGCAGCACTCAGCGCCTCGCCCGGGCTCCTCAACGGGCCAAGGGGCCCGGGCCGGGCTCAGCCGCTGCCCACAGGGTCCCAGGCAGAGCAGAGGGGCCGGGGCGCCGCCACTGCCCCCCACCAGGTCCCGGGCGTGGGGCGCTCGGTGCAGCCCGTCGCGCCGGGGCAGAGCGAGCAGGAGCCGGGCGCCTCCGCCTCACCTGCCCAGCAGCTCCCCGTGCAATGCCCCAGAGGGGTCCCGGCTCGGCTCCCCGGCGCTGCCGCTCGGGGCGGGGGCTGCGCCTTTGACTTTCCTGTGCAGCCGGCGCTAACTTCTGGCCGCGGCGAAGGGAGCTGGGGGGCAGGCGGGGGCTGGGGGGGGGGTCGCGGCGCGCGGAGCCCAGGGCAGCAGGGGGAGCCCGGGACTCCAGGAAGCGCGTTTACCTTGTGGCAGGAGCGGTCTCGCCCAGGCGCGTAGGTGATTGGAAATGTAGCCTGATGAAGATTGATCACCTTTCCACTGCCCTACCCTTGTATGTGAGCGCGAGGCGAGTGCGTAACCAGCCCCGGCGCCAATCCGCGGCCGCCCCGCGCCTGACTGACAGCCGCCTGGGCAATGGCAGCGCAGGATGCGGGTTACCTCTGCACGCCCCCCCCCCCCCCCCCCCAGCTCCCCACTCCACCCCAGCCCCGCCGCGCGCACCGGCTCCCCCAGGGCAGGCGGCTGCGGCCCCGCTCTGCCGCTGGGGCGCCTGGTGCAGCCCTCCCGCGCCCAGCCCCCGTGCGCTGAGCCGCGCTCCGGGTCCGCTCCCTGCCCACGCCCCAGACAAAGCCCGTCCGGGTGCGGGCACAAGCCCAAGTGAAGCCCGATGAGCTCCGCGGGCAGAGGCCCGAGGCCGGCCGGCCCCCCTTGCGCCCTGGCTGGCCCTGCGCCCAGGGCGAACTTTTGCACGTTTAATTGCTGCGTGTGCGCGTCGGGCTGCATTTGCGCGTGCAAGTGCCCCCTGAACCCAGACCTGCAGCGAGAAACCCCGAACTAAGTGTGTAAAGGGGCGAGATCTCCGTGCCTGGCCACTGAGGATGGGGCGCGATTTCCTTCTAGTTTGGAGGAAGCTTTCCCAGTCCTCCCCGAGCTCGGCTTTTTCTCTGCAACCCCCACTCAGTCTCCTAAAGTTTGCACCTCCCGTTTTGCGTACGCTCTTGCCTGACACACTCGTTACATGTGCACAGAAATGTAGATTCACGCCGACGGAATAGCTGGTCTTCCCCTGGCCAGGCGCTTAAAACCGTACCTTTCGTTCCCGTTTGTGTTTGGGTAGGACCTAGGCTCGGAGAAAAGGGGGTTGCGAATTGGCCTGGCCTAGGATGGTTTTTCGCTCCTCCCCCATTTCTGAAACATTAAAATTGTCAGTTGCTGAAAATCGGTTAAAGCCTTTACTTGAAACGCGCCGATTGTTTTCACAAAACGAAGGAAGTGGCAGAAATGGCCATTGGTGACCATCAACTTTGTCTTTTCTCGCCAAACTCTAGGCCACACAATTATCTATCCATATATAGGTTTAAGTTGCACCATCTCATAAATATTAACGAAGGGCCCTAATCCCCTCCTAAGAATTACTCTTTTTTTTTGTAGTTTACCAGGAGAATGTCTAATAACACAAAGGGGAAGCTGAAAAGGGGTAATAATAATAAAATGCAAAAAAAAAAAAAAAAATCAACTCGTTGCCAGCAAAATAAATTAAACGCGGCCGGGCATCAAAGTAAGTGTTTTTCACGAGACACTTTCCTTTGGCGTCCCAATAAAATACGGTAACAGAATATCATGGATGCACACTGTTTCCTTAACTGCTTCTCAAAGGATCCAGGAGATCTGCTTAGGACCTTTAATAAGGCTTTGGTGCGGGTCTTTTGTTGATCTCTCCAAATCAACTCCTTCTAATTGAAGTTGGAGCTGAAAGCGAGCTAATGTTCAAAGGAAGTGACCGCCGGCCCAACGAAATTACATTTTTTCGGGCGATGAGGGGACATCTAATCAAAGGAGGGGGGGGGGGCGGACGAAAGAAAAGGAGGTTTACAAGATCTTTCTATAGTCCACAAAAGTCAGCGACACGGGCACTTCTCCGCGGAACAAAGGCGCCGCAGCCCATTCATAAAAAAAGTAAAGGGCTGACTGGGGACACCCCTCCCCCGGGTCCCTACCTTTGCCATTGTCCGCCCAGGGGGCGAGCTGAGCTCAGGCACCTGAGCCTTTGTCCCAGAGCGGCAGACAATGAGTTTGGGGCCAGTTTTGAACAAGGAAGGGCTGATCTCCAACGCGCTTGCCCTGGCAGAAGGAGCCTCGCCAGACTCCAATCAAGCCCCTTGCCAGAAATACAATATTATTAGCTATATCCCTCCCCTCCCCCCCCCCAAATCAGCTCCTGGTTATTCGTCCAGAGGGTTTCGTCATGCACAGGGGCAGATGGAGGCGAAGCATTTGGGTGCTTGGCTCCGTAGGAATGTCCGCCTGGCCCTCCCCAGCTCTCCGCGCCCCTGCTCAGCGCCACAGGATGGGATCCAGGCTCGGGACGGGCGAAGGTATCAAGTAGCACTGGCCCCTTTCCGCGCGCGAGTGTAATCAGAGTGTTTGTCTAATCCCAAATTGCAGGCGAATTTTCGGAACGCGCAGCCCATAAAAGCCCGGGACTAAGGGGAGGCAGGGGGCACAAGGCAGAGCGCGAGCGAGAGAAAAGTTTGGCGCAACGCGCCGCGCTGAGGACCCGGGGCTGCCGCCGGGCGCGCGCCTTGAGGCGCAGGAGAAGAAGGAGCTGCAGCCGCGGCGGAGGCGGAGGGGGGGAGCCAGGTTGCCCTGTCCTGCGAGGAGCCACCTCCAGGGACCGCGCTGGAAGGGCCTGGCCGTGCCCCCAAAGGGCCCCGCTCGGCACGGCGCGCCGGCGGAAGGCTCCTGGATTCTGCCCCAGACCCCAGGGCCCCCAGCTCGGACTCCCTTTGCTCGTGCTCAGGGCTTGCGCGGACAGGTAAGGTGCAGCAGGGCTCTGCCTCCCCGCAGCCCCTCTCGGGGCAAGGTGCGGGGCTGGCTGGGGCACGGGGAGGGGGTATTTTTTTTTGGAGGGGGGTTTCCGTTCCCCGGTCCTGGGGCAGGTCACCGCGCTGGAGGGATCCCGGTTCGCACGGCTGCAGCCGGGTCTCTCTGATGCTCTGCACAGGTCAGACTGGAGGGGTTTTGCGGGGCGAGGCGCTGGCTGGGACAGGTTCCCTGAGCGGTTCCTGCGGGATCTGCCGGCAGAAATACAAAGCACCGCTCAAGCTATAGGGGTTAGGACAATACATTGAATGTAGCGTCACCATTTTAAGACCCCCCAAGCCCATAGCATCGAGCCTGGCTGGTGGGAACTGCATCTGGCTTTTCAGGAGGGGCTTCCTGGTGGGCCGCTTTGCAGCTCAGGCCCTGCAGAGAGGCACTTAAAAAACCCAAATAGAAATCCTTCGGGAGAGAAGCCCAACATGCACTTTCACTTCCAGCGACTAAGGAACACAGCCCGGCTTCTAGTTTAACCGAAAACAGGCTCGACGGACAATATTCCCCTCCTCCTCCTTCTGGGGAGAGCATGTCCCAACTCCCAAACCAGCAATTGCTCTTAGAGGCCAACACCGCCTCTAGCAGCCTGCATTGGTTGGTTCTGTCCTCGGGGTCCAAGCATGTCACCCCCCTCACCCCCCACCCCAGGCTTCATGCAGACCTCTGGGAAGTCCCAGCACCCCCTCTTCTCCACCCGAAACAACTCACCCCCAAACCGGGGGGAGGGGGGCTGAATAATCCATCCCTGGAGCTGGCTGGCTAGAAGTAGCCAGAGCCCTGCATTGCAGAGAACCTGCCCAGGGAAGCCAAACTGAGAAGCGATCAGCAAATTAATGGGAAAGTTTTAAAAGGCCAAAGAGGACGTCAGCTGTCAAAACTTATTTTTCCCTCTTTAATCACAGCAGCGAGGACATGGCTGGTGTCATTAGAACGGGCTCCTGCTCCCAACCCCACAGCCAAAGGGGCTGCGAGGGTAAACAGATGTTCGCTGCAAATGAACAAATTCTAATCTGACTCTTAGGACCCAATAAACCGCATTAACCTACATTAAAACAAAAAGGGCCCACTCGTCTCTGCCCAAATGAAGAGCGGCTTGGAAAGGCGGATGGCAGCAGGAGGAAAACAAAACCCCAAAAAGGGGAGGTGGTGGGGGGAATGTAGTCAAAGGGCGAGGGGGAGAGAGATCCTGGCCCGAATTTCAGCCCCTAATCGAAGGAGATAAGAGGTTTAATTCATTTAGCATATGAACCAGCTCGGAAAGCGATTCCCATTCTGGGCAGATCCAAAGGCACAAGCCCAGAGCCCTAGTATTTACACTAGCACTTGTTATCATTTTAACCGGATTATTCACGATGTGGATTTTGTAACATATCGTGGATTCTCCCTGCACTGGTCAGGAAAACGCATCAGCGCCGGCAGCCGCCGGAGCAGCTCCTGAGTGGGGGAATCTCAGTCCTAGCCCCACTTGGCTGGATTTTGCAGCGATTGGATGGGGCAATTTTCAAATGGGGTCTCTGGCGACTCTTAACGAGCAGCACTATTTCAGAGTCAGCTCCCACCAAGTGCAAGCGGAGCCACTGGGTCCCTTCCTAGAAACTTCGCAGTAACTTTTCCCCAGGCCTTGGCAGGCGCTGATTAGAGCTGCTGCATTCTTGTGTGCGCGATGGGGCTGTTCTTTTCCAACTGAAGCATGATTTATATTTTCTTGTAAAACGTCTCTGACACTCTGAAGCATAAACCTGCTGCATTATTATTTTCAGGTCTTCCGACTTGTCGAACAGACTTCCTTTTGTTAGGGGTCCCCTTGCAGAAGAGGGTTTGTTTGCTGCTGGAATGAGCTGAGCAGGCGAATACAGGAATACGCCATGCCACGTAAAAAGTTGAACTTTTGGTCTGGCTTGGTTCTATCGCTATATATATATATATATATATATATATATATATATATATATATATATTTTAAAACTGCAGCTCCCTGAGAGATAACAAAGGGCTTTGATCTGGCCCACTGAGCTGTAAAAGGCAAGCCACTGCAAAGGAATCGTTAGGTGAAGAAAATGATGCAATGTTCCTAGTTATGAAAATCTCTGACAAAGTAGCAGTGACCGATTTGCAAAATCTCAATGTGAACAGGAACAGCCTCCGAAAGAGAAATTGGAACCTACTTGGACAAACATTGCTTATACCTGGGAAAGTTTAAAAATAAATATCATTTCCATTGCTTTTAAATTTCCCACCAAAATTCTATTTTTTGTGTCTGAAGGTGTATCTTTTGAATCTAGACTGTTCAGTTTCAGGTAGGACACTGTTGCATTTGCAGATCATTTTTTACAAATTCATTTTAAAAATTAACTAACCTTTCCCCATCTCCCCCCCTCCTCCAAACAATCAGAGGTAATAAACTTTTCACACTGGGAAGAGAGGACAGCAGCAGTTAACGGTAAGAAAGATTCGGCTTTTATTGAAAATTTATATATGACTCAGTCTTGTAATAAATAAACAGTTGTCACAAAAATGAGAGCGATGTAAGCGGAGGGAACATGAATTGGGAGGGGGTTTGCACACAATGGCAGAACAGACTTTAATAGGTACAGAATAAATATGAACAGCGTCCTGGAGCCAATGCAGAGGTCCAACAAAATGGAGACGGGAACAAAACTAGATGTAATAAATAATTATAAAAAATGGCGTAGCCTTTAATGACAAAATGTTTCTGTAAACTGATGCACTTCAACTAGCCTCATCTCACATCACAAGGCTCTTTTTCAAACCATATGTTAAAGAACTAGTCTCTGAGCGAATCAGACAGTCTTAATTTATATTATACATACAATAAAATGTAAAATGCTGCTGAAATAAACACTGGTAAATATAGCACATTTTAATAACTGGATTGAATCTGATCTAACTATAAAATTTAGATAGCATATTAAGTATTACATATGGCAGGACTAGATGAAACCATTCAGAATGATTTTTGTTTTCTATTTTCCCCTCTATAATTCTATGACAACAAAAACATATTTATTTCAAAATTCATTCCTCCTCCAGCTAAAGAAATCCAGACAGACATATTTTTTTCCTCTTAAACATTTCTGATATCATCACCACAACAATGTTTCTGTGCAAATGTATTTAACAGAATTTCAACATGATGACTAAGCTCACAAATAAATCATAATACAAAGCTAGTTTGGAATAATATTGCTTGAGTGGAAAAAAAAAAATAACAAATCCAGAAAACAATGCAGTATAGAGCTGGCCTAACAAAAGGGCAAAAGTTTTAATTTTTTTGAACTATTGAATTGTAATATTGTTTTTTTCAGTCTTGGGGTCAGTATTTTAAAAATGTAAGAAAGGTCTGGACTACAAAATGCAACTGCATCTGCTCCAGGAAGGCCAGTCACTGAAGGACACATTTCTCTTCTTTCTTGGCCATCTTGCCTTTGTTTTGTTCAAGAGTTCTTTCCAAATGTTCATCTTCTTCTTCGGCCCTGAAAAACAAACCCCAGATACAATTATTGTCCATTTTCTATCTAAGGTAATGCAGTTCTTCTTTACCCCACCCAGCCTCTCTGCAGGCTAATTTGCCAAAGGATTTCGATATTGAGCACCACTCTAGAGTCAGATGTGATAGCACAATTCAGTTTGAGGATCGGGCTCTAGTGATGGTCTGATTTTCTTTAAAATGGATCATCGTTACCAACCCCCCGAGTTCATGTTTCATTCTTGATCACCAGACAACATGCTGCCTTTGTTACTGAACTTTCCTCAAACTTTTACTGTCCGGACAATAGAGACAAAGCAAATCCAGTCACAGAAAAGTCAAAATGTCTCCAGAGGGTTTAAAAAATAACACGTCATACTTACTGTTTTTCTTGGGCGTCCAAATCTCTGACCAGGGCATCACGTTTATTAACGAGAATAACAAGTTCATCCAGCAAAAGCTGCTCTCGCCTTTTCTGGGCTTCATTCTTTTGCCAATCTGAAAATAAAATACAAATACATGAAATAACAATAATAACTCCTCCCCCCCCCGAAATGTGTGGTTTAAAATCTTTTTGGTCTTAACTTCTGTATGATTTAAATAAATGGGTGCCAGATCTTTGGCCTTCGCAATAAAAAAAAAGATTATTCCTTTCTGTGATCTGAAATGGGTGTGGAACTTTAAGCAGGGATCACATTTCACATTTGTGTGAATTTGTGTAAATCAAAAATATCAAGTTATTGAAGATCTGCATTTGACTTCATGCATTATTTTGTAAATCATTGCCATAAATGTATACATGTCTACATAAATAACTAATGTCTATACTAGATTTGGCGATATTATTCCAAGATGCCTAATTTCTAAATCTCTCACAGAACTTTTAACGGAGGCCTGGACAGACTGGAATCAGTTTATAAATAGCAATTTAAAAAAAACAGAAACAAAATGGAATAATCTGTATTTTCTTTTTTTTTCATTTATTGTTTGTTTTTATCTTATTCTAGAGATCTTTCTAGCTCTGGCCTTGTTTTCTGTGAATATATTGGGTGGAGGGAGGGGCACATTTGTTTCTGAAACTGGCAAAATTCACAGAACCAAAAAATATGATAAGAACTTTTCCTAATCTAGAATTTAACTCCATCTCTGCACAAATAGCTTATTCTTTGCTAATTTCTTGCTTGGTATATCTTAGCAGTTGGAAGTATCTCACACTGGGCACCATATGCTTCACAATAACTTTAAAAGTAGGTGTCAGTTAATTAGCATTTTTCTCTGAAGTAAAAATACATTTGGTAGACAATATTACATAGCACCCCTCTCCATAGCAATGTAACCAGTCTGACTGTTTGCATGATGGCTAAATCCAAGACTCTTTGCTAAATAACAATTACAGATCTGATTTTGAAATTATTTTGTTGCACAAGATTGGATAATGTCTAATCGTTCTCCCACTGCACTAATCTTGCGCATGCTTACAGCCAGGAGTCGTCCAAAGGAACATTTTTGACCCCATATGCTTCCCTTGCTTGGTTTCTGTCCCTCTTTTAACAGAACCGTATCTGCATTTCATAAAAAGAAGGCAAATTTAAGATTGGAGCATGCCTGAAGTCCAAGCCAACTGCTCTCTAGCCAGACTGTAAGGGCTTGTAGCTGTCAATCAAACCACCAGTCTACCCCGCCTCCCTCATTAGGAAAGTAAACAATGAAAAGAAGGAGAACTAGATGATGTGGGAGATAGCAGAACAAATGAGGACCAGGAGGGAAACAGGACACCAGCTTAAAAATGTCCATAACCACCGACTCAAGCAGTGTCCTCCCCTCTGTGCACTTTCCAAAAAACAGAGGAAAGAGAGTGTGCAATCCTTTTGGATTTCTCTCTTCTCTCTCTATTGCCCTGGGCAATCATGTTAAAACTCACATGGCTGGTGCTTATTCAGATAAACCTAACAATGCACACCAATGGTTACCATGTGAATCTTCACAAACCACACAAGAATGTGCTGGTTCAAATCCCCCTGACCCCCCTCCAAAGCAAAATTTATTCAAGACAGCAAACTGCTCAGAAGCTTTATGAAAGCGAGTGGTGCTAGAGGGAATTCAGTCTTGTATTTACAAATTAAAAATTAGATGCATCATCATGCAATAAAGGTTAGAACAGCAGCAAAAAGCCAAGAATGTGTAACCACTTTTATCATTCTCTGTGGACATGTATCCATAAAACCAACATAGGTGTACGTGCATATACTGACATGCACACACAGAAAATACAAACAGACACGTGTATATATACATTCAACATAAGCAAAGGTACACAATAGTGTTTCATAAATGGGCAAGAACTTGATATAGTGACACTATGTCCCCTTCCAACACATTGACATGGCAGGAGGCCTGTAGACAGTTCTCGTTGCTTATTTTTAAATGGGCTGTTTCTTATCACTCATACTTATGGAAGCTAATTTTCCAGGTGGTAACCAAATCAATTTGTCTTGTAATTTATCATCCTCACCTTCAGCCCAGCCCAAACATGGTGCCCCAAAAAGCTGCCTTTTAGTTGCTAATGTAGAACATACACTTTTGATTTCCATTGATATTTGCCCTTTCCTAGTTTGGCATGTTGCAGGACGGGCTGCTTCAGTTCAACTTGTTAAAAAATCCCGTCTTCTAGAGAACAGGCTCTTTGTGAAATCACATGGTATTACATGTAAAAATTAAGTGCCAGCTTAAGTGATTTCAACTCACTGAAACAAACCAGACTCACAAGTATATGTCATACCACGTCAGTGATAGGACTAGAAACAAGGAAAAAAAGACACGTAGTTCAGAATTTCCTGCCTGTTCACATGCCCTCCAAACCTTGTCCAACTTCTAGCCTAACTTCTCTGTGCTTCTGACTACAATCTTGCTGATCTCAAGGTTTCTCTAATATTTTGACACCTGAAGATCCAGATAAATTAAGGAAGGATCTGAAAAGCACCAGTTCTACATGGGTATGAGTTATCTAATATTTTGCAGGTTTGTCTTAGTTGGCAGTTTCAGTTTTTTAAAACATTCTTATTTTTCTGAATGTTAGAAGCAATTTTCTGTAACATCTTATGTGTGCAGACAGAAGCCAAAATATTTTAGAATTATATTAGAACTGGAGGTTGGGTATGAACTACTTTTTCCTCTGTAACATGCCTACTTATTGATATAGTAGACACAGCTCACAGCGGTGTGTGGTAAATAATGTCTTATGGGACACTCATACCTAGAATGACACGGATTTTTGTTGTCATTACAGTAGATAGTAGTGCTGTTTGTGAAGATGCCATGCAAAGATTCATTAGCACAAGTACACAATTGCTTTGTTGAGTTAGCTTAATTAACTTGTATACATTTCTTAAGAAAGGAGAAAAACTTAATTTCCCTCTTAGAAGTGAAGACAAATAAATAGCAGTTTGTTAGGAAGGGAGGCGTTTTTTGACAGAGTATTTGGTCAATATTTATTTTATATAATATTAAACTAGGAGCTTGTTTTATACAGCAAAATATCCGACCTAACATACCTCCCCCGGCTTTCAGAGAGAACACAGACATCAATATATTTAAAAAACACCTGTTATATATAGTTACCAGCACTGACTACAGCTTTGGGAAACTACAATATAGACTGTGATTAATGTGAAGATTCCAGAATAATACTGTTATAAAAGCTACACTCTGGATAAAAATAGGATTAAGCTCTGATGCTGTATATGAGCTAAAAGTGTTGAAAGCCAAAAACCCCATGCAGTCTCTTGCAATGTGCAGTTTCAAATTACGTAGTTTGTTAAATTCAGAATGAAATCCAAATGTTTTCAAGTATTCATCTACATGGACTTTATATTGTCTTTGTTTTAGTTGCTTAAACTGATAATTACTTTGAGCAAACAGGCAGACTATTCCAATAGAAACACTGTAATAGAAATGGTCTAAAGTTCTTCTAGTAAAACCTTCAACCTTGCCACTATAATAAATAAGCCTAGCACTTTGATGAAAATTAACACTAGTTTTGTAAAGAGCACATTGGGGGATTGCAGTCAAGTCTTATCTTTAGTTCCAGTCAACTAGCAATTCTGAAAGAGTTTGCATCATCATCAGAGCAGGCCATTTGATAGGATTCTACTGCGGAACCTAATCAATCTATGGAATACTGTGGCTGTGCTGTGTAACAAAGCTAAAATAGATTTACAAATGGGGTTTTAGGGGATAAGCTCCTCCACAGGATTACATATTGATTTTAAATATAAAAAGCTTATCATATAAACCATAACTACAAAAATAGTGAACCTATGCATAAATCCTTTTAGAAGAGCACCCACTTCAAACTATAAGCCAAGAATAAATCAAGATGTACAAAATCCTAAAGAAGATCCATTTCTTGGGCAGAAAATGAACACACTACCCCAAGGTGTGCAAAAATGAACTTATCTTTTCCAAGGAGGCATTAAATCTGGGGGGAAAAAGGGAAGGTAACTGAAGTGTGTTTAAGTCTAAGGTATCCTGCTACTCAGCTATGGATGCAGAAAAATCCAAGCTCTGAAAGGCGTACCTTGTTTACATGAGACAAACACATGCAGTGTGTTCTCATTTGCCCATGCTAAAACAAACCAAGTAAGGGATATTTCCTTCAGCGTATTATGATTCTTTAGAACTATTTCAGGCCCTTCTTGGGATGAGCATTTTCAGCAGCAAATTCACTTGTAATGATATGAATAGCTTGTTGCTATAAGCAGCCAGTACTTTACTCTCCCTTTCTTATCTCTGCTGCTAAATGGGGAAAAAAAAAGTATTCCTCTTTTTACCACTGTTGGCCATTCATGTGTTCTGTGTGAAGTGCTTTTAACACTCCAAAAGGCTATTCAACTGCATATGCATCCATTTGAACAGTTGGCTAAGAGGACACTGTCTCCACATCACTGAACACTATAACGGTCAGCACCTCTAAACTACAGTACTGCCCACACACTGCTCAGACTAGCAGGGCAGGCCGATGGCCAATAAACTGCCTTTATCTACAATCAGCAGGCTGCTAACTTTTGCAAGTCTCTTTTTTCCCTGTCATCAACTAGCTAAGTAAATTGTTTGATAGATTTTTAAACAGCAGAGTCACGGGTGGAAGAGTTAGAGCAATTCACCAAAACAGTAATTATCACCTCTCAAAGACTTGTTTTTTAAAGTACCAGTATGAATCAGAACATTGCTACTAACAATCACTTTAAATAAACAAACACACAAACAGAAACCACCCTGCTATTTTTTCATGTCCATATGTTTTGGAGTGGGAATATCTGTACACATATGTTAGATTTGTCCTTTCACATCTTTTACATGGCACCAACTGTTCATTAGCCTCTCTGATACGTACTGCCTTACACTCCTCATTTAGCCTATTTAAATTTCTAATTTCTTCTACAGTCAACCTTACTACACATATCTGTTTTGTGTTATTTTTAAAATATCTTAATTAATATTTGAAATCAAGCATAAATCAGACATGAAAAGCTTGAAAGCACCGACATATACACCCAGAGTCAATTTTTCAAAACTATATTTCAGCATCTTGTAACATACTTCTAGCCTCAATCATCATTTTATCTGGATAGCTCCTTCTTTAAAAAGTTCCTAAGAGAACAATAATCTTAATACAATTCAAAAGTTTAAAACATAACAAGAGTAGTGTAAACAAACATTGTTTTTCTTGGAAAAATCCTGTATATAATATCATTATTACCGTAACAAGTAGATCTTATCTTTCTGATGTCTGGCACCTTTTGCTATTTTTAATTTTATTTTATCAAGGTATATGTGTGATTTGTCATATTTTGTAAGGTACTCAAAGATCTTAGGTCTGAAGTCTCCACAATAAAAATAATTAAGGGACATTACTGTACAAGTTATGCCCAATACTTATTTTTTTTTGTTAAAAAGAATTTTAATCTGTTTTAAATATTTAATTTCTAATTAACTGTTACCTCAGTGTAAAGCTCAGGTTTTAGTCAAGCATATGGTGAACTGAATCTTACCCAAGAATATAGTAACAGACTGATAGATATGAAAAAGCTACCTGACAATCCATGTCTTTCTCCTACAAACTTATGCTTCCAGTGAAGTCTCCAAACTAATTAGAATTGATTTATTATGGATCAGGTACCTTATCAGGTGAAGAAAGAAATTACCATGGACAGTCAAAGGGCTAAGAGGTCAATATAGAATAGCAAAATCAATTTGCATTGATTAGACAAAAGGTCCATTTTACAGAGCCCAAAGGATTAACTTTTAAGCAAACATCTTTGAACTACAAGACAGCATTTGTGACTGAGAGGTATAAGTAGAGCAGCATTATAAAACACTTAAGATATTTAAATAACAATATAATGTAAGCAATAGTTTAAGCTATCTGGATATTTATTTTTATTATGAATCCTCTTTAGGATTACCGTACAATTCATTTAAAAGCATTATGGAAAGTATGAAATTGTTTCATTTATCCCCATGTCAATCTTTCCATGAGTTTTCATTCAGGTAAGGTGACTAGACTCTAGAGAGCTACAGAGAATGAAGAAAATATTATGCAATGGATTGCACTAACCCTGACGTTGTGGGTGAGGAAATATTTACTTGACACGTGTATAATATGTTATCATGAAGACTGAAGAGATTTTTTTTTTCCCAATGGAAATATTGCTATAAAAATATTTAAAATGTAGAAATAAGTAATCTCATGTATGTGAAAAATCCCTTTATGATAAGCAACATCACTGTATCAAAACTAAGATTACTTTGCTGTAACAAAAACAATAAATAAAATGTAAAAATACATTGTGCTTTTTTCCCCCTCAATGCTTTTTCAAATATATTTTAGTAAGACCTGTTTCTGATCTTGCTTTCTGAATCCAATGCTTAAAACAATTTCTTTGCATATAATTTATGGATATGAGTAAAGACCTACAGTATCTATTGTACACTATAATTTTGAATTATGTGATAGCTGACTCCATTCTCAGGTGTGCCTTCTTATTGGTCTTCCTGTTAAGTAAATTTCATTTGTTAATATTGCTTACCTTCGATAGCAAGCATTGCTCTTAACTCTCGGTTCAGCAGTTCGTACCGCCTTTCTAGGTCATGTTCTTTTTCCCTAGGCAAGTTGCAAAAGTTCATCAATATGTTAATTACTAAATCATTAAACACTTAAAAGAACCTTTAACTTACATTGATTTTAGGACTCATAACTGACTTTTCTCTTCAACTTTAAGCTACTCCAAACAAATGATAC
Source organism: Terrapene triunguis (assembly GCF_002925995.2). Taxonomy (NCBI): domain Eukaryota; kingdom Metazoa; phylum Chordata; order Testudines; family Emydidae; genus Terrapene; species Terrapene triunguis. The sequence goes on along the minus strand of NW_020664483.1, from coordinate 13,559,759 downwards.
ACAAACTTAAAACCGTCCTCAGGTAGAATATTCAGTAATGATGCTTTTTTCATTTTCTGTAACGTCTGTTTTTCTGGATTTAGTTTAACTCTCTTGTACTATTGTACATAATTAATAAATATTCATCCTTGGAGCAGCTGTTATGGTATGTCCTAAGTATAACATATTCTCTCCTAACTAAAGAACAAATTCCAGATTCAAACAATTCACCAAGATAGTATGAACACAAAGTATTATCCCATGTAAATTCTGACCTAACGAATACAGAAAATTAGACACAGGATTAGAGAGCTTAATATTTTGAGGTGGAATCTTCTTTCAAGTTCAGACATGGAAAGAAATTCGTGAACATACAACTCATTTCACTATATTACAAAGGAAAATTGCATACATCTACACTAGGTGGCATACTAAAAGAAAATCATCAGTAAACTGAGAAAAACTAAACAAGAAATGATGACCTCAACAGGCCAAATGCCAGTCTAATAATGAATGGTATTTATGCTTTCTCTCATCCTCTGTGCTCCTAATAACTGTGCCAATCCTGCCCATTTCTGAAAAAGGTTTACATGTCTTTATTACACAAATCTTGCTCTGCATTGTCTGTGATAACATTGTTTCACCTGAGGTTCACTAATATGCTTTCCCCCCCACACTTCAACATTGCTAAACTAGTGAATGATCTAATATTTCTGACTAGAGCAAATATCAACTTTAATGTAAAGTTTTCACTGAAAATAAACTTTGTATTTTATATTTGAAGTACAAGTCAATTCATATTTCCAGGAAGTAATTTTATTCTACTGTTTTTGCCTTTGAACATATAAATGCACTTGCTATTTCATATTTTTTCACAGCTCGCACTAATCTTGTATCATTGCCTGCTTTGCATTTTCATGTCTGAAATATGAGAAAAACAAACGACTTGACATGTACACAAATCACACGTCCTTTGCATCTTTGAGGAAACATTCTGAAGTCTAATGGAAATAAAGCAAAAAGGTTTAGCATCTATATTCTAAGTGAACAGACTGATAAACCAAGCTCTTGGAACAAGCTCAGCCATCCATACTTACAGAAGAGAAAGCTGATTCATTCTTCTTATTAAGGCATTTTTCTTATTAACCAACATGAACCATTCCTGCATCATAGCTTCTTCTTCTTCTGTGTACCTTCCTATAATATAAGCACATTTGTTATTTATGAGACTTTTCACAAGCTGGACAACAAACTTTAGTATCAGTTTTTGGAACATGAGATCTCTGATGTTAATGAGCATTAAACGGTAATTTTTCAAATGTTAACAATAACATAAGATTAGACTTCAAGACCGGCAGCCTAATACTGTGGAACTATCACAAGTCAATCTTTTAAAGCTGATATTCTTCAGCGTATATATTTTAGTGCCTCTTAACGTACTCACAGGTCATATTAGCACTAAGTACATTTGGAAGAAAAAGTGTTCTACCGTTAAACTTCCACAGAGATAACATGATCATAAAAGAGGTGGACAAACAAAACAAAATATGACGATGGGTGAAATTTAACTCCATTCACAAAAACCCAGAGTATTCAGGCTCCATGTGGGTGGAATGCCCAGAGTACTCGGGAGGTGAAATCCCGTCCACAGCCTTTGGCCAATGTGCTGGACTGCAGCCCAGCCTCCCTACCCTTGAGGCGGCTATTCCAGATAACGGACATAGCTTCTCCTCACCAGGGCCCTGATTCAGTCCTCACTGAAGTCAAAGGGAATCTCTCCATTGATTTTAACAGGAGTTGAATTGGGACTCAGTTGCCTAAGGTATTGGAATCATGACATCTGCACATATATACATATCCTCCATTTGTGGCAAGTGATCAGCTCCTGTCTTTCTCAAAATTAAACGGAAGGAGAGACAAGTCTTTATAGACATGTTACCAGTATGTAAATCTAATTAATTTTAACCCTAAAAAATGCATAATTTGGGAAGAAGCTTTGCCCAGTGGCTACAGTAAAAGAATAAAGTCAGGAATTTGGGGGTCTTTTTCCCAGCTCTGCCATTGATTCACTCTGACTGTGGACCTGTATCTCACAGGTTCCCATTTTTAATATGAGGATAACACCTAACTCATATGAATGTTGAGGATTAATTCATTATGTTTGTAAAGTGCTTTAAAATCTCTGAGGAAAGATGCTATAGATAAGGGGAAGGTATCATTATATTAATGTCCAGTAATGGGGCACTAGTTGAGGAGAAGAAGCTTGCTTACATAAGAAGCTGCTAATGTACCAAAAAACGTGGTGAGCTTTTGCTCTAAGAGGAAACCCTCAATTTCTAGATGTTAACATTTGCACCACAGCTGATTCTTCAGCATCACTGCCTGTCTTACAAACATTCCCAAATAATACGCAGATGCATGAAGCCACATCTGTGCAAGGAGCTGCCCTTTCCCCATGGCTATTCCCCTGCTGCATCGAAAGGAAGGCCAGCTGCCTCCATGGCACTGTTTGCCTTTTCCCCATGCAGCCCAATGGATCTGGAATCCACACAGGGAGAAGAATGGACAAATCAGGGACCGAGCTGATGGGGACACACATTGGTGCCCTATGGCTCCATGTTGTTTAGACAGCAAAGGTAATACAGACTGGGCTCTATTATCTTTTTCTCTGGGTACCTCCCTGTGACTTAAAGTAGTTCCTTGTTAATGCTGCTCCACTGGAGTCATGCTGATAGGGTTCAGGCTTTGCAGGGGGAGGAAGGGCATGACAGAGCTAGTGCTTCTGCAGGCACGTTCCCTACCTCCCATGGATCCCTATGGTGGGATGGCCCAGCAGTTTTTTCTTAGCATAGAGGGGGAAGTGCCAGTCCGTGGGAACAAAAGGGGAGTAACTTTGTCTTGTAGAGATTTCCTCCCTCAAAACCTCCTCTCCTGGGTTTTTCTGCAGGGTAGCATGACGCCATGGCTGTACTGCATTTACAATACTGTTTTATGGCTCAGAATTCCCTCCAAAGAGTTTTGAGACAATTTGGATGTTTTTCATAACAAATTAGAGATCAGAGTTGTTGCTGCATTGGCCCAGCTAGTGGGGGTTCCTGTTGCAAGACTTAGACTGCACTCAGTATTCTAGAAGAAGACAACCTTCCCCTGAACTGCACTGAGTCAGCTGACTTTCTTTTTATGGGGGGCAGGAGTTTGGGGGATTACTTTCTTATCCCTACAAACGATCAATTTGTGTGCACCAGCAAGAGATTTGATTCCCCCTTTATCGTGCAGGTAAAAAAATTCTCATAACTAATTACACAGATGACAACATTTAATTGATTAATTCATTGTTTATAAAGGACTCTGGGATCTTTGGATAAAAGATGCTATTACAAATACATTACACCACAATAGCATTCTAATGGATGAGTCTGCAAACCATTTTCAACAAACAGAAAATGGGGACATAGAAACATTCACTTCACCAATTTAGACCACCCGAGGATTGGGCCCTTAGTTTCTATCATGACAAACATCCTAGGGTGAGATCATAATTTAAGATGCTGCTTCTTTGTACTAATGTGGATTTTCTCCTTCTAAAAGTACAGTGAAGTGAGCTACAGCATCTATTCAAATAAATCTATGGAAAAGCTGTATTTGTCAATTTGGAGCCTAACAAAAAGAGATTGCACATCTTCAATATTTTTATGCTTACATTTCAGTGTATGAAGTATTCCCAGAATAGGTTTTTTTTTTTTAAAGTGAGTCAACAAAGTCTTTACTGTTTTACAGTATTTTTAATCTGTCTTTTAGGGCCGCTGTTTTTGTATTCATTTTGGACCATGTGATGCCCTGACACTGGTCATGTGATATCGGCTGCGATAGGCACAAATCCCAGGGCAGCAACAAAAGAAGAAAGAGTAAAAAGAAAAAGCTGAGAAAAAGCTTGCAATTTGGAAAAAGGCCAATTGTACCCCAGTGAAGGTCTTTTTGATCAGTGAAATGACACATGTGTGCAATATTAATAGCAGTAGATTGTGGTATCTTATTTTTTTGACCAAGGGCTTTTAAATTCTTGTACATACAACTTAAATAGATACTTCATATACGAGCAAGGTAAGATACATGACAACATAAATAATTTTAAAATTGCTACTCTCAAGCAACATAGTACTATTAGCTAGTTTACTCAATTTAGCACTATTTTCTTCAATGGAGAGTGCATATAAAACACTTTCAATGAAGAAGATTGAATGCTGATACAGCAGTGATATTTGAAAGTTAAATTGATACTTACTATTTCTAAACAAAAACAGGGATTTTCCTTATCCACAACTAATTTCACACTTCCACTTAGTAAAACTGTTCAACTGCTATGTGTTTATTTTCCAAGTTTAAATGATTATTGAAATCATTCAAGTACAAATGTTTAAAAATTCAAAATGTGAAAATATCTGCTTTGCTCTCTGGAGAAACAATACAACACAGATTATTTAAATGAAGTGAAAAACATGTTCGAGAACAAATCGATACTGTGTGTGCAAACCCCTTATCTGAGCCAGTACAAGATGATGGAAATCTATAAATAGCCCACAGATCTTCAACTTAAAATTGTTTTTTTTTCTATAATACATGCATTACACCATTGTTTTAATTTTTTTTTTAAGAAAAAAAATCCAAACCCTTTTAATGCTAGTAAGTTGGACCATTACAAATTAATCCTGACTTTAATAACTGGTTAAAGACCCCTTCAGCTTTATAAGTAACAAAAAATATTAAAGCCTGTGATCACAGCGAGCTTTTCTCATTTCTCCTCTAACCATTTGTTATTTAATCCAATACTAGTAATCCAATTTGTCCATCAGACTTTTAAAGGGCAGAATGCAACTTCCCCAGCTTAGACACTTTTCAAAGTACAATATATTTTTCAAATGAATGCTGGATGTTTCATTTTTTCCCCAACTGTTCCTAGCTCTAATGTATGAGGAAAAAAAGAACAAGATGAACATTGTTCATACTGATTAAGTAAGAGCTCATTAAAGAGCTGTCAGTGCCGTACTTTGAATATGCATGAAGCATATAATCAGATCTAGTACCGTCACTAGAGGAGAATACGGTAAGTACAAAGGATTGATTTAATTACTTAGAGTGGGCTGTGGTGGTAAAGCAGTCTTGTTAGCGCAAAAAGAAAAGGAGGTTGTATTCTGGCACAGTTAAGAGAAAAAGGCAGTTTTAGCTTCTGCCACAATACCTAATCTCAGGATAAAGCACTCTACGTTGTAGCTTAAAATGAAGACTGTCAGTATTCTAAAAAGCCCAGAATTCATCTTATTTTGTTTAACCTCACCTGGTTAACTATCTAGCAGAATGTATTATTTGTAACACATAATTATGGCTATAGCTTTTTATCCTATAGATACAATAATGACTCCTGGAAAAAAGTCTTACTTTAAGATTCTTTAGTGCTGCAAGCATCACATACATTCAAAATGAAGAGTAAGTGATGGAAAGATGCAACAAGAAAAGCTAACATAACAGCTTTGTAATGCCATATTTTATTAGTGGACAATCTGTGATGAGAATTTTTGGTAATGTTTTTCTAGTTTCTTTATTTTTTAAATCAAATTCCTGTTTTATTTCCCCCTAGGAATCAAGGCAAATTCTCTCACATCACCATATTCTTTCATTGTCTGGCTTGAGTGGTGAAGGATGCATGTTCTATTCTTCTCTTCACTTGACATCTACCAGATCCCTCCTCAGTGATTAGGAATGATCACGATACCAAGGTTGGAACAGTGAAGGCCCGAATTCTACCCTCAGAAACATACAGGCAATTCCCATTGACTTAAGTTTTGGCTCTGCAGTGCACTGTAATATCTCCTGAATGAGACTGAATAAAGGCTGTAGCAAAAAGTTCAATGATTTTGTCCAATAAGCCAGGATTTTGATGACCCTCTCTTCCCTGCCGCCTTTCCCCCAACCTCCCCCCCAAAATGGCTCACATCTTTTGGTTAATCTCATGCACCAAATTATTATTTGAATTGCTGCTATTTAATAATGATTGAGGTCTTTTTCTTCTTTCATCTGTACCATTTCTGAACTACAAATACATTACAATTTTGGAGGACAGTGCAAATGAATAAGTTGTAGAATTTGAAGATGGATTTATAAAATATCATTTCCATTAAATACTACAGGGGTTACTAATGGGTAACTCATATGCTGATTACTTGTTAAACAGTTTAATAAATAGTAGTCTGATAAATGGTTAGGCTGAATCAATTTGAAAGCACCATTTTTTCCCCAGCTAAACAAACAAACAAACAAAAAAAATCCCAAACCAAACACTTTAAGATCAACCAGTGAATAGCGTATATATGTACCATGTAGCTTATAACCATTTAAACCTTTTGGGCAGTGACACATTTAGATAAACCAAACATGGATTAACGTAGTATGACTGCACATTGCTAAGAAAACAGAGAATAAAGTGCTACAAAACATTATGAGCACTACTTAAATGGGAGAAACAGTAGCAACATGTAGGGACAAGACTAGTTTACTGTGTAAATGGATGGACACATTACATCCTTTACACATTAAGCCATCATAAATTCATCAAGACAAGCCACTAGACTAAAATAAAATATATTTAGAAATCCTCACTTTAAATATATTTAGCTGCTTTGCAAAAATGAATTACAACTCACAGAAGATAACTAATAAAAGGTTTCTATCATCATCCAAAACCAGCACATTCAGTCTGGCAAGAAATAGCAGGTTTACGGAAATTATTAGGTATGCTGCCTTGAGCGCAATTGTTTTTACATTTTATTTGTACTGCGTATTCTATGTGTTACGTTGTAATGGTTAAACACAGAAAACTCCACGTCTACCCATTTACTTCAACAGAACACCATGAAAAAGAACTACTTAAGACACAGCCCATTCTTCAGCCATTTGCTGATGTTTACACACAGTTTTAAAATAGAATAGAAGAAGCTTTCTTCACTCAACACACTTGGGTGAAGAGGCCAGCAGGAGAATGCCAGCGTATGTGAACAAGAGCAAGTCCAGTAATGAAAAAACTGGCCAACTTCCCTCCACTGCTATTTATGGGGACATAGTAGTTGTTATTTGAGAGTGTTTAGATGACCACCAGATAGTCCTACAAAGGTTAGTCAATGCCTAAAGTTTCACATACTTTACCCTGAAATTCATTTGAAAATATGTCTTATTTGCCTGCTTAAACAGTTTCATGTATCCTATCAAGATTAGGGGCATATAAAAACTCTCATATGAAGAGAGATTGGAAAGTTTGGGATTGTTTACCTCACAGGGGAGATGAATAAAAGGAAATGTGATAAAAGTATACAAAATAATGAAAGGTGTAGAGAAGGTAGCAGAAAGGGCTAAATTAACAAATATTATTTGCAAGGAATAATTAGACCAGCTCTAACAGGAATCTGCTCCCTGTGTCCAAACAGACTGAGAATTGCAGTCAAAATTTTGACAAGTGACTAGTGATTCTGGGTGCTAAACTTGAGACACCTTAAAAGAGCTCAATTTTCAGAGATCTGGTGCTCAGCACTTTCTGAAAATCAGGCTCCTTCATGAGGTCTCAATGTGGGTTATCAAAATCTGAGGCCCCCTTCCCCCCAATTACTAGTTACTTTTGAAAATCTTGGCCAAATATGGCTTATTTACTAGGAAGTCTCTTTCTCATTATGATAAATGTTTTTGTGTGGATTACTAGAAGAGAAAAAAATGTCAAGGGAACCCGAGAAACTAACTAATACAACAGTATTGCTGGACATGGCTAGGTGATAAGTAAAGGCATAGGTCAGTCTGTTAAATATCTACTGCTAGTGGATGCTCTGAGCACAGGAAAAAGGTAGAGCATTTCTGCTGCCTTAATAAAACAGGGGTTTTTATTTCATTCAGGTAAGCAGACTAAGAGGTTATGCATATGACTCAATTGGAAACTAGACATGAAGGACAAAATTGCCAGCTACCACTGGAGGACAACTGAGGGCGTCAGCTGGACACACTACTTCATAATTTTGCTTAAAATATTTTTATGACATTTTGAGTATCAAAATGGAAAAAATATTGTGCTTTTTCCATAAAACGTAATTATTGCCAAAAGCTCCCCAAGTCTGGAGTTAATGAGCTGGTCCATCATGGATTCCACAACTAGTAGCTTGGAATCAGAATGCTCAGCTCTCTCCATAGAAACCCCAGCCTCCTTTCCGCAGATGAGAACTGCCTTACTTACGCCAAACTAACGGAATTCACTAAGAAATGTTCAAAAATAGCCATCAACAGATAAACAGGATGGGGTTGCAGTTTGGGGTTAAACCTTCTGAAGAGCAGTTTTCTTGCCTCTCATGGATTTCCTAGTTTGATCTAGGTGGGAAAGCACTGAAGGCAGGTTAGGCCAGGGGTGCTGGAACAATCTGTATAGTAAGGGTGCTGAGACCCATTGAACCAAACTGTAATCCCTGTATATAATGGAAACCACTTCAAGCCAGGAGGTACTGCAGCACCCCCCGGACCCCTAGTTCCAACACCTATGAGTTAGGCAGAAGCATTCTCTGGCAACTGCACTCTGGACACACTGTTTGAATGCAGCTTCCAAAGAGACACTGACATACACACAATAATATCTAGTAAAGGTAGCCAAGGATCTCCAGACAGAGTTATTTTACTGTGTTCTGTTTGACTTTATTTCAGCCCAGGAAAGCATAATAACGTTAGTGAAATGGGCCTCAACCCTCAGAGGACCAGCAATGTGTATTTCTTTATGGCAGGAACATATCTAACTAGTTTAATATCAATCAGGAAACCTTCTGTAATTTCTTAGTAGGCGAAAACAAAACATACAAAGAGCCTTATTGAAACTTTTGAGAACTGTGTTAATACGACTTCAAGGCTCTGACCACAAGAAATGCCAGGCCTTCTCCTTAGAGAGACAAGGTGGCTGAGGTAATATTTTTTACCTTCTGTTAGTGAGAGAGACACGCTTTTGAGCTCATACAGAGCTCTTCTTCAACACTAAATCCAGGCCTTCTCCTTGTCTGGTACAGAAGGACAAAAGGTTAGTGGCCTGTTATCTCTGCAACCTAGAGTTATTTTGGGTCTGAAACTGGGAACCATCCAGAGCGTAACTATCATTATGAAAGATAATAAAAGCAAAATTGCCTGAAAGGGCATTGATTTTCTCCACTCTACATGCTGATGTAATGACCACCAGAAAATTACCTTAATAGAAAGCCAGTAGAAACAGAATGCATGGGCTTGAACAAGAGGCTACACATTTTATGAAGGATCATATTGAAGACTCAAGCAGCAATCACTGACCAGGAGGACAGATTGTTTATGATTCCTGAATGAAGATGGCAAGAGGTGAGATTCAATTGAAGACAGTTGGACAGAATCCTGTAGGGGGTGACACTTTTTAACTTTAGAATACAAAATAAAATATACTCCTGCAGGAATTCTATCAGTCAGTAGGTCTGGCATTGCTGGCAATAACAGACTCAAGAATTCACAGTACCATGACCAAGGTTCAAAATCCAGAAGGATCACGATTAGAGATGCTCTGGCCATTTTCAGTTTCTGCAATCTCTTGGTATTTAAGAAGAAATGAGGACTGGTGGATAAAGTATGTCAGATCGCTGTCCACATTGCAGGAAAAATTAATCCATAGTCCATCCCCTGAGATTGCTGAACCTGCTGCAAAAACATGGAAAGTTTCATATTTGTTGCTGTTCCCTAGTAATAGCAGATTGTCTGGTGAATTTGGAACTGCAGGGACCACTCACTTGGAAGAAAATGCTGGCAGTTGAACTACTTTGCTTGCGGATTGAGAAGTCACGTCAGACGGCTTGCTCTGAGTGACAGTAAGTTGTTTTGCCTACTGCTGAGTCTCAGACCAGAGTTCTTCTCCCTGCCCTACTTGGTTGTTTATCCATTAAATGAAGGCTAAATGTGGTCTTGAAGTGATAGGATGGCTAGCCTTACAGCCCTCATAACAATGTCTAATGCTCTAGTATGAAGCACATTACCCTGATGTTTACCAGTGGTTGCTTTATTTCCCTCATGACAACTTTTTCTGAGGCTGAGAAGGAATAGTGGATGGTATAAACTCTGATGTTTTAGGTAGAGAAGATAGTCCAATACAAGGTTCAAGAGTGCATGCTCTGAGGATATGCCTTTCTGAGAGGACCAAAATGGAGAAGTGCTTCCATTTAGCCAGGTAAGGGCACCCAGCTGAGGGTTTTCTAATATTGAAAAGCACTTTCTGAACATCCTTAGAACAGGATGTCTCCAAAGGCATTAACCATGGAAGCATCCTCACTACCAGGTGGAGGGCTTGCTGGTTGGGATGGAGCAGGTGGCCGCGGTCCTGAGAAATCACGTCTGGATCCAGCGGGAGAGACAGCGGAGGCTTGATTGACAAGGTCAGTAAGGTCGAGTACTAGTGTTGTCAGCGCCACACTGGTGCCATAAGGATGAGATAAGCATTGTCTTTTTTGATTTGAACAACACTCTGGGCAGCAAGGGAATCGGAGGGAAGGCATACAGGAGGGGGTTCTTTCAGGGTAGCAAAAAGCATCTGTCAATGAGCCTGGGCAGAGACGTCCCTGGGAACAGAACTGGTGGCATTGTCTGTCAGACTTTGTTGCAAATAGGTCCACCTGGGAGAGAGTCCCCAGGAGCTGGAAGATAGATCTGGCAATGTCCAGGCATAAAGACTACTCATGGTGATTGGAGAAGGTCTTGCTCAGTCGATCTGCCAACATGTTCCACTTCTCTGGAAGGTAAGCAGCACTGAGATGAATTGAATTGGTTATGCAAAAGTCCCAGAAGTGAATTGCCTCCTGGCCTAACTAGGTCAACCGGGCTCCTCCCTTTCTGCGTATGTAAAATGTAGTAGCAGAGTTATCTGTTCAAATTAACAAGTTCTTTCCTACTAAAGCTGAACAGGCTAGTTGTACAGCTCTGAACTCCCTGACATTTATATGAGCCATATGATCCTAAGACAACCAAAGAACTTGAGTCTGCAGGGACCCCATATGACCCCCCCCCCAACCCAGAGCTGATATGTCTGTGAACAGAGTGAGGGTTGACAGTGGTGGGGATGAAGGAGACCCGCACACAGATTTTCAGAGGGTCCATCCACTAATTCAGAGATGACAAAACTGGCATTGGTACTTGAACAACCTTGTGCAAATGATGTCAACTTGGGGCACACACTGATGCTAGCCATCCCTGCAGCTTTCTGAGGCACAGCCTGTAAGGTTGAACCACATAGGTACATGATGCCATGTGACTCAGGAGGCTGAGATAGCTGTGCGTCATGGGGAGAGGATATGCTTTCTGTCACACCACTAAGCCCCGCAGTGTTTTGAACCTGGATTGTGATAGCAAGGCCTTGGCTTTTGTGGTGTCTAAAACTGCTCCAATAAACTATCCTCAGTACCAGTTTTACAATTCGTTTGTCCCAATTTACTAGGAGCCCAGTGGACGGTGGATGCACTGGCTAGCACCTGAGCCTCGAACCGACCTTTGACCAACCAGTCCTCCAGGTACAGAAACACGTGAACTACTGATTTTCGTAGATGTGCTGCAACCACCACCATGTACTTCATGAACACCTGATGAGTCACTGAGAGACCAAACGGGAGCTGATAATGGGACCCGTTTGCCACAAATCTGAGAAACTTCCGAGGGTTGTGTCGTATTGCAACATGGACGTAAGCACCCTTTAAGTCAAGGGAAGCATACCAGTCTTCTTGTTCCAGGAAGGGAATAATCGAGGCTAGAGTAACCACGTGGAATATTATTTTCTTCAGGAATTTGTACAACTTTCTAAGATCTAAAATAGACCTCCTTTTGCTTTGGGGATAAGGAAGTAGTGGAAATAGAAACCTTTCTCCTTGAGGCCCAATGGGACTTCCTCCGTGGCCCCTGCTTGAAGGAATGACTGGACCTCCTGTTGAAGGATGATCTCATGGGAATGGTCCCTGAAGAGGGTCGGGAAGGGCAGAGTGTAGGAGGGGCAGAAATGAACTGGAGGACATATTTCAGTTCCATTGTGCTTAAGACCCACGGATCCAATGTTACATGGGCCCAAGCACTTAGGAAACAGGATAAGTGATTTGTAAACAAAAGGTGGGAAATAGATAGAACTACAGTCACTGATACACTGCCCTACACCAATGCATCAAAACGCCTGCTTGGATGAGGTGACGAGATGGGAAAAGCCCACTGATGCTGATGAGGAGGGCGGTGGATGTCGTCTCCTATAACCCCTGCCCTTTCTCTTCAGCGGATCTTGAGACTGGGGAGTAAAACCCTGGTGTCGGAATGGTAGCTGAGGATGGAACTGTTTCCTTTTTGTTGTTGGAGTACAGACACCAAGAGATTTTAACATCACAGTGGAATCTTTTAGATTATGGAGTACTATCGTCCGTCTTATCCGAAAACAAAGAGGGACCTTCATAAGGAAGGTCCTGGGTTGGTCTGCTAGACTTCTGAGGAAAGCCCATTTGACTGTAACCACAAACATCTTCTCACAGAAATGGCAGATGCCATGGCTTGAGCTGCTGCATTTACGCAATCTAAACTGTCCTGGAGATCAGTTCAAGGCAACTAGCTTCCCCTCATCCACCATTACTGCAAATTCCTGTCTACAGTCTTCTGGTAACTCATCTTGAAATTTTATATTATTCTCCCAGAGGGTGAAATCATAGTGGCTCAGGAGTGCTGTTGGTTTATAATCCTGAGTTGCAGATGCTCTGTGGAATAAAGTTTGCATCCAAACAAGTCCAGCCTCTTCGAATCTTTGCCTTTCGGCATGGATGCTTGGTGTCCTTGTCTCTCCCATTCATTAACAGCTGCCACCACCAAGGAAGAACCAGTGGGCAAGGCAGTACTGGGGATATCATTGCAGGATTCCCTTTCAACTGCATCGGCCTTTGCAGAAGCTTGGGAAGTAATGGTACTGTGAGTTCCTGACAGCGTGAGGTAGGTTCCACAAGCATCAGTACGGACTGTGAACCTTCTTGCACACCAGGAATAACTGGTACCGAGAGGCTAAGCAGGCCCCGTCTCCAGGATGGTTAGGAATAGCAACGACTGATGGCTCTGGTACAGAGCTCTTTCAGGGATTGCCCTGGACGGACCTGGCATAGGCCCCAGAGGCAGCGATCCCTTCTTCTTAGCTGAAGAGTGCCCCAGAGAGAGACTTTCCCCCAAATGTGTCGTAAAGGCTCTGCCTCTCCTTGGCTACAGCACTGACAAACCTGAGTGAGGGACTGAGCCTTTTCTTCAGTGCCGGTGAAGCTGCAGACATCTCTGGTACGCTCTGTACCGAAGCCAATGAACTTGGGGTGCTCTCCATGTGAGACGAATCTGATGGGGAGTGAAGTGCTGCCTCCATGAGCAAACATTTGAGCCTCGTTGCTCTATCCTTCTTTGAGTTAATCCCTTACATATTTGTGACTGATGTGGGATTCTCCCAAAGATTTCAAGTAGGCCAGGTATGGGTCACCGACTGGCATGACTTAGTGCAAGTCTGGCAGGACTAAAAACCTGTTCCAGTACAGCTCCCCGTAACAAAAGATGAAAAACTGGTGCAGAAATATGTATTTAATATGTATTGCTAAAACTAACAAACTTAACTCACTAACTAACGAATTCCTAGCAATCACAGGGTATATATACAAAGGAGTGATAGAATCACTTACGACAAGTCTGAGATTGCGTCAACAGCCATCGGTGGTGGTAAGAAGGAACTGAGGGAGGTTGGGGGCAGCCCCACCCTCTTGTACCAGCACGCAGTGACGTGGTGAAAGAGGGCGCTACAGCTGCCCTGACTGGTACCACTGAGGTAAAAAGTTCTCTGACAACTGTGCACGAGGCACGCCCACACCTACAGCAGAATGGACATGTGCAAACACTTGCAGAAGAACTCATTTTTACCAAAGGGTTTTGTACATCTATACTTGCACTCAGTCCTGCTGATTTCAATGTGACTCAGTTAAGTTATCCAAGTTACACTTATATGCACTATTAGACACTGCCAGCTGGTGTAAAGCAGCCTTCATGTAAATGAGAATCAGACACTGAAGTCTTCATATGTACGTTACCCAGATTAAGGTTTGGTACCTGTCGAAATTTTACTCTTATATTTAGTATGCTAAGGGTTAAAAAAGCAGCCATTCATCCATATGAGTGAGTTATCAACTATAATGCACTTTGAGGACATACATCTAATGAAATGCTTTATAAAATTGCCGATTTTAAAATAGCAGAAATGTACAGATGCCACTTTTTTGTGGACTGTTATAAATTTACAACAAAATACCCAACAAATTAATTGTTTTTCAGTTTCAAGGCCCTTCCTCCTCTGCCCCACACTATTTGCTACTAGGTGGAATTCTCACAGATCAGTTCTCATCCTTAGAGTAATTTTGTATGGTTAAGTAAGAAAACAGAGAAGTTTATAAAAGAAATGCTAACAAACCCTTACCCATGGCAACCCTAGCGCCAGATCTGCATCATTCATGTATTCCAAATGTTTGGGAAGATTTTTTCCCCTCCCCTGTTTTATGATTAAAGATAAAAAGATGATATTTTTGAGGAATATATTTCTATTCTTCCTTTTTTGTAGCACCTATTGTTGCCATGCTGTTTTAGTTGTTGCTATGGTTTTATGTGTGCATTCAAATCTCCCACAATATGATTGGATACCTCCTTACAATCTCATTATTTGGCCAGGTTTCAATGCACCTAGAGTTAATTATGCTGAGGTAAGTAAAAATAATGCTGTCTACTGAACGCAAATCTGGCAAACTGATGTAGTAACTGCAGTGTTATTTATTTTTGCTGATTTAAGCAAGATATTAAAATATAAAAAGTTCATAATGTGTCTATCACTTAAGTAAACTACAGGTATCTCCTTATGTATATGCATGAATATTTGAAATTATTTGAATTATACTTCTATTGACTTTTTCTACTGCTTAGTTTCTATAAAAGGGCCTTATTTTTGTTGACATTTGTCATGCTGAGTAATATCTTACTCCATGATTAGAAACCAATGGGACTAATCACGGAGTATTATGTTACTCAATGTGAGAAAGGGTGGTAGAGTTAGATCTTAAATCTTTCTGTGTGTTTTAAGCAGATTAATACTAAATAAGCCCAAATAAGTATAATTTTGAAAACACTAATATGCAAATATAAAAAAGGGATACACCCTGTCTCACACACAAAGAGTGCATCCCTAGATTTGACCTTGCACAGATATGCAAATGCATCCTACCCTAATGATCCATAAGGCAGCAGTGGAAGTGATTTTGGATGGAGTTGGGGTCTCTGTCTCTCAAGTGAACTTGAATACTCATGATTATTTTCTCTTATCACTAACACTGGTGGCTACAGATGTGTCATTACTTTTTGAGATTTTAATTATATTTAAAAGACAAAGCTTGTTTTAGGCAGTACGCTTTAAAAAAAACAATTACAAATTTAAATTATATAGACAGATAGACTAAGCATTCAGCAGTCAACAATACAAACTGGTAAATACAGCTTTGTGAAGATATAGGACATTATTTTGGGGGATTTATTTTTGATAATGAATCTATACACACATACATCATTAAGGGCCCATTGAAAAGCAGAACACTTCAAATGATTAATACAGCTAAAGGGGGCAGATAAGAGATCAATGACAAAATCACCTGGTAAAAAAAGTAAAAGGTGTTGCATTAAAAGCCTTTTACTTTACATGTGAAACAATACTGAGAAACCTGTATTTTAGTACTTGTACTCAACAAGCACTCCAAACTATGCCACGATGAGAACAGAAACCTCCTTTCTAATAATCTTGTGACAAAAGCTAAAAGACATCATCCTATTAACTAGTGATCTCAACTGCTAATGCAGAGTACTTCCTGGTGCCTTTTATGTAGAATGCTGCTATTAAAAAACCACTAAACATTCACTGTGAACAACACAGAATCATTCATCTTTTATCAGCATCTCTTGTTAGAAGAGTACGAGTGGGGCTGAAGGTGTCATTGATATTATGGAGTGGAAATTAATCAGAAATTTTTCTCATATTTTCCTCATCGCACTAATTTACTTTTGTACAAATTTCCCCCTGTTAAAAAGTTCATACCCAGCCCCCTGTTGTACTCTTTTAAGTTGAGAATATTCAACGAGTGCGTCAACTGAAAGGCACCAGGTCCCAACACAAAAAGCATTCGAAATTCTCATTTAGTTGTCTTTATTTTGCTAGCGCCATGTGGTCCTTGAAGATGTAGAAAACACGGGAAGCCGAGTAAAGATCAGAGCAAGCTCATTAGCATTCTGACAAAATTGGAGTGGTGGAGATGTATAGTTTGCCTAGTTTGTCATTTTGAAAGCTACCGGTGGTAAGCTTTCTATTTCATTGTGCTTTTGTCTTTTTTGGGGGTTTTCAACGCAGCAGGGTGTTTGTTAGCCAAGGTTTTCATAGTGCATTGTGGGAACCTTTCCTGCACATTCAGCCTATATAGTATCATTTTAGTTCGAGTCAATAAGTTTTTTTTCCTATTTATATTATAATAACCTATACGAATGTATAACCCTTGCCATGCTATCAGCAACCACCCAGCCAAACACCTAAATTGCAACGTCAACCCCCCAACCCAAAACAAAATGTGAAAACAGGTTACTATTTCTCTTCAAAAACCAGATAAAAAGAAATTAATTTAAATTCTAATGTTTACAATAAACTAGAAATGAATTTGAGACAGATTCGGTTGATTAGAATTCAAAAGCATCTTTTTCACTGTATAAATTCCCAATTCTATTTCAGAGACTCCTGAAAAAAAAAATGGTTTATGCTCCAGAATTATGTAAATAATGAATTACCTCTTAGAAGACCTAAAGAAGTTATTACTGTGGTCATTTGATTTTTTTTAAATATAAGGCTCACTTTGAAGGGCTAAAAGGGCTACATTAATGCTGCTATTCGACATGAACGTTTCCAAGTTGCAGTGAAATGGATAAAGGTCTTTTTGGATGCATTTATCTGCTAAATCCTTGTGGTTGCCCTCCTATCTTGGATGATGACCCAAAAGAATGTCAACAGCTCATTTCCCAGAAAGCTGGGAAGAGTCACTATGCAAGCCATAATCTGCACATTCTCAAAGAACCATTTCAAACATTACATTTCACAAGCTGTTTAAAGTGATTTTTCTCTCATCTCTACTATCCTAACAGTACTTTTGACATCAGTACTTCTGAAATGATGGGTTAAACAAAGTTTAAACGTGACTTCAGTATATGGCATCTACATTCTTATTTTCTCTCTCTCTCTCTTTCTCTCTCTCTTACACACACACACACACAC